>NC_090654.1:259381888-259749388 GCF_040937935.1 Hyperolius riggenbachi | reverse complement strand
GTACAGTGTGTGTGTGTGTGTGTGTACAGTGTGTGTGTGTGTGTGTGTGTGTGTGTGTGTGTGTACAGTGTGTGTGTGTGTGTGTGTGTACAGTGTGTGTGTGTGTGTGTGTGTGTACAGTGTGTGTGTGTGTGTACAGTGTGTACAGTGTACAGTGTGTGTGTGTGTGTGTACAGTGTGTGTGTACAGTGTGTGTGTGTGTGTACAGTGTGTGTGTGTGTGTACAGTGTGTGTGTGTGTACAGTGTGTGTGTGTGTGTACAGTGTGTGTGTGTGTGTGTACAGTGTGTGTGTGTGTACAGTGTGTGTGTGTGTACAGTGTGTGTGTGTGTGTACAGTGTGTGTGTGTGTACAGTGTGTGTGTGTGTACAGTGTGTGTGTGTGTACAGTGTGTGTGTGTGTGTGTGTACAGTGTGTGTGTGTGTGTGTGTGTGTACAGTGTGTGTGTGTGTGTGTGTGTACAGTGTGTGTGTGTGTGTGTGTACAGTGTGTGTGTGTGTGTGTACAGTGTGTGTGTGTGTGTGTACAGTGTGTGTGTGTACAGTGTGTGTGTGTACAGTGTGTGTGTGTGTGTGTGTGTGTGTGTGTGTGTGTGTGTGTGTGTGTGTGTGTGTGTGTGTGTACAGTGTGTGTGCGTGCGTGCGTGTGTGCGCACGCGCGTGCTTCCATCCGTGCGGAGTGGGCTCATAACTTTTCACTGTTCCTTTCTACCCATGGAACTGGCAACTAAATGCTTCCTACTGGCTCTCAAATCCCGTTTTGTTTCAATTGTTTTTATTAGGTTTTGTAAAATAAGAAGCATACAGGAAGTACATAAGCAGAACATAAGTTTAAACATAACGAAAACAAACAAAAGTGGACAAAAATCACTCAAACCCCGTTTTAATGTTGACCAGAACTCTTGCACAGGACAGAAGGAAAACTTAGAGAAATGCACCCTGTATGTATTTAGAGAGTTTAGCCTGTCTAACTCCCCCTCATCTCTGACTAATCACGAGTTGTAATTTGAGCTCTCATCTGTGTCAGTTGACTACCACTGCAGAGCAACTAAAATTTGTAAACACAGGATTTTAACCCTGTTGTAAATGTTAGTCTGCTTCCATGAAAGCAGGAAATAGACACACTGCAGATTTATTGAAGGATTTGTATCAGCTATAAGAAATAAATCTTTTTCTTTAAAGGTTATGCTGTTTAAGTATTTATATAGCGCCAACATATTACGCAGCACTGTACAGAGTATTGTCTAGTCACTAACTGTCCCTTAGAGGGGCTCACAATCTAATCCCTATCATAGTCATATGTCTATGTATGTATGTCTATGTATGTATCATGTAGCGCATGTATCACAGTCTAGGGCCAATTTTAGTGGGAAGCCAATTAACTTCTCTGTATGTTTTGGGGATGTGGGAGGAAACCGGAGTGCCCGGAGGAAACCCACAGACACGGGGAGAATGTATAAACTCCTTGCAGATGTTGACCTGGCTGGGATTCGAACCGGGGACCCATCGCTGCAAGGCGAGAGCGCTAACCACTACGCCACCGTGCTGCTGTTGTGTATCTTTTAGAGCTGAGAGGAAGTTCTGAGTTCAGGTCCACTTTAATGTCTTTCGATTGGCTATGCAGAGGCCCGATTTACTGAGACCTTTCCAGTAATCCATGAGGGACCCCCAATAAGGATGCCATTAGTGATACTACAAAACAGAGTTTTTTAAAGGGAACCTGAGGGCTATGGAGGCAGACATATTTTTTTTCCCCCTTTAAACATTACTAGTTGCCTGGCAGTCCTTCTGATCTCTTTGGCTGCAGTAGTGTCTGAATCACACATCTGAAACAAGCATTCAGCTAACCTGATCTGCATGCTTGTTCAGGGTCTAAAGTATTAGAGGCAGAGGATCAGCAGGACAGCCAGGCAATGTGTATTGTTTAAAAGGAAATAAATGTCAGCCTCCATACGTCTCTCACTTTGGGTTCGCTTAAGGTCCCCTGCACACTTGGCATATCGCTTCCCCACCTGAGCTCGTTCTAGGGGCAATTACTGTCTGAGACAGGCCACAGTACCTGGGGTGTGGCGTTCTGCCTCGGAAGTGGTCCCGCCCACACAACAGCTGCAGTGAGTTGGGGAGCGGTGTGTGCGTTACAGAGCGGCGTAGGAGTCAGTGGCACCACAAATAATCTTTATAGATTGTGGTAGAGCTACTGCGCTCACATGCAACCGCGTGACACAATTGTCTGGATGTGTGCATGCGACTGAGGGGGTGTCTGATGTCACTAATGTAGATGTTCGGGAGGAGGGACACGCAAAATACAGGTAATGGTGTGGTGCCATTCATTTCGGTGGGAACTTGTGTTGCACAAAAATTGCGCCTTTCCATATAGGAAATCACCTTAAGGTGGCTATACACTCATAGATTTGCAGCAGATTTGACCATCAGATAGATTTGTCAGATGCCTGTCAAGTCGAATCTGACAGGAATGTATCTGATGTGCGCCACACATTAGGAACAGACTGGATGAAATATATTGGAAATCTATCTAAATGCATTATTGGACCATTACATCCAATGCAACTCTGTGGGCTATCTATCTGCTGCCAGCAGCAGATCGACTTAGACTTTCCATCCTGTCTGATATATCAGTTCGAGCGGAATCGGATGCAAATCGATCAATAGATTGATTTCCGAACGATCGATGGCTGAAGTTGACCAGTGCATTGGCCCCTTTAGGTTTACTGCAATCAGTCTGTAAAAGAGGGTGTCTAACTGGTAGAGATTATTTGTGTATTTTCCTTTGCCTTGTAGACTGTATATATAGATAGCGCAGTGGTTTCCGGTATCCCATGGCAACAGCTGATGCAGCCAGTTATAGTGGCACTATTGGTGAATTCAGTTTATGGACCTATTATGCACACTCAGAGCTGGTGCACATCAAGAGCGCTTCTGAGCGCTTTTAAAAACACCAGCGCTTTTGAAAAGCGCTTGGCTAATCTATTTGAATGGCATGGAGAACACCAGAGCGATGTGATTTTCTTTTTTTTTTTCGTAAACGTGGGTACTGCAGCATTTTTGCTGATTTCTGAGGCGATTCAGCCTCAATGTTAAGTATAGGAAAGTGGAAAATCGCTCTGAAAAGCGCTAGAACAGAGCGATTGTTTTTTTTTTTCAAGCGTTTTTGTTACAGAAGCTGTTCAGTTCCAGGTCTACTGTAACAAAAAAAAAAAACCTCTACACTATAGCGCTCCAAAAATCGCTAGGCATGCTTAGAAAATCGCCAGGCACATGCCTAGAATCGCTCTGAAAAATCACTTCAAAAAGCGCTGAGCGTTTGCGATTACGCTAGTGCTTTTTGGTGTGCACTGGCCCTCGCAAGCTGATTTGTATGTGGTATTTCCGCCAGGCCGGTGGTCTCCTACAAAGAACTGAAATGAAACGTCTTTCTGGAGAGGGGAAAAAAAAATATCTGATCATTGTTTGAAAGATTCCTTCAACGCTACATTAACTTTCTCCACACCAATAAATCCCCGGTTGAGATGGGTCTGATAATGGCGCAGGCGTCTGCGCGGTCGTCCGGAGTCTCCAGACTGTGGCGTGCCAGAGACGCCGCCGCCCTCCAGGTCCCCCTGTCACACATAATGAAAGCCTGTGTCTGCTCTACAGCTCCTGCCAGCCAAGGGGAGTCTGTCTCTCCATCTCACCCATTCCATTATGTTGCAGGGAAAGCGAAATATCTATTCCAGATATCGCAGTATTAATAAAAATGAGAGAGCTGTTTAAAGGGAACCCGAGGTGAGAGGGATATGGAGGCTGCCATATTTATTTCCTTGTAAACAATACCAGTTGTCTGGCAACCCTGGCATAAGTAGTGTCTGAGTCAAAACCCTGGAATAAGCATATGGCTAATTCAGTAAAACGTCAGCTGAGTCTTGATTTCCTGATCTGCTGCATGCTTGTTCTGGGTCTGTGGCTAAACTTATTATAGGCAGAGGATCAGCTGGACAGCCAGGCAACTGGCATTGTTTACAAAGGAAATAAATATGGCAGCCTCCATATCCCTCTCACCTTGGGTTCCCTTTAATGAAACCGCATGACCGCAACTAACCTTTTTTTAACTGAACCTCCATCTCATACCCCCTCCCCCCCCCCCCCTTTCAAAAATAACCATAGAAACCGTGCTCTGGACAGACTGCCCCCCCCCCCCCCCAAGGAATTTGGAGACACTTAAAGTGTAACGAAATTCACAACTTCCTCTCTGCTCTAAAAGATTAGCCACAGCATGATAACCTTTGTGGAACATTTTTTTCTTCATTTCAATTTGTGGAAATCCTAAGATGTTAGTTTTTAACTTGGTTTCACTTTACAGGGAGCACTGAAAGGGTTAAATCTTAGTGTTTACTGCATGGGGAGTGCTGCCTTGGCAGAGCCCTCCTGTCAGTCTATTCTCAGCTGCTGATGAGAACTAATTAGACACTTTGAAAAGCCCAAGAAACACAAAAAAAACAGAGCAGTGGATTTTTTCAGCAAGTGAAATGAAGACTTTTCATTGTGTGCTGTGCAAGAGTTCGGGTTCGCATTAAACTTGTATGTCACTGTCCCAATGCCCCCCCCCCCCCATCCACCTCCTACAACACCGCACTCCACAACCCGGAAACCCCTCCTCAGCCCTAAATAGAGGCAGACAGAGACCCTTGTAGTTGGGTAAATGAGGCCGTTAAGGCAGCCCCAGTAACATGCATGTGAGTCTTCAGAAAGGGCCGTTAATGAGGGAAGCATTCATATACACACCAGCAGATAAGCGTCTGATGGCTTTGGCTCCATCCAGATATGATCTGAACAATTAGTAGGGCTCTATCTTCAAACAAAAGGCTTTCTACTTCTGAACTATTTGGGTGTCTGAAGGATCAGGGTAGGGGTCATATCAGATTATTGGTAGGTAATAGTCACCTCTATGCTGAAGGTCCAGGCATGGGGATTTATAGATGAGGCTTTGATGAATATCAGGCAGGCACTTACCA
Organism: Hyperolius riggenbachi; assembly: GCF_040937935.1. NCBI lineage: Eukaryota > Metazoa > Chordata > Amphibia > Anura > Hyperoliidae > Hyperolius > Hyperolius riggenbachi. Next base: position 259,744,381 of record NC_090654.1, on the reverse strand, counting down.
CTAAAGCCGTCCTCTAGTCTAGCTTGAGGAGTATGGAGGCTGCCACATTAACTTTTAAATAATGCCAACTGTCTGGTTGTTCTGATCATTTTGGCATGTCTGTGAATAAAATTCTTATAGGCAGAGGATTAGCAGGAAATAAATATGGCAGATTCCCTATCTCTTTTACTACAGCGTCACTTTAAAGCAGGGGTCTCAAACTCGCGGCCCGTGGGCCATTTACGGCCCTCGATACAATATTTTGTGGCCCTCGCCGGCAAAAGCTTCCTTATAGTTCGCTTCAGTGCTCCCAAATAATCCGCCGCATCCCCGCCACTAAACGAGGGCTGCAGAGCCCCCAAATCGCCCGGGGGGGGGGGGGGGGGGGGGGGCAATCCGCCGGCATTTCCTGGAAGGGGCAGAGCTTTCAGCTTCAGCTCTGCCACTCCTGACGTCAATCGCGGCGGATCGCCACCTCTCCCCACCCCTCTCTGGGAAGGAAGAGTGAGAGGGGCGGGCAGAGGCGGCGATGCGCCGCGATTGTGAAATTCCTTATGCGGCCCAGCCTCATCCTGACTTTGCCTCCTGCAGCCCCCCAGGTAAATTGAGTTTGAGACCCCTGCTTTAAAGGGTTCCTGTAACCAGCAAAAAAAAAAAGTTAGATACTTACCTCAGTGGGGGGAAGCCCACCTTCTACGCCCCTCCCTCACTAGATGAACTGAAGGGAGAAGGATATGGAGGCTGCCATATTTGTTTCTTTTTATAAATATTAGTTGCCTAGCAGTAGTGTCTGAATTACACCATAAACAAGCATGCAGCTAATCTTGTCAGATCTGACAATAATGACAAAAACACCTGATCTGCTGCATGCTTGTTCAGGGTCTGTGGCTAAAAGTATTAGAGGTAGAGGATCAGCAGGATAGCCAGGCAACTGGTATTGTTTAAAAGGAAATAAATATGGCAGCCTCCATATTCTTCTCACTACAGTTCTCCTTTATGATCCATTGGTTGGCCTGTCAGAAATATCACTACCCTGCATTAATTGGTGCAGGCTGAGGACTACTTCACAAGGAGACACCTTTCATGTTTGACTGGTGTTACACTGTATTAACTCGCAATGCCTTAGTGCATTTTGGGTGGAGAGTTACTTTAAGGCTGCCATCTGTACAGGAAAGGCATCGCTCAGCGGCCATCTGCAGGCATGTGTAATTCAGAATACATCAACACTTCATTACAGAAGAGGAAAAGGAGAAATCAATGGCATTTGGTTTGTAACATGGCAGCCTTTTCTCATTACCATTACCTGCCAGATGGGGAATCGATGTGCTAGTTTAGGGCTGTCAGTCTTGTGACAGTCCGTCAATTATGGAATTCCCAGAAAAAGGAGAGCTGCCCAGACAGTAGCAGCCATGTGCTGCCGATAGTTTATGTTACAGGGACAGGCGGTTACCGACCTCTTTACAGTGTTCTAGTAACGCAGTAGAATAAGCACAGGAGCTCACGTCCATAAAACTCTTTAAAGAGAATCTGTATTGTTAAAATCGCACAAAAGCAAACATACCAGTGCGTTAGGGGACATCTCCTATTACCCTCTGTCACAATTTCGCCGCTCCTCGCCGCATTAAAAGTGGTTAAAAACAGTTTTAAAAAGTTTGTTTACAAACAAACAAAATGGCCACCAAAACAGGAAGTAGGTTGATGTACAGTATGTCCACACATAGAAAATACATTCATACACAAGCAGGCTGTATACAGCCTTCCTTTTTAATCTCAAGAGATCATTTGTGTGTTTCTTTCCCCCTGCAGCTATCACCCACTGAAGTGTCAGGCTGTTTCTTCCTGCAGAGTGCAGACAGCTCTGCCTGTACGTAATTCCTCAGTATGTGAAAGCCCAGCCAGCTCAGAGGAGGATTTATCCAGCTTGTAAAAGATAAGAGAGAAGAGAGAAGCTGCCCTAATCTAAATAATACACAGGCAGTGTGCAGAGAGGGGCCTGGAGGGGGGAGATGCATCACAGAACCACAACACTGAAGAACTTGGCAGCCTTCCAGACACAGGCAAGAGAGAGATAAGTTGATTTATTACAGAGACTGTGATAGTAGAAAGTGCTGCAGTAAGCCAGAGCACATTAGAATAGCTTTTGGAACTTGTAGGATGATAAAAAACAGGATGCAATTTTTGTTACGGAGTCTCTTTAAAGGAATACTTAAGTCAAACAGAAAAAATTACTTTTACTCACCTGGGGCATCCCTCAGCCCCCCGAAGCTGGATGGTGCCCTCGCAGCCCCACTCCGATCGCCCTGTCCCCGCCGGCGGCTACTTCTGGGTTCAGCGACAGCCGCCGACAGGCTGGGAACGCGGCTGATTTTCCGCGTTCCCTGCTGCTATTATCACCCTCTATGCTGCTATAGCGTATATATATCCAGCTTCGGGGGGCTGAGGGATGCCCCAGGTGAGTAAAAGTCATTTTTTCAGTTTGACTTAAGTATTCCTTTAACCTCCTTGGCGGTATGAAAAATACCGCCAGGAGGGAGCGCAGCAGTTTTTTTTTTAATTTTTTTTTTTTTTAATCATGTAGCGAGCCGAGGGCTCGCTACATGATAGCCGCTGCTGAGCGGCATCCCCCCGCCCGCTTCGATCGCCTTCGGCGATCTCCGATCAGGAAATCCCGTTCATAGAACGGGATTTCCTGGAGGGCTTCCCCTGTCGCCATGGCGACGGGGCGGGATGACGTCACCGACGTCACTGACGTCGGGACGTCATTGGGAGTCCCGGGCCACCCCTCGGCGCTGCCTGGCACTGATTGGCCAGGCAGCGCTGGGGTCTGGGGGGGGGGGGGCCGCGCGCCGCAGCAAATAGCGGCGATCGGGCGGGGGCCGGCGGCGATCAGAGTGCTGGCGCAGCTAGCAAAGTGCTAGCTGCGTCCAGCAAAAAAAAAATTATGAAAATCGGCCCAGCAGGGCCTGAGCGGCACCCTCCGGCGGCTTACCCCGTGTCCAGCACGGGGTTACCGCTAAGGAGGTTAAAGGAAGTGTGAAGCCCTTTTTTAAATAAAACACAGATACTTGCCTAAGGAGAGGGAAGGCTCTGGATCCTAATGAGCTTTCCCGTTCTCCCAATTTGGTTGTGGGCTGCTCTCTTCAGGGTTGGGGAGACTTTGGCAGCCTTTGGGCTTCTGAAGACAGGCCACTCCGTACTGCACACGTGCAAGCGCCCGCCCTCTCTGGCTCACTCGGGTGTGCGCAGTACAGAGCTGCCGGTCTTCGGAAGCCCAAGCTCTTCCGAAGACAGCTTAAGCCTAATATTTCCCAGCATGCTCGATACATACATTCAACCGATGGGACATGCTTGTTGTGGCCTCAATTTTAATCCGATTTGATAAAATTATCAGATCTCCAGAAAGTTGCAGTTACTTCTGCAGGCAAAGGTGCATTCCTGGTGGTTTGCATCCCCTAGCTCTGCATGCCCTCCGCAAAGGGTGACTTTGTAAAATCCTACAGTCTTTAATGTGAGCAGCTTGTCACCCTATCGGTTCCTGAGGCAGCTCCCGGCCATAGAGCTGTGAAAGTGCTATAAAATGAGTGATTGGCACACAGACACCTCTGTGTCCGGGAGCTCTGATCTACCTTGCAGCACTTTGGGCTGGACTTGCCACTCCTAAATTATTTTTATAGCACTTTCACACTATTTTACAGCTGTATATGGCTGAGAGATGCCTTATTCATATGTTGAGAAATAGGGGAACATCGTCCCAACCCAAACTCCTCCCGGGCCTCCACCCTTAAAGCTGTACCACATTATAAATAAGATAACATTGTGCAGGAGACTGATTATAGTAACTGGCAGATTGTAGGGAATGGATCGAGCAACAGGCCTTGTTCTGGTGATGGGCAGATTGGTCCCAGACAGACCTTAGCCCACTTCATTTTGTCACCTTCCTCCATTCACTTGCTTTACTTTTGAACCACCACCATGTTAAAATGAGTCTTGGAGGATCGCTACGATCATCATTGACTTTCGTGGGTTTGGCTGCGATCGTGTAAACAATCGTTCATTTCGGACGCTGCTAACGAAGCTTGCAGATTCTGCCATCTGGCTGTGATCTGCTGGTGAATACTTGTTCTTAAAGAGGAACTGTCGTGAAAATCTCAAAATTTAAAAGCAAACAAATAAGTACATTTCTCCCAGAGTAAAATGAGCCATCAATTACTTTTCTCCTATGTTGCTGTCACTTACAGTAAGTAGTAGAAATCTGACATTACCGACAGATTTTGGACTAGTCCATCTTCTCATGGGGGGGTCTTTATTTTTAAAAGCACTCGGTGAATGGCAGTTGCTCTGTACAACTGCCAAAATAGTGTGCGGTGAGCAGGGAAGTTGGCCAGCATCTTTCCACTACACGCAGATTGGAGGCAGGGAATGTCTTTATGAAGAATAACGGCCATGCTGAGAATCCCCCATGAAGCGTTGGACTAACCCAAAACCTGTCGATAGTCAGATAAGCGTGACAGCAACATAGGGGAAAAGTCATTTATGGCTTATTTTACTCAGGAAGAAATGTACTTCTTATTTGTATGGGTTTTCAATTTTAGATTGGATTTTTGCAACATTTCCTCTTTAAAGCAAACTTGAACTGAAAGTTAAAAGTCAAAATAAACATACACGTGGTTACCTCTCACATAATTTTCTCATCAATCTCTTTCTCCTCTCCTGCGTCCTGTTTGTCCACTGTGATCAGTGGAATTTGCCATCCTCCATTTTTAAAATGGCCATTACCCCATAACAGCTTTCCGGTCAGCACCGTTAAACTGTAATATTGTCCACTTGAACCATAGTGAAACATGGACATTACCTTGAACATCATTTGTCTTTTAGGCTGCTTTCACAGTGGGACGTTACAGGCGCACGTTAGAGCAGCCTGAAATCAGCCCAACGCACAGCAATGAAAAATCAATGGGCTGTTCAGTGCCCACGTTGCGTTACATTGTAACGCAGCACGTCTACATATCGTACTGCATGCAGTACTTTACATGCGGCTAAGCCGCGTTAGAATGTTTGCACATGCTCAGTAGGGTTTTCCTTTTTTTTTTTTCATTTTATGGGCGGAGAGGAGACGGGGAGAGGCCGCTACGTAGCCAGGCACATGGCTACTTATTATTTACTGCACTTGCAGTGTTTACAACCTGGAGCGGCCTCGGATTGGCTGGCGGGACCACGTGATGCGGAGAGCTCCGCTCACGTGGTCTCCGCAGTGCCTGCGACAGAGCAGGCGCACCAAGAGCTGCTTATAACGCGGCTCTTGGTAGCGTCCTGCTCCACCACCACCAGGCGTTGCGTTAGGGGCAAGTTATGTGCCCTATAACGTCCCCTAAACGCAACGTCCTGGTGTGTAAGTAGCCTAAAGCTATAACTGACAGTAACTGATAAATAACTGACAGCAACTAATATATTTTTGACACCACAACGAGCGAGCAGACATATTTCAGGCAAAAATGTGTATAGTAGCCTTATTAATACCTAAAATAGGTTAAATAACTAGGAGGAAAGAGGTTGTCGACCTCCAACTATGACACTCACTAAACAAAAGAACAAAGCTCCTCCTCAAATAACATGTAATTAACACTATAGAGCTCTATAGTGTTAATTACATGTTATTTGAGGAGGAGCTTTGTTCTTTTGTTTAGTGAGCAACTAATATATTTCTGACAAAATTTTGACAGAACTGTAAGGAATCGTTGTTAGTAGAAAAGGGTGAGCAGATTTGCAGACACATCATGTGTTTTATTTTAAATACATTTTCTCGGTTCAGGTTCCCTTTAAAGGACAACTGAAGAGTGATGGATATGGAGGCGGCCTTTTTTTTTTTCTTTTTAAGCAACACCAGTTGCCTGGCAGTGCTGCTGATGTTCTGCCTCTAATACTTTTAGCCAATGACCGTGAACAAGCATTCAGCAGATCAGGTGTTTGACATTGTCAGATCTGACAAGATTAGCTGCTTGCTTGTTACTGGTGTGATTCAGACACTACCGCATCCAATTAGATCGGCAGGGCTGCCAGGCAACTGGTCTTGTTTAAAAGGAAATAAATATGGCATCCTCCATATCTCTCTCACTTCAGCTGTCTTTTAATTAACACATATCCCGCTACTTTATTCAATATACTTTCCTGGAGTAGCCCTAGGAATAGACTTTGTCTGTGGTAGTAAAATGCGTTTCTGCTGTTCCCTGCAGCCGATGGCCGGTACATCCTCCTCGGTCGGGGTCTGGCTTTATGTACTCCCTCTCCTCCGAGTCCATAGGATGTTGTAGAACTTTTCCCCCATCCCAAACATGTTCCTCCTGTGAGGAAACAAGCAATGGGCTGAATAAACACAGCGAGGATAATGTATCCTGTACACCTGGCTGGAAGAGGAAGCGTCTGGCCGGCCCGTCTCCCGAGGATAGGAACTTGAAAGTAAATAGATCTGAGATACCCCAGCGCTTATCTGGTATTCATCGTGTAAAGTTCAGCATACAGGACGTGAGTTTTCGCCTCGCCGCGGCGGACGGTCGCATAGTTTATTCAGGGATCTGGCCTGCATGCGGTTTTGGCCTGAACCGTCCCTCATAAAACCGAGATCACAAAGGTATGTTAATCTCCCTGCACTGTATGCATAGTTGTTCCCATGGCGACCAGAATCAGCTGACCGACGTTGAAGTCACCGGTTAAAAGGCCTAGATAATATGGATGTGTATTAACTGTGTTGTCACAAGCCAGCCAGCTGATTAGCACATGGGGAGTGCTTCCTATTTTCCCTCCAGTAAATTGTTGACAGAATATAAAGAGTGGATTGTGAGGAAGGCCAACAAGGCGGCTCTTGAAGTGAAACTCATTTTTTTTTCCTCTCAGACTGCACAAGGCGAGATCTGTATCCTATATAGAAGCTGTAATAACTGTGGCTAATGTCATCAAAGCTGATCTCCAGGCCCAGACAGAAATAACCATAACGTGAAACCAACCAGATTACCGGTACTTGTAATATAAGAAAGCAGGCAGCTCAAACGCCGAGATATGAGTTCAACTTTAACATATTTATTATCTGCATCATAAAGTATTTTACTTACTGAAGTTTTATTTCAATAGTAATCCTTTCCTGTAGTTGTGTATCAATTCATTACATCCCCCCCTCCCTCCCTTGCCTGTATAGGTGTAGCCATCTCGCTGGTGATGTTAGCACTGTGCACAGAACAGGGAGATTTCACAGGATTTTTAGCCTCCACTGTTCTGCAGCTTACCTCGTCCTGTCAGATGACACCATTAAAGGGAACCTAAACTAAAGTTGAAAAACAGTTTCACTAAGGGTCCTTTTACACTTAATCAGTTGGTATGCGTTAGTGTGCGTTGGTACGCGTTAGTGCGCGTTGGTATGCGTTTTTTCCATAGCAGTGCATTGGGAAGAAGATTTCAGTTAAAACGCGTTAAGTGTGAAAGGTGCCATAGGAAAACATGGGATTTACTTTGAAAATCAGTTTTCTTTCCGTTTTAACTGAGAGCAACTGATTAAGTGTAAAAGGACCCTTACCTGGGTTCTACCAGCCCCCTACATCTGCCCTGTGGCTGAACTGTCCTGGAATGATCGTCCGGTCCCCTGCTGCACCTCAGTTTAGTTTTCCATGGCCACTGCTCCTGCTTGGCTCTGGCCGCTCACGTCCTTGCTCAAGTCGCCACCCTACGCATGCGTAGCATGAGATTTCTCTTCCTGCGCATGGGGGAAAAGACTGCTTCGGCGGCACGAGCAAGAGTGAGGACGCGCAGGGCCAGGGCCAAGCAGGCTCAGCGGGGGACTGGAGGACCGTTTTGGAACGATGTGGGCACAGGGCGGTTGGTTGAAGCCCCAGGTAAGTGAAACTTTTTTTTTTTTTGTTTAATATCGGTTTAGGTTCCCTTTAAGAGTTCCCATACATACTTAATTTTCGGCATCAATATACAGCCGAGTTGATCATAACCATGGAATTTGGCAGATATTGATGCCGCAATATGGCCACCTGAGGGGTAACTGCATTCGATTTCTCGATGAACAACAGATCCCCAGCCAGTCTCCCCTCAAGTGTATGTGGGTCTCTTCTTATAGACTCTGGTAAGGCAGCTAACTTGGTTAGCCACGCCCACCACTGCCTTTGCAGTGAAACCCATACAGAAAACTGCCAAAACCCTAAACACACCACAATTAGGAGGCTGTCATTTCCAAGCCGGCACCACATATACAATGGTTTTGTTTGCTAAAGGCCCGTTCTCACTTGTGCATTTTTTTCGTGTGTGCAAAAAAGCATTGTAGTGAAAGTCAGTTAACCTGTTTCCACGAAATGCAAATTTTCATATCTGAATAAACGCGTTGTGATGCGGCATAAAAAAAACAAACCACAGCATGCTGCTGTTTTTTGCTTTCCACGTGCAAATTGCATACAATGATCTTAAAAATGCATTGAAAATGTGCATAAAACGCTGCGAAATGTGGATTCTGTAAACGCACAATTTAAAAATGGGCCCTTACTGCTAAGAAACCAAAAAAAGGTCAAATGCAGTTTTAAAATTAAAATATACTAAAAACAGTTTAAACCGTTTAAAAAGGAAGATAGTAGTAGACTTACATCCCCAACAAAGTTTTGTTGAATTTTAGACTAAAAATGTCTTTATTACTACTTCACTTTGCAGTGCGTTTCGCAGGTATGACCTGCTTCATCAGGCTAAATGAGTGTAGCTCAAATCAAGCGCCTCTGCCTCAGCGGCCTTACTCCCTATTTTCCCTGATGAAGCTAGTCATACATGTGAAACATGTTGTACTGTGGAGTAGTCAAAGCTGGGGGTCCATTGATCATCGGTCAAATCGAATGCCGTCACCCCTCAGGTGGCCATGTTGCTGCACCAATTTCTGTCAGATTCAATCATTATGGTCGACTTGGCAGGATATTCATGCCGAAAATCAAGTAAAGTATGGATACCATTAATGGTGTAATTTGACAGGACACCATTATCCCTGATGAAGCTAGTCATACCTGCGAAACGTGTTGCACTGTGGTGTAGTCCAGGCATGGGCAAACTCGACCCTCCAGCTGTTATGGAACTACAAGTCCCACAATGCATTTGCCTTTGAGTCATGACTGTGGCTGTCAGACTCCTGCAATGCATTGTGGGACTTTTAGTTCCTTAACAGCTGGAGGGCCAAGTTTGCCCATGCCTAGTGTAGTCAAAGCCAATTTTTGTCTGAAATTCAACAAAATCGAGTCGTCTTTGGGAAGGTTAGTCCACCACTACTTCCCTTTTTAAAACTGTTATTTCATTTTACTCCTTTTATTGGCACCTCTGTACAAATGTATCTTACCCATTTTGAGTCCACCCTTGGTGGAGCGATGTTATCCCCATTTACCTATCTACAGAGAGCGACTTATTAACCTGAGTGGGGTCAGGTCAAATCTCCCCACTCGTTCAATCTCTGGTTGCTTTAGCGGTAACCTGTGTTTGTGAGTATTACGGTATTTTACATATGACTCTATTTACCATTATCATAACCTGCTACGCTATTGGCAGCTCTGTGTTCCATTTTTTTGTCTCTTTTGCAAGTTTTAAAATTAAATTCACATTTCCGTAATCTATATGAACAGACTGGAAGGATCTGGTTTTGAGGTGGAATTTGGTGCGACTAGGTTATGATACTGCCGGGAGTAATTGAAGGAAAGGTGATTTTCAGGACAAGCCTATAGAATATCTGTAGACATAAGCAGCAACAGGCGTAGCTCTGTGATCACTGCAGCAAGCGCGTGTCGGTAGACTAGTAAATAACAGGTTTCCTGGCAGCCCTCATACCTGTGAACATGACGTTCTGCTTTACAGAAGTGAGACATGACATCAGTTGGGTTACAGCGATGATGGAATTCCCGCTAACCTCAATAAACCTGATAATGGCGACATCCCACTTCACACGCTGGCCTGCTGACTTCACAATAACTCTGATGGCAAATTAAAGCAAAGCTGATGTAGAGAGTGTGACCTTGCTAAAACATGTACAGCAGCATCATTTAGAAGGCGATAAGGAGGAGGGGCAAATGATTTTGAGTCCTAGTAGAGATTTCCTAAATGGCTTTTAGCTGGCCCTCTTTAAAGTGGACCTGAACACTTGCACAGGACAGAAGGAAAGCAGAGAGAAATGCACCCTGTATGTATTTAGAGAGTTTTAACCGGTCTAATTCCCCCCTCTGTGCCTAATCATCACATTAATTTGATCTCTCAGCTGTGTTCGTTCCGGAAACTCCTCTGGCATGGCAGAGCAGCTAATTTGTAAACACAGGATGTTAACCCTATGTCTACTTCCATGAAAGCAGAAGGTAGACACACTGCAAATTTATTGAAGGATTTGTATACGCTTTAACAAAGAAACGTTTTTTCTTTAAAGGTCATTATGCTGTTACTAATATTTTAGACCAGAGAGGAAGTTCTGAGTTCAGGTCTGCTTTAAGGCTGCGTAGACATATCCAGTTTTGGTTGGCCAAATGTACCCCTTCTATGTAGTATGAGAGCTTGCCTACACAATCTGTTCATAGTATTGAACTACTCTGTGACTGCCTAATGCCAACGGGCGGCCGCAGAGTGGCTCCCACAGTACTACCTAGCGGCGATCGGCGTCATGTCCTGGAGGCGGGGATTAGCAGGGAATGCATGTGCGCACCTGTTCCCTGCTGAAGTACACAGCAGGGATCCATGATCAGCCTGCCAGCCACTATTGGAGCTGGCAGGCTGTTAGGGTAAGAAAAAAAGCATTTATTTATATGTACAGCGCTGCGATCTAGCGCAGCGCTGTACAAGGGACAGCCCTGTCACTTAAAGTGGATCCGAGATGAACTTTTGCTCATTGCATAATTTTGTTCCTTTCCTATTTTTTATAGGGCATTCCTCAAGCCTAATACTTTTTTTGTTTTTATATTAATACTCCTATTCCCTATAAACGAAAGAAGCCACGCCCACAGGTTTTCAGAGAACCAAGGCACTTTCAGACAGTAGCAAGGGCTCATGGGAGCTCAGTCTGGGCAGGAGGAGGGGGAGGTATTACTAGCCAGAGATTTCAGAGGCAGAGGGGAGGAGGGGGGATTATGTTTTTTGCTCAAGATGCAGATAAGCCTGCCTCTGTGTAATGTTTACAAACAACATGGCTGCTGTCATTGTATCACAGGAAGAAAGAATCATATTCTATTAAAGCTGTTTGCAGCTAGATTTGCTGTGTAAACTATCTAAACTTTAGATAAGATATATAGACAAGTTACTTGTTATAGTTAGTTTTTCATCTCAGATTCGCTTTACTGTCCCTCTGATGGCCTCACAATCTAAACACATACATAGGCTTATGAGGAGCTGTAGTGAAAATAACATAATGGTTGCTTATTGTTTACAATATTCAGTTATAAATTATGAATTATAGTCAGTGTTTGTCCATTGTAAAATATTTCCTCTCCTCGAGTTACATTCTAAAATGTATCACTGGTGGTGGCATCTTTAGTTCTGCCAGGTGATCTGTACAGAATGTTCGTTACTGAGAGTTCTATGCATAGAGGGAGATGCTGCTTGCTTGGCAGTTGGAAAAGCCGTTATTTCCCACAATGCAATGAGGATCACAGACAAACTGTTGAGGACCTTGGTCATGACATCACACTGTGGGAGGAGTTTCACCACAATATCAGCCATACAGAACCCCCGATGATCTATTCCAGAAAAGGTAAAGATTTCTCGTAGGAAAGGGGGCATCAGCTACTGATTGGAATGAAGTTCAGTCCTTGGTTAATGTTTCTCTTGTTGGCCGTCCTACCAGTGGTGCTCGGATACAATCTGTGATCTCCGCATAGCCATGGCTCACTATCCGACAACGTGATCTGAATCGGATTTCAGTCATGGACGCGTCTGTTATTCAGCATATTCGGCCCGTGTTTACAGCCATGATCATGGAAAAAATATCTGTGATTATAAGCTGAAAAGCCACTGACTTTAGTGGTTAATAGCAAGGCCCGCTTACAGGATATTAACACCAAATGTGCAAGGTATATTACCGTAAGTAGAACAGTGGGAACAAGGGGAATTTTTTTTTCAAAAAGACCTTCTAGTTTTTGAGAAAATCAATTTTAAAGGTTCAAAGGAAAATGGTATACATTTAAATGCGGTTATGACAGTTAATGTATTTACTGCATTTACGTGTATACTTTTTTCCTTTGAAACTTCAGTTGAACCTTTAAAATCGATTTTCTCAAACTATAAGGTCTTTTTGAAAAAATGTTTTGTTTTTTAAGTTGTAGCCACCGATCACTTTTTATAATCCATGCGATTTTGGTGATTGTAGCATGTATGGGGGATTTGCTATTAACGTTAAAGGCAAATCCGGATCACGAACTCGTGATCACGAATTTTACAGGCAATCGTGGATAAAATCGTAAGCTAGTTTCAAATCCGGATCACAATCCTGGTTTATCCAGATTTTGGGACTGCCATGGCTGGATTTATTTTAATCCGTGATCGGGAGGGGGGGGGGGGGGGGTTTAAAAGGTGCTTGTAGGCACGTCCCTACAGTGCCTTATGCTAAATCTGGCCCTGAGGTTAGGTGCGTTTACCTTTCAGGGACAACAACGGGATAATTTGCATATTCAGCATTGATGCATTGTGGGAGGCATCATATGCTCGCTCCAACCTGAATAATCACAAATACCTTCTGTTTTACGAAGGCAAAACTCTGTTTTGCATAAAAGTTTGCAAGTAACCTTTCTGCAGTTTCATTTAAGGTCTTGACTAAAGCAACTGTTAATTTTTACAAAAAGCATGTTTCTGCAGCCTTTCCATGACTAACGCAACACCGCGCCTCGCTAGTCTTCACCAACAGATCTGGGCAATTAAATATGATTTATAATTATATAGTGTCAACATTTATGTTCAACAAATTATTTTATGGTTTCATTTTTGAAATGGTTTTCTTTTTTTCCCCTCCCTCCTACGTCCATGCGTCCTTTTAACCCTGAAGACCTTTCCTGGAACACAGCCATTTGGCTAGGAGCACAAATACCTGTGCAGAAAATCAGTTAGCGTTCTGCCATGTGCATTTTTGAGCTTACGCTGCGATATTTTCGTTTTTGGATTTGCATTTCTTTATACGTTTGCGTTTTTCATGCCCTTGCATTTTTTTTATCGTTTCCCTCCTTTAATGAGCAAACACATGCATTTTTGTATGCCCCATTGGAAAGCGTTGTATGCGAATTGGATGCCATTCAGAATGCAAGAAGAAGCCACACGCTGTGCAATTTTTAAAACGTGCATTTTGCGAATCGCAAAGAGCTGCTATTTACAATGCGGCCCATAGACTTTCGTTTAAATAAGATTTCTGCTCTGTGACAAAACGCACGCGATTTAAAAGTGTGTGGTTCCAAAGATGCTATAGTTCATTTTAAAGCGGACCTGAACTCAGACAAGCAACAGCATAATAACCTTAAAATAAAAACATTTATTTGGTACAGCTGATAGAAATCCTGCAGTGTGTCTACTACCTGCTTTCAAGGAAGCAGGCATAGGGTTAACATCCTGTGCTTACCAATGACTTGTCTGCCGCGGCAGTCGGCTGACACAGGTGAGAGATCAAATTAGCCACAGATGAGGGTGAGTTAGACAGGCTAAACTCTCTAAATACATACAGGGTGCATTTCTCTGTTTTCCATCTGTCTTGTGCAAGAATTCATGTCCACTTTAAAGCAGTCCTCCAGGAAAAATTAAACATTTATAGCAGTAGATTTTTCAAGGCTTTTAGCTTGCTGCATAGATGCATATGTATCTGCTGGCAGCCATTGCTGTAGTCTGACACTCTAGTGTGGCTTTCTGTACTGCATGCAGATTATTGCTCCTTGTGTGACTATATTTGCTTAAGACGGTCTGTTGTGTCTGTTCATAGGAGTGAACAATGAGTCGCCATCTGTTTGTCTTTGTGTGTTCGGAAGGAAAACACTAGGAGTAGAGTATTACTGTTATTTAAAGTGAAACTGTATCCATCTGTTTATGGAGTGAGATTCAGAGATGTAAATCCTGCCCCACCCCTTCCTCCCTCACTCCGCAGCTCCCATTGGCCAGCGGTCATCCTTCATAGTTATCTGATATTGGTGACAGGATTAGTGGGCAGTGGTCTAGGGAGAGTTGGCCAATGGGAGCAGCTTATTGAGAGAGGAAGGGGTGGACACAATTTATGACTTCCTGTTAAAGTCACAAACCATAAACTGCTGAACGCAGGTTCACTTTGAGGCCTTTGATGGTACTATATGACCTAATAGCTAAGTGTCAGCGCATCCAAGGAGGAATTATGGTTGGCTTCATGGTTTTTCTTTTTTTTTTTTTTTTTTTTGCTTAGTCAATTAATTATAGTAAATTTTAGGTACAAAAAATGCTAAATTTTATATAAGCCTAAAATATTTTTTATATTAAAGGGAACCTTAATTGAGAGGGATATGGCTGTTTCCTTTTAAGCAATACCAGTTGCCCGGCATCCTGCTGATCTCTTTGGCTGCAGTAGTGGATGAATCACAGACCGGAAACAAGCATGCAGCTAATCCAGTCTGGCTTCAGTCAGACCAGCTGATCTGCATGCTTGTTCAGGGGCTGTGGCTAAAAGTATTAGAGACACAGGATCAGCAGGGGAGTCGGGCAACTGGTATTATAAAAGGAAAAATCCATATTTCTCTCCGTTTAGGTTACCTTTGAGGGCACATTTAGACAGCTTGCTGGGGTCAAGCGCCTTCCGATTGCAAAATAGTGCAACCAAATGGGAGCGCTTGTAACAAAAAGTGTGTCAGCAATTGACACGGTGCAGTTACTGCCCGGTAAAAAAAAAAAGCTGCAGGTCACATACAGGGCCAATTGGCGGCTATTTGAATGCACTTGCAGTGATTGCTTCAAGCCCTGCACAGAAACAGGTTGACAAGGTGGTGAAGTGAAAAAAGGTGCTGCCAAATGGGTGCTTACCTAAGTAGTCCCCACTCCACCAAGCAGTTCCAGCACTTCGACCCCCCCCCCTCCAAATGAGAGTGATCCCATTACAGCGTTGTGATTTGTATTAAACACGATGCCTACAGAATTGCGTTTGAAGGAAAATCGCTTGGTAAATTGTGGACAAATCGCAAAAGCTTAATGTGACCACAGACGATACAATAAAATGTACTGATCTTACTTCAGTTTGATAAAAAAAAAGGATCAGTTGTTCAGAAAAATCAAGGTGTTTTTTTGTTTTGTTTTTTTTTTATTCGGGCGAGAAATCTGATTTCGGATTTGCTGATTTTTTTTTTTTTTTTTTATTTATTTTTTTATTCAATCTGATTAGGAAGGGTGAATTTTTTTTTTATCAATTTTTAGAAAAGTTGAACGATGTAGGGTAGATTGTCAATTTATTAATGTATAGACCCAAGCAATTTTTCAGAGTTTTCAACAACAAAAAAAATGTATAATTGGGGAAAAATTTAACGCGCGTGTGTGGTACGTGGGTCAGATTTTTTTTTTTAAATGTGAAAATTGATTGTAATTCTTCAATTGAAAATAAATGTAAACAATTGTATGGTATGTGGCCACCTTCTGTGTTTGGGATTTGCGAGTAGTAGTGGGACTCGGAACTTTGCTGCGTGTTTTTCTACCACACATGAATGCTGCCTTGTACTTGTTTTGCTGATGGTTGGTACTATGTGTGGACTATTTTAGTAGCTATAGTCTCACTACGGACTGTTTTGTACTCTGCACAGCGTTACGGAGGAAGTTGACTCTCTATATAATAAACGTAAGCGTCAGACTTCATTTATGGAATTTTCTACTCTGGAATTGTGTATTCATCTACAAGCTACTGATAGCTTCCATTTATGGCCTCCATCACCCTAGTGCATTGCTGTGCTTTATCTCTGGGTTCTGCAGGCAGGTCTGACAGCTGATAATCTGGAGAGCTGAGCCTGTTTCCAGTGTGACCTCTCTGAGGTGTTTGCAGATAACATTGGGAGTTGACTGTCAGAGCCGTTTCATGTCAGACAATACTCGGAGGTGTCTGGCAGCCAGTCCCAAGTTTTCAGCAAGATGGAACTAGCCGGATCTGTGCAGGTCTGAGCTCCCTGCACAATATCAAAGCATTCCAGCAGCATTGCTACTATTCACTTCCTTATTTTCTCTGCTAAAGATCTCAGATAGGTAGGTATGGATACTGTTTTCATTCCCTCTCTTTTTTCCTTTTAGTTTTCCCTAAGAGCAAACGGAATGTCCTGGAAACAAAGGCACAGATGTGCTTTAATACAAGCACAAACTTTCCTAGGAAAAGTTGTTTGTCCCCACCGCTATGTTTCACAGTTGGCTGCTTAGCAAGGACATTCACCAGAATAATCGATCATTCGGCATTTTTTGGGGGTCCTTAGGTAAGTGCAGCCTGCAGTGTTGGAGGCGCATGGGGTTCAAGGCCTCAAAGGGCGCTGAAGGAAAGCTGTAAGGATGGCCTAATGTTTGGCCTGCTCGCCTTGCAGTGCTGATTCCCTGGTTTGAATCCCAGCCAGGGCACTTTCTGCACAGAGTTTGTATGTTCTCCCCGTGTTTGCATGGGTTTCCTCATTCCAGGTTTTCTCCCACATCTCAAAAACAAACCGATAAGTTAATTGGCTTCCCCCTAAAATTGGCCCTAGACTACGAAACACTACATGATACATACCGTACATGACATATGACTATGGTAGGGATTAGATTGTGAGCCCCTCTGAGGGACAGTTAAGCGACAAGACAATATACTCTGTACAGCGCTGCGGAAGATGTATAAATACTAAATAATAGTTACTCGATATTGTGGGCCCGTGTATCTTCTGATTAGATAATTTTATTGAATCGGAATAGAATCATTGCCACGAAATGGCTGCCCCAATCGATCTTTAGATCAATATCCAGCTGAAATCAGTTAAGTGGAATGATCAGGAATTCTCGGACTATCAATAAAATCAGACACAAGCAGAAAAAAGTCAAGGCAATGATTGCAATAGGCACGCTCATCGACACTTTTTTTTTTTTTTTTAATGCACAATCCCTTCACAACCAGAGCTGTGGAAGTCAGTTCAAAAATCTTCCGACTCCAACTCCGACGTCTCCGTTTATGAAACCACCGACTCCAGGTACCCAAAATGGCTCTGACTCCTCGACTCAGACTCCAACTCCGATTCCACAGCCCCGTTCACAACCGTGTCATTTGTAAAGTTTGTTGCCTGTGTGAGATTGCCATTTGCTGACCCGCTTACTTTCGATTGTAGTCTTCCCACTTTAAAATGGATCTGAACTCTTGCACAGGACAGAAGGAATACATATAGAAATGCACCCTGTGTGTATTTAGAGAGAAGAGCCTGTCTAATCCTCCCTCATCTGTGACTCATCACAAGTGTGAGGGCTCAGGCACACTCGAAGCGCTTTTCTGAGCACTTTTTGGCCATCAGAGATTTCTGAGAGCTCAGAAAGCTCTGTTGGCCAAATAGCGCTCAGAAAATCGCTTAGGGCCCTTTTCCACTAGCGCGTTTGCGCTGGCTGAATCGGGAAGTCGCAAACCGCTAGCGATTTTACAATCGCTACGGTTTGCTTTTTAACCTAGGAATCGCGGTAGGTCATTTCCACTACCGCGATTCTTTTTTTTACAGGAACCCGAATGATTATTGCCGCGATTTTGCTATGCAGTGCATAGCATAGCAAAATCGCGACCGCAAACGTCGGGAAATCGCCGCAAATTTTTGTACTTTTGCGATTCAGCAATCGCTAGCGTTCAGCGTGAACGCTAGCGACTGCTAGTGGAAAAGGGCCCTTATAGTGTGCCTGAGCCCTAATTTGATCTCCCAGCTATGTCCGCTCTGGAATCTCAACAGTCCTCGGCAGAGCAGCTAATTTGTAAACACAGGACGTTAACCCTATGTCTGCTTCCATGAAAGCAGGAAGTAGACACACCACAGATTTATTTCAGGATTTGTATCAACTGTAACTAAGAAATGTTTTTCTTTAAAGGTTATTATGCTCTTGTGTTGCTTATCTTTTAGAGCAGAGAGGAAGTTCAGAGTTAAACTTGACGGGGAACTGATCAGGGGGGGGGGGGGGGGCTTTGCTCCTGCAGATTGCTGTTAAAATGTCATGTCTGCTCTGCATTCCAGGTTGGCTTGTTAAAGACTGTTCCCTTTTTTGAAGTTTGCATTGACCTAGCCATGCTTTTAATTGTGTTCCCTGTATGGTTCAGTCTGTTTGAAGAGCTCCTGTTGTAAAATTAAATGACCCCTTTCATGATTACTTCCTCTGCTACAAACATCCAAATCGATGGTTTGAGTACAGAGAGAGATCATTACATTTACCGGTTACTATTAATATTTACTGTATCAATAAAGCCCCAACATATTACTCAGCGCTGGACAATAAATAGGGATACATAAAATGTAAACATGGAGTGACAGACTGAGAGGTAGCCTATGGTTAAAACAACGTAGCACAAGGTTATACATGCAAAGAGGGTATAAAGCTGAAGACTCGCCTCGAGAAAGATAGATCTAGGGACGTCTCCCTAACGACGAACACTCCCTGACCCAATCGTCCGGCGGGTATGTGCCATTGCACATGACTGGTGCGAACGAGATTTCAAGCGATCGCGGTACTTTGCGTGGGCGTCATCAGGGATCTTAAAGATTCGATCCGCCGTGACGGTCATTCTCACCGCGCGACGCTAAACGATGTTCGAATGATCGTGTGCCTGTACCCATGTTGGTGGAAATGGCCGCTCATCACTGAAAAAATCGCTGGTAGTCGGGAAAGTCGACGGAAAAATCACAGGGTGGGTACGGGCCTTAAAGTGAACCTCCGGACTAAAAATCTACTCAGCAGCACTGAAAAGGCTTGGTGTTTCTTTAACAGTTTCACAGCATCAGAACTTTGTTTTTCTTACCAAAGCATCATTTTTAGCTGCATTTTTATCTAAGCTCCACCCATCAAAGAAAAAAAAGCCCAGGCTTTTTTCCCCTGATGCTGTGCAGAGCATGATGGGATTATCTATGTTGTTGTTCACGTTGCCTAGCAACTGGGAGAGGTGCTCAGGACACAGGACAGTTGGAACTGTATCTCATGCTCCCTGTCACCTCCTTTCAACCAAAAAGATGGCTGCCATCATGAAATCAAACATTTTCCTGTTCTTTTAAAACAGTGTGGGTAAGAGATTATATTACCTATCTATTTTAATTAACATAACTAATGTAACTTAATGACAGTATGTTTGTTTAGGCTGGAGTTCCTCTTTAAGATGCATGATCGTGGAATTTAACAGAGACCCAGTAATTCAAGTCCAAATTAGTCCATGGAAAGGGTGTCATTGGTGGCAAGATTGAGAAGGACATACTAACGGGGGTGGGGGGCATCCTGCCAAAGGCTTACAACCTAAAGGGCAGGGGCACATAAGGTAAGACTCTGGCAAAGGTGCTTGCGCGGCTGAGAGTGTTCAAGTGTGGTAGATTTGGGCGGGGGGGGGGGAGTGTTTTGAGGGCTTGCTTGAAGGTGTTGAGGGAAGGGGCGAGTCTGAGCAGGGGTGGCAGGGTGGCTCTTAAGACGTCCTGGAGGCGTGCATGATTAAAAAAGGTTTTGTTGTGTTTCTTTTTTTCACATTGGACTATAGACCCCTTTTTTTCCTTGATATTTTATAAATATGTTAGGGTGAAAATGTTAATGTTCTGCTATTCGTGTAATGTCACATTTGTGATGGTTTCAGCACTGAATCTGTTGGCAAGCAGTGACAATATATGCATGCACTTCCTAGTGCATGCATATGTTGGAGGAGAAGGAAAAGCAGGATGGTTGGGCTTAAGATTTTGGCTCTTCCGATTGCTTGCCACATGCCTGCGCAGATATCAGACTGCTGGTCGCAGTCATCACAAACAGTCAAATTAGCCACTAAACGTTTTGTCATTGCGTTGCATGAGTCCAGTGGTCTCTTGTTGTGGTTGTGACTTCAGGATCTTTAGGAAAGGTGCCACTCACTTATTTGGGGGTGAGGCAGACTACTGTCACTACTTAACCCTTTCCTCACTCTCAGTGGATGCTTTGTGGAGTACGTATTGCGCCGCCGGCACATGGTTGTTGGCGCAAGCAGTAAAAGTATTGGTAATTTAAACACCAATAATTAAACACCGGCACCCAGTCTCACTTGAACCTGGGGGGGTTAGGGTTTGGTATCCACAAAAACAGTATGAAAAGCTGTGACAATTAGTTACATTTCCTCTGCTCTCTTCAGACACTTCAGTCAGAAACACACTCTCTGTCACACACAGCGTTACACATAGAGTTAACTGATCAAGTGTGAGGGGAATTTCCCCTCTCCTCATGGCTCAGTCAGGTCAGTTTTGGCGTCAGTAAAGTTTGATAGTATTTTGCTAACAGTAAACAAAGAAGTTGCTACTAAAATGTATACACCAGTACTTAGCAGCACTTCCCAAACAATTCCTGCGTCAATTGAAAAAAATACGTGAATCAATAGTATTCCTGTAAGTAGGGTTAGGCACCTTTGGGTACTAAATATCGGTATACTATGCAGGTGGGGGCCTAATGCCCAATTCCCCCTGTAGGCCAAACACCTCTAACCCCACCCCCCCCCCCCCCCGCAAGATCCTATCCTCAACCTCCCCTCTCACCTACTGCCTAACCTCACCTAGTAAGTGCCCTACCTCAACTCCCCCACATACCGAATCCATAACCATAGCCCCTGGCTACGTTCCTCACCTCAATCCTTCCCCCTCCCCACCTAATGCCTAACCTCATCTCCCCCACTTACTGAATGCATAAACATAGCCCCCGGGTTACGTTCCTCGCCTCAAATGCCCCCCCAACCACCTAATGCCTGACCCTACCCAGTAAGTGTCCAACCTCAACAACCCCCCTCTCCCACACACACCTAATGCCTAACCTCTCCCCCCCCCCCCCCCCCACACACCCCCCACCCCCAGGGTCTAACCCTATTCCCCCCTGGTAAGTTACAAACCTCAACCCCCCCCACCTAATGCCTAACCCCACCTGGTAAGTGCCTAACCTCAACACCCCACCACCAAGACTAACCTGGAAACCCTGACTCCCAAATACATTACAGTCAATGCCCAGCATTTATAGATGCTTTTTGCAGGTATTGACTGCTACTGACTGTCATTTTTACTGTCACATTTCCCATTGACCCCTATATAAGCTAAACTACGAACAAGCACCACTTAAAAAAAATGCCTCCAGCAGGGTTTTTGTACAAAGCCAGCCAGTTAGTGCCAGTCTTGTGGTGTGCACTGGTGTCACTGAGAACAGTGCAGTTGGCATTTTCCTAGCATTTTGCTGGAGCTGTGGGAAGAAGGTATCACTTGCAGTGTGAACCAGCTCGTCCGACTACAGTAAACCTAAACTGATTAACCGCTATGGCAGGCTGCCCTCAGAACACGACCTGCTCTTTGGACTTCCCTTATTGAGTAAACCCTCGTTGTATTTGTGCGTTCCAACGTGTCACAGAGAGACCTTTTATCCCCGGAGCACGCCGATCTGAGCTACGTACAACCCGTGGGGCTACCGCTGAAGAAAAGAACTAGGAGCTTGTTGCTATGGCAACCGGCTACCCCTGCTCCTCTTCCCCAGCACAGGGAACCAGGTTATGTATATTTTAGACTTCGCTGCGGTCTTTTTATAAATGTATCATCTCTGAGGTGAAGTATTTCAGCCTCCAGTTTTCATGCCTGCTCTGTGCCGAAATGAAAGATTTATCTCGTGACATCTGATAAGGGGAAAATATCCGTGTTTTCCTTCAAACGCAGCAATTTAAGCATTTTGTTTCTGTACCTGCTGACATTTCTTCTCAGTGTCATTAAACTGTCTTCATAAATTGCCCTGCCAACATTTCTCTCTCCTCTCAGAAGTCGAGCCAATCACACACTGTAGCTGCATACCAAAAAAAGATGTCCACTTTTAAAGGGCACTAGAGCAAAAAAAAAGTAAGCAGCGAAAATCTGACAGAACCAATAGGTTTTGAAATAGTCCATCTCCTCATAAGCGATTCTTGGGGTTTTCTTTGTTTTCAAAAGCATTCCCTGAATAGCAGTTTTCAGCCATAATAGTGTGCAAGCAAGTAGGGAGTGATAACTTAGAAGAATACAAAAAATGAGAGAACCGAGAGCCCAATATTGTGTAGTATGTCACGTGAAGGAAATATGACAAAACAGTTACGAGTATTATACTCACAAGTCTGGGTTACCACAGAGGCAACCACTGGATGTGCAGGTGGGGAGAATTGTGACCTGACTCCACTCAGGTATTAAGAAGTCGCTCTCTGTAGACAGAAATGGGGATGTACCCCTCCACCAGGGGTGGACTAGATCCAAAGATAACCAATAGTAACAAAGGCGCCAAATTAGAATAAAATGGATTAAAAAAACGTTTAAAAGGAGGGGGGTTGGTGGTTACCACCCTCAGGTATATAATGACCAGCCAATGAGTCGTTATACATAAACAATAAAATTTATTATGAACTCTCCAGGCATGCAACGCGTTTCACGGGTCAAGAGCCGTATATATATGTATAATGACTCATTGGCTGGTCATTATATACCTGAGGGTGGTAACCACCAACCCCCCTCCTTTTTAAACTGGTTTTTAAACCATTTTATTCTAATTTTGCGCCTCTGTTACTATTGGTTATCTTTTTAAGTAGGGAGTGATGGCTGGCATCTTACTATTATGGCAGTTAGTGTTGCTGCTGCTCTTCCCATAAGCGAGTGAGGTGCCGATATACAGTATGCCTCTTATCGAGGCATGCTAGGGTAAAACTCCATCAATGGCGAGAGATCACCATGGTCAGTCAGAGGAGAAACTTTGGCAAATTGGGCAGGACTGCTGGCACCAGACCAGCCAATCACAGCCCGCCCACTGCTCCTTTTGCTAATTTGTGCTTATGGTCTCGTGGGGGGGGGGGGGGGGGGGGGGGTGGAGAAGGCACTGTTGGGCCACTGAGCATCCTACAACGTTTTCTTCAGGTAGCAGAGAGTCTAGAACCAGCCCAAGTAGGGCACTCCCACCCCCCCCCCCCCCTTCTATGTTTACACTTTAATAGTGAGTACTTCTGACAGGGCAACTTCTGACATCAGGGAATGTCTCCTAAAACCGTAAAGGAATCCTCAGCCAAGTAGAAAAAAAATCCGCTTTCTCCAGCCCCTTGCAGCCGACTGTCCCACGCTGACAGCTCCGTTCTCCACCGGCGGCCCGGGGTCCCCACACGGTGCAACCTCGAGGTCGTCCTTACTACGCCTGTGTGAAGAATCGTTGTCAATCAAGGCTACATTTTGGGGCACACAAGGGGCTGGAGAAATCCCCAGGTTTGTAAAGCGGATTTTTTTTATTTGGCTGATGATTCCTTTGAAGCGGACCGGAAATAAGGACTTCCTCTCTGCTCTAAAATATAAGCAACGGCGTAATAACCTTTAAAGAAAAACATTTCTTTGTTACAGCTGATACAAATCCTGCAATAAATCTGCAGTGTGTCTACTTCCTGCTTTCATGGAAACAGACATAGGGTTAACATCCTGTGTTTACAAATTAGCTGCTCTACTGAGGCAGCCAGCTGACACAGCTCGGAAATCAGATTACACTGGTGATTAGTCACAGATGAGGGGGAATTAGCCAGGGTAAACTCTCTAAATACATACAGGGTGCATTTCTCTGTTTTCCTTCTGTCTACTTTAACAGTATTTGCATACCATTCTCTTGAGTGTAACTCTAACAAAAAAAAATGTTGCCAAGCAATTTTCCCAGGAAGTGACATCACAGTGTGTTCTTTATCATCGAATGCACTGTTTATGTTCAGGTTTCTTTCTGGGCCACTACAATAACTTAAGCCGTCTCTGGAAAAAAAATGGAAAAGGCCATGAAATACTAATATTAAAGGGGAACTGAAGAGAGAGGTGTATGGATGCTGCCATGTTTATTTCCTTTTAAGCAATACCAGTTGCCTGGCAGCCCTGCTGATCCTCTGCCTCTAATACCATTAGCCATAGCCCCTGAACAAGCATGCAGCAGATCAGGTGTTTCTGACATTAATGTCAGATCTGACAAGACTAGCTGCATGCTTGTTTCTGGTGTTATTCAGATACTACTGCAGAGAAATTAAAAGGAAATAAATATGGCAGCCTCCGTATACCTCTTACTTCAGTTCCCCTTTAATGAGTGCTTGTTGAGGTTCAGCAAATGGAGTTTTTGCAGCCAAAATGCTCTGAAACTTGTCTGAATAAAGGGGGCTCTGGGCGGGGGGATACCTGCTGTGTGGCGTGTGAATTGTCAGGCTGAAGGTATTTAGTAAGAGAGTGAAAAATGAGGCTTAGGTAAGAAGAATGTAAACATTCCCATACGTGCTGCGCTATAAAACCTTTTCCATGGCCTTCTAAGATAGTGGCCAGTGGTGAAACACAAGCCCCATGTCCTTATTTAGTGCTGCTGTAGGTTTGTTCCTAATAATCGAAGTGTGATGTATGAGGGTTTGAAAGATGGATTGTTTGAACGGGTTTAAATTGAGTTATGCTGGTGGGGCCTTTAGGGCAAAATCTGCAGCATGTGGGGAGGTCATGTGATCAGTGTGTATTGCTGTACATGGCTTTATCTTATATTGACTGTAGTACGCAGCAGGCAAAGCACAGATCGTTACAGGTACAGACTTCCATGGCGCCATACAGAGTACAGAACAGACAATAGTGGTGAGCATAGACGCAGTGATAATTGATACATAATTGATGTGCAATTTGAAACATCACCAATATTGATACTTGATGATTTGATTACAGTAGAAACTAGAAACACAATGTGGAGGACCCTGCTTTCTGAGCTCTCAAATGTCAAATGTGTCTCTATGTCACATAGCAAGATAGTCGAAGGATCAGAACTCAGATTGCAGTTTATTTATTTTTATGCACGAGGTTCATCCAGAAAATGAGACATTTGCTTTGATCTGCCACGCAAGGTACTCTTTCTGTGTAATGTAACTTGTCTCAACCTCTCTCAGGCTAATCTCTTCTCTCCCTGCACCACTTGTCACATGACTGCAGAACGCCAGTAACTGTTTGTTTAGAAGCATTAACATGAAGCCTCCCACAATCACACCTCCCGTCCCTCCTCCATCCTCAAGCTCTCCAACCAATATGGGAGGAGAGTGAAGATTCTACAACAAAGGTGTAAGATCCTGTGGCCGCTAATGGCGGCGGAACGACGAGACGCACGCTGAGGAGCAAGCCTCTGGGTCTCGGCGGCTCTCTGACGTCAGTGGAGCGCATGGCGCTCAGCTCCCATTGGATAATCGGCGGACGCGTTCTCAGTTTTCTGTGTTATTAGATAAACAGTAGCCATGTGGCTCTGATCTGCTGATACGCTGCTGTGTTATTAGATAATTTGGATTCCTTTACTTTCTGATTGGTTAGTCCTTGTATATAGCTAAGGTGAGCGCCCTCAGACATCACCCATGATAGCATTAGCTGTGGCTTGTTGCTGGGTATGTGCTCACACTCTGATTGATCTCTGTTGCCGACTCTGACGCTTTACTCTAGATTGATTCCCCTTGCTGATTGTTCCTGACTTTGCCTTCAATTGGATTACTTGTTGCCGACTTTGCTTTGTACCTAGACTTGTCTGATTGCCACCTGGATAGACCCCTGCCTGATTAACTACTTGAAGACCGCCCCACGCCAATAGGCGTGGTCGCGGCGGCAGCCCCAGGACCTCCTAATGCCAATTGACGTCAGGTCCTGGAGCTGGCTACTGAAGGAGATCGCGCGCAGGGTGCGCGTGCATCTCCTTCTCAGGTGGTGGAGCCCCACCCCCTCTTCAGCGCTCGGGAGACTGTTAGATGGCGTGATCGCCGTCTATTTACATAGTACAGCGCTGCAATCAGCAGCAGCGCTGTACTGGGGACAGTCGTGTGACATGGCTGTCCCCCTGGGACACAAAAGAGCGATCGGCAGTGATAGGCTGAAGCCTATCATAGCCGATCGCTGTGATAGGCTGGCAGGGGGAGGGAGGGAGGGTGGCTGGGAAGGCAGGAAATCCGTTTATTTTTTACCAAAAGTTAGACTATAAATATTTACAATAAAAAAATAAACAACTGGGGGGCGATCAGACCCCACCAACAGAGAGCTCTGTTGGTGGGGAAAAAAAGGGGGGATGGGAATCACTAGTTTGCTGTGTTGTGCGGCCCTGCAGCTTGGCCTAAAATCTGCAGTGGCCCTTTTAGTAAAATATAGCCTGGTCTTTGGGGGGGGAGGGGGGGGTTAGCACTGTGGTCCTGAAGTGGTTAAGGACTCCCTTGAACTCTGCCTGGACCGACATTGGCTTGAACTGACCACACTACCTGTAAAGTGTTTAAACTGCCTAAACCAATCTTTACCAGCCTGCAGTCACCTGACTATCATCTGGACTGCTCAAGTGACTATACTACTTGTGAATACTGTGCCTTGTATAATAACTACTGGTTTGTTTGGTGAATACTATCTGTCAGTCTGCATGCTACATCTACCTGAAGAGATATTGTAGTTCTGTGCTAGGTAGGAGTTTGTGCAGGTGTTACAGGCTGGGCTATAAGTCATATGGGCATACAGCCTGACCTATAGTCCTTGACCAGACTAGCCTGACACAAGGGATTAAAAACCTCTCTGATGACATGACTCAGATTTTTTTTAAATTACATTGGCCTCAATTCACTAAACTTATCTCCTGTCTTTAATAACTCTTCTAGAGTTGTTACCATGGTGATAAGGCATGTAGTATTCAGGAAACATTTTACCTCAGGCAAGCCTAAAGTTAACTCTTCTGTCTTTAAATTAACTCTCTAATCCTTAAAATAACTCCAGAGTTAAAGACAAGCTGTTAATTAGCTGCATGTGAAAATAACTACAGAGGAGGTAAATTAACTACAGGAGAGGTAACTTAAGGAATGAAGAGGTAAGATAACTCTCTCACGTGTGGAGGTAAGTTTTCTCTTGCCTTATTATCTCTAGCATGATCTTAGTGAATTGAGGCCAGTGTGTGTTATGGGGATGTTAGAGGAAATCTACGCCCGGTGGAAACCCACGCAGACATGAGAATAACATACAAACGAGATCCTACCTCTTATATAGTTTCTTTATCATTTTTTATTTACACAGACAATCTTGGCACCATATTTGTAGGGAAAGACTATTATTGTTATTATTAGCATTTAACCACTTCTGTACCACGCTATGTTTTGCTGATCGGTGCTGCGTGGGCTCTCCAGCCCGCAGCACCGATCAGATAGCAGCCAGGCCGATCAGACTTCCCCCCTTTTTTCCCCACTAGGGGGATGTCCTGCTGGGGGGGTCTGATCGCCGCCGGCTGCTTGCGCTTGCGGGGGGGGGGCTCTTCAAAGCCCCCCTCCGCAGCGCTTCCTGGCCTCCTTCCCCTTCCCTCCCTCTCCCTCCCCCTGTGAGCGGCGCAGGACGGATTTCCGTCCTGCGCCTGATGGGATAGGCTTTAGCCTATCAGATGCCGGTGATCCCCGGCCAATCAGAGGCCAGGGATCGCCGATCTCCTCTACGGCGCTGCTGCACAGCAGCGCCGTATACATGTAAACACAGGATCTTCCCCGTGTGTTTACATTTACCCTGCGAGCCGCCGATCGGCTCGCAAGGTGTTCACGGAGACACCCTCCGTGAACTGACATGGAACGGCCGCTCATACGAGCGGCCGTTTCCATGGAATACACTTCAGGATTCAGGGGCGTACATATACGCACCGAGAATCCGGAAGTGGTTAAACAGCGCTGACACATTTTGGTGCAGTTTACAGAATTCGCATTTATAATTCACGTCCCAAACTGTCCATCAGAGAAGATGTTTATTCCCATGCATTAAATAAAAAAGTAAAAAAATGCATTGAATATTGCCAATGAAAGTGTGTTGTTCATTCATGGCTCCACCTTCTGGACTAACTGACAGATGTTATAATTATGAGAAATGGCTCCATTGACAAGGGCATAGCAATAGCCATAACAGCTGCTATGGGGCCCTGGAGCAGAGGAGGCCCAGGTTGTACTTGATGTGTTCGCTGCTAACTTTCTTGTTGTTCTGCTCCCTCTGACTTTGTCTCAGTGCCCATGGACTATGTGCAGTGTAAGTTGCGAGAGAATGTAAATTGCCCAGTTAGCTCCTATCCATAGGGTAGGGGCAGGTGGCATTGCTCGAGAGTGCCTGCATCTGATGGCCCCATGAAAGTTTTGCTATGTGGCTCCATAATATATAGCTACGTCACTGTCCATCAACAGCAGTTATCAGGCCCCAGTGCTGAGGTGTTGGATGTAAAATTTGCAACCATGGTAACAGTACATTGCTGTGTGTACAGAATGCCCTCAGAATCCCATCTTCCTGTATATTGTATGTAATTGAATTCTCAGTGCAGAAAGCGTGCATCTGGCTTCCACAAACAGCCTTCTGTTTACAGATGTCAACCTTTCCTTATATCTAGATCAGCAGGAATGACCAAGTACCTTATTTTTTTTCTATTTTGCAAACTTGGAACTTGTCCGCCACCCTTCTCCCCCCCCCCCCCCCCCTTCCCCAGCGTCTGTGCGCTAGCCATGGATCTATGCATGCATGGTAAACAGTACGTATGTTGGTCTGCTTAAGGTTGTAAATAATAAGAAACCTTTGCCATTTGCCGTCCTAAGCTGCTGGGTAGCAGGAGAATCCACAAGATAACAGGATTTGCACAACTAGACCTTTTTTCTTATCTCCCAAGGCCATGTAATCCATTGACAAGGAACAGCTTGCCCACTCCCGCATGTTCCCATGTAATGTCAGTCCTTATGGCTATACAGGCTAGCGTAGGCTGTGCACTCCCAGCTGGTTACAGGCCTGTGCTGCTGCATGCTGCCTCTTACAGAACTGGGAGAAGTTATTCACCAAAGTAGTATTGTAGCCATAGGCATAGGCTGCTCTCCTGAGTCACCTAATGGGATCATCTGACAATATATTGTGTATGAGCAGGCGCACACTGTAGGCATGGGAAACCATGAATGGGCGATTGTCAAATATACAGAAAACTAGCTGTAATTAGTGGAAATGAGCCCCTATCTTCCCTGGCGGTATGATGATTTCTGGATTTTTGCGTCTAAAAGGGGTGCAATTTTTTTGTTCGCTTTTAGAGTCTAAAACCAGGAAAAAAAAATCATACCAAGTATGAGAGCTGCAGCAGCACTGCACTTATTCACCTGAGATCCAGTACTGCAATTCTGCCTCCATCCTCCGGGTGGAGCTGTAATCCTATAGTTCTCACCCGAAAAAATCCAGGAGTTGAAGCACCCGCTGCGCTTCAGGCTCTGCATAGACCCTCCTGGTGGCTACCCCGAGTCAGACTCGGGACTACCTCTCATAATGAGAGCACAAATACGCTTTGCAGAAATTCCCAGTATAACAGTGGAGCCGGTAACTTCCTTCTTTTGGGCACCTATTGCACTTTATTTTCTCTTTGGAATTCCAGTGGAGAGATCTTACTGCTGTATTCCCTGGTACCCCCCCCCCCCCAGTGCCCAATTTCCCTCTGCGTGCCACGTAACCTGATGCTTTGCAGTGTTCTCCCCGGGCTCTTTTAGCCGGGTGCTGCACCTGGCTAGTTTTGGTGAGGACCCGGCTGTCATCAGCTCACCTCCTCCCCTGCTGTAAGTAGAGTTGCTTACAGAAGCACCGGCCCTGCATTCTCTCATCTTGCCCCATCCAGCTAATTTTTCATGCCATCCGGCTGGGAAAAAATTTCTGGGGAGAACACTGCTTTGTAATTGGGCAGAAGGTAAAACTGGATCAAAATCAACTGAGGTCCATGACTTTGCCAAGCTCCACCTTTCTTCATGCCTATCTACGTTCGCAGCGGTGTGTTGCAGTGCAATGGCCGCAATGTAACATGGCTTGCCGCACTGCAAGGCACTAACTATATGACATTCACAGAGCTGCCAGTGTGCCTAAACGGCATCCCAATGCACTGTATGCAGTGGCCTCAATTCACGGAGCGTTATCAAACGTTTATCAAACACTTTATCAAACGTTTGATAATTTACCTCATGGGTAAAATCTCACTAAGGTGTTATATATTTGTTGAACGTTTTATCGGTAAAACATTCGATAACTATATAACACCTTAGTTAATTTAAAATGAGATTTTATCCATGAGGTAAATTATCAAACGTTTGATAAAGTGTTTGATAAACGTTTGATAACGCTCCGTGAATTGAGGCCACTGTGTTGCTACAAAACGCGCAGTGCTAACTGTGGCAAATGCTTTTCATCGCCTGTATGCTTCACGGTATGCAGCGTGCGGATAACATGCAGCGCCGCATTCTCATTCCGTTGCCTTCCTGCTGTTCCCACTGTGAACCTAGCCTTGCGTAAAATGGGGCATTGAGCAAAAAAATATGGCACTCCTTATATGTTCATACTGTATTGACAGTAAACTTGTGACCTCTACAATCCCTGACTCGTGGGGCCCCTAAGGAGCTTGGGACCCTGGGCAATTGCCCAGCTGTGACCCTATTGAAGCACTGACCCTGCTTTAGGCCCTCCAAGCCAATTTAATCTAGCCTTGAGACCCGAGGAAGCCGGTGGATGCAAGCAAAACGTGTTGTCCACTGTTTTTGTTCATTCGAGGAAGCGGGTGGATGCCCATGAAACATGTCGTCCAGTGTTTTTGAATAAATTATTTTTGTATCTTATTAGACCTTGTTTTGGTAAGTTTTTTTTTTTCTTGCCTTTTTAAGCTGTTTTAAATCGTTTTTTCACATCCTTTGGGACGCTTCACTCTCAGTATTGCATTGGCCCTGCTGGCCGTTCTGCCACTCTCACCTCCATAGTCATCTACAGATCGTATTCCTGATGTTCTGCCATTGCCTTGCCACACTTTCGCTAGTTGCTGGGTAAAGCGGCTGAAGACCGGCATCTAATGAGGCAGCCCTGATTATGAAATTTTAAATTCCACGTTCATTAAAACAATGGCTGTGATGCCTATCAGTGCTTTGGGAGTCATTTCATAATGAAGGGTTATTAAAAACATTATCTTCCCATTTTAAATTTGCTTATAAAATTCCCCGGAAACTTGATAGAAGTTTTTCCTGTGATGAAACCCTTTGGCGTTTCTTCTAAAGTACTGACTGCCCAGGGGTTTTCCTCCTCTTTCATGAGTAACTACTGCACATAGCAGGCAGCACTGCAGGTCTTCATGCACATGGGGTGTAATCTCCACAAGCACATGCTGCCCATCAGCTCCTTTGAGAGATAATGTAGTCCT
The DNA here is from genome assembly GCF_040937935.1 of Hyperolius riggenbachi. Taxonomy (NCBI): domain Eukaryota; kingdom Metazoa; phylum Chordata; class Amphibia; order Anura; family Hyperoliidae; genus Hyperolius; species Hyperolius riggenbachi. The sequence continues at coordinate 259,713,055 of NC_090654.1, read as the reverse complement.
TTCAGTCCAGATCTGTAGATCGCTAGAATGGACTGACTTTAGGAAGGGCTGTAAATGTAAGTGAGTCTGTATTGCAGATCTGCAACATGAGTTTTGCGCCTGGTGGAGCCACTACTAAAAAATACTAGTAATTTACTATGCACTACCCAGCACCCCTTCTCACTTGAACCCACCCCCTCCTAGTACCTAAAACGACCCCCCCCCAACCGAATGCCTAACCCTAAAGCCCCCATAGGACCCTTTTTCCACTGCACTGCGATTCAGCAAAATCGTAAACCGCTAGCGATTTTTACATCACTAGGGTTGCTGTTTTTCCACTACCGCAATACAATTTTTTACAAAGTGCAATCGCTTTCTGGAGCAATTCTGAGAGCGATTTTGCAATGCAAGTGCATTGCGTATGTAAAATCGCAATTGCTTAACTGAATTAATTGTAATGTAATTGCTAGTGGAAAAGGGCCCTTACAGCCTGAATGACCCCCCCTCGAGGCCCCCCTCCTCGGCCACAGGTAAGTACCTAATGGCCTATACACACGGGCTACAACTGTCGCCGCAACCACGTGGCACGCGTGTGTTGCGGTGACAGGTCGCCTTGAACCGTCGCTATTAGAGCTGTCGCCGGGCGATTGACTTGGTCAATTGCCGGCAAAAGCTGTCGCCGCAACTTCGACGCAACTGTCGCTAGTCCGCCGTGTGTATGCGGACTAGCGACAGCAACTCCATACACGTTTGGAGCTTACGGCGGGGAGGAGGAACCTTCGGCAACAACTTCCACGGAATCTCCGTCCCTCTGTGCGCCGTGTGTATGGCTGTAGCACAGAGGGACCTGGCGACAAGCTGTCGGTTTTTTTTTGGCTCGAGCCACCGCTGTGGCTCATGTGTATGAGCCTTCAGACACAACGCCTAATTCCGGGGCCCAATTGACCACTAGTTGCAGCTGATTGTCTGTGGCCTGATCCAAGTACACAGGCACTGAAAATCTGGAAGAACCAAAAGGAAATAAAAAATATCTAACATTTGTAAAAAGGGTTAGAATTGCATTAATTCGATGTTTTCAGAGAAAAAAAAACACTTTAGTGATTTTTTTGCATGATTGTATGGTGTGTGTGGTAGATTGACAATTTTGTAATGTAGAGACGCAAGCAATGTCGTTTGTGTGTGATTGTAAATATCAGATTGTAAATACATTTAATAATTTACATTTAATAATTGTATGGTGTGTGGTCACCTTATAGTTTTTTTGTAAAGCTCCTGTCTTGTGAAGGGAAGGTTCCAGAGGTAGAGAAACCCCCTCCCCCTGAAAACTGTTCATACTCTTTAGTTATGCCTGTGAAAGGAAAACATATAAAACCCACCAATGGTTTAAAGTGATGCAGGGCTAAAATGCTAACCTTGCTCTGGTTCCTAAGGGGTTAAGTGCATAACACACAAACCCGTAACAGCCAATGAGGACGGCGACTGGGAACAGGCGATCAGCGCAATGATCTTTGCATTTGGGATATTGGGTATTCTGATGCAGTAAATTACCTGCTTGTGTTTTAGGATTTTGGGGGTTGTAGGGGGGACAATGGCAATCTTTCCTCTGAGGGACAGTAGTCATTGGCCGTGCTGAGACATAAGATCTGCCTCTGGTCCATCTGTCACGTCTCATGTCTGTGGGGGGCTTTCTGTGTCAGTGGGCTCCTGTAGCCGTACAGTGGATGCAGAATAGTTAAATCAATACAGACAGCTGTTGTTTTGGACTGGAGCGATTGGGGGGGGGGGGGATTTGAACCTGCCTTGTCATGTCTTTTCAGGCTGGTATACACCTTCCCTGTCCTTCCTTCTCTATCTGCATAGCTGCATCATGCAGGCTTGCTGGAAGCACAGGCTTCCCCTCCTATGGGCCGGCCCCTCTCTGTCAGTCCAATGATGGCTGAACCATTCACACAAGGAGGAGGGATTCCCTCCTTCCTGGGCTTCAATGAACAGCCACATCTGTGCAGGTCTCTGCCTGGCTCACAGAGGGGGGAAGCCTTAAGCCCGATTTGTGTGGATTTATTTATAAATGAGAAGGAGCAGAGGATGAAGATGGCAACCGGCTGATCATACGAGTGTCTTCTTGCAGATGCGGGTCGCTGCTGTGAGGTCACCGTGATGAGGAAGGGGAGTATCGATCTGGGGATGTGAGCTGGCGTTCCAGGCTGGTATCTTCTGAACAGGTAAGACGGCATCCTTGTCTTCCATTCATGCTGTAGATGTATGTCTGTCTTGCATACCGGTCTGCTGAACAGACCCGTGCAAGGGGATCGCTGCTTCAGAATATCAATTTTTCAGAATACCTTCAGTAAGATCCGTGCTGACTGCAAAATGAGGAGACCTTTTTTTTTTTTTTTTTATTGATGTCCCCAAAGAGCCGACATTGGCCAAACGCTAGCTGGTTGCCTTGTGTCTGCTGTGACTTTCCTCGTCTATTGGGGCGGCTGGATCTCAGCATGGGAAAACACTGGTTATTATTCTGAAGACCGGCTGTCCCCGCCGGTGAAATGTCTTGTGGCACTACTGGATTGGTGGGAAAAAATTTGGCAAATAGGCACATGTTGTATCGGCAGGGAACAAACGTGACAAGGACTCAAGGCCACGAGGTCCTGATCAATTATTATTTGTGGCTGTGTAAATTAATCACCTACCAGTTAATTGATAAGCAGCTCCCGGCTTCACCAATGTCACGTCCTGTTCGCGGTCAAAGCGACGTTTATTTAATTGTCTGGCCCATCCAAAGCAATAACAGACCTCCTATGGGTTTAGATAAAATGTAAAAATGATACAACCCAGGATACTTTCTTTATTTTACCATATTTTAGGTGGTCACATGACTTCCTCGGGTGCTCTTGTGTCTGCCTCTTCCGGCTCTGAAGGAAGGTGAGGGGCAGTGTTAGGTCACTGGCTTGTGATGCAGTCCCCCAATGACCCCTGAAGAGCTAGGAGAATGGCTATGCCTGTCTGCAGCAGCCATCATTTGTAATTACAGAGAGACTAAGGGACATGAATATGACCCGTCGTACAGCATGGTCTCAAAAATAAAGGCATGCCAGGAGTTGTAACGGACACATGGACTGAGAGGAATAAAGAGGCAGCCATATATTTATTAACAATGCAGATTGCCTAGCTGTCCTGCTTACCCTCTGAACAAGCATGCAGATGAGATGTTTTACTGTATTTGCCGCATGCTTGTTTCAGGTCTGTAATTCAGAAACTACTGATGCCAGAAAGATCAGCAGGACTGCCAGGTAACCTGTATTGTTCAAAGGAAATAAATATAGCAGCCTCCATGTCCATTTACTTCTGGTCCTTTGAAGGGTACCTGAGATGGGGCCACAGCAATAAATAAAATATACATACCTGGGGCTTCCTCCAACTCCTCCGAACTGATTGCTCCCATGCGGTTCTCTTCTGACTGGTCGTTCGCCTGCAGCTGGCCTCGGAAAATCCTCCAGTTTGGGCCAGTCGGCACATGCGCAGTCTGGCCAGACGTGCTCCCCTGTCTCTGCTTACTAGTACGGCGCAGATCGCTGTCGGCGACGTGAACGTGGCAGGATCGCGTGTTCGGGCCATGCATGGGCAGTTGGCCCAGGAATGGAGGACTTTATGGGGCCAATTGCAGGCGAACGGGCAGTCAGAAGAGGGAGGCATAGGAGTGATCAGTCCAGAGGGGCCTGGAGGAAGCCCCAGGTATGTATATTTTATTGCTGTGGCCCTATCTCCTAGTCAAGAAGGAGGGAAAAAGCAATAATACCCATTTGGCAATGAGGTGTGGGTGAGTTAACCTGAGGTCAGTTCAGCCTTTAAGGATGATCACAGATATGCAAATTGTTCAGAGTTGATGCAAATTCTTATGCAAATATATGCAGCTTGAAAATGGACCAATCAACTGAAACCTGGGTCCATTTTCAAACTGCATAGATTTGCATAAAAAATTGCATAATTTCAGAACAATTTGCATCTCATTGATCATCCCTATTAGCCATATCCCGAATTATCTATCACCTTTTAAAGTCCTGCTGAGAGCTGTTGATGGTAATGGACAGAGTCAGGCATTGCCTTCAGTGCAAACTCGATGCCGAAATGATTTTTCATTCCAAAGCCTTACTCAAAACAATATCCATATTAATATGTTTGCTAAGAGTATAGGGCAGAAATCTCCCAGTGTCAAGAAAAGGTTCCTCCCCTTTGACATTTCAAGCTTGTCTGTTGGTTCTTTGAAAGTGATATACTGGTAGGTGATCAGAGGCGCCAGCAGAATAAAATTAGTATAAAATTGTTAAGAATTGCCGGGAGGGAAAGTGGTGGACTTCCCCTCAATAATTAGACACCAAGGTCTGTCATCGAATCAAACGAATACATTTATTCAATAGTACCCCAAAATCTGCAACGCGTTTCGTGGGAGCAGACCCACTTCTTCAGGCAATAAAACGGGGACAACAAACACAGCAATTATTGTGCTGTGAATTTAGCACCTCTGTTCACAGAGGTTCACAGAGGTGCTAAATTCACAGCACAATAATTGCTGTTTGTTGTCCCCGTTTTATTGCCTGAAGAAGTGGGTCTGCTCCCACGAAACGCGTTGCAGATTTTGGGGTACTATTGAATAAATGTATTCGTTTGATTCGATGACAGACCTTGGTGTCTAATTATTGAGGGGAAGTCCACCACTTTCCCTCCCGGCAATTCTTAACAATTTTATACTAATTTTATTCTGCTGGCGCCTCTGATCACCTACCAGTATACTTGAGTCCACCCCAGGTGGAGGGGTGACCCTACCCCATTTTTTCTGATCTACAGAGAGCGACTTCTTAATCCTGAGTGAGGACAGGTCTAATCTCCTCACCTGCCTATACAGTGGTTGCCTGAGCGGTAACCCATGTTTGTGAGTATAACCATCTCACCTATTCATTTCCCTTCGTATCTCTGACATACTACACCATATTGGGCTCTCGATTTCTCTCTTTTTTACTTTGAAAGTGATGAATGACTTTATTGACCAATAGGATAGCTCAGCTGATTTTACTCACTACTGCTTTGCTCTATTACATCTTCCAAAAACCTTGGAACCTCTAAAAATGTGGTCATGGCGTTTTCACCACCACGGGGAACCTCTGGCTTTGCAGTTTATCATCATATCCTTTGTTTATTTGCTTAGGACTGCTTCAAAATGACTGTAAAGCCAGCTCTTTAATTGTTGGTAAAGAAGAATAGACGACTGTGCCGTTATTTACGGTTTTCATATTCGATGCAGCTATCCAAAAGCTAATTTACCTTGAAAAATTCCTTAATGACCCAGAGATGCCTCCAAGCAGCAGAGTAGGTAATCCCCCACCTAGAGAGCACTATCCATGTTCAGCTCATCCTTATGCTAATGATATAACAGCTCTTTGTGAACAGCATTGCAGCTCAGCTGAGTCTTATTATGAGACCCTTCTGCTGATTGGCAGTGCTGACCATAAAATGTTAATCTTTTACCAGCAGAAGGAGGAGTTGGGTTAGGGCAAGTTATTGCTTTGCTGCCAGGGGTAAAGACTTGTGCCCCTTGGATTTTGGGATGTCTGGGTATCATTGGACAACTTTCTTCTCATTAAAGCTCTCTGTTGGAAAATGATACTATGGAAGCCTGCCAGCCACGTAATCTTGATGCTGATGCAAAAATGCAGATGTCCACTGCACAAAGAACTAGTGCATTTATTGAGTACTGTGAATTTAGTATTGTAGGAATTGAAGTAAATGGGAGTCTTGAGTTGGGAGTTTAAACCAGTACCCCCCTCCCCTCTTCTCATTGAAATAAAGTGTATTCTACTTCACTTTTCCTAATGTCCTCGAACAATATGTGTTGCCGGTTCCCAGATCTTGCAGGGCAGCCATAATAAAGTTTTTTATACTGTACCTCGTTCCAAAGGCAGAACAAGTTACATAGTTACATAGTTATTTTGGTTGAAAAAAGACATACGTCCATCGAGTTCAAGTCCTCTTCACTTTTCTTCAGTGTAGCCATGCAGCCTATCCCTGCATGGCCTATTGCTGCTCCTAACACTGCATGTCATGTGACATCGGGAGCTGCAAAGTGATAGGCTGCACGGCGGCTACAAAGAGGAGTGAGGAGAACCTGTCCTACTGGAATTAAGTATCCAGCTCCACTGCAGCTGCTCTGCTCTGCACAACAGGACTGGGCCCCCTTAGCAACAGCGGTGGTCGCAGGGGCTATTGTTAAGCCCATGCCAATGTTACGACACTGGCGTGTGGTGCGATTTCCCAGTAACCCAGTAAGTGTGAGGGGGGCGGGCTTGTCTGCAGCCAATGTGAGTAGCCTCTTATTCCTTAATGCTGTATCTATGGATGCTTTCTTAAAGCAAACCTGAACTGAAAATTAAAAGCCAAAATAAACACACACATCATACTTACCTCCTGTGTAGTCTACTCCTCAATCTCTTTCTCCTCTCCTGTGTCCTGCTTGTCCACTGGGATCAATGGAATTCTCCATCCTCCATTTTGAAAATGGCCATTACCCCATAACAGCTTCCTGGTCAGCACACTGTTAAACTACAATATTGCCCACTGGAGCTATAGGGAAACATGGACATTACCTTGCTCATCCGTTGTCCTTTCAGTTATAACTGACAACAACTGATATATAACTGACAGCAAGTGATATATTTTCATTCTGACAAAATCTTGTCAGAACTGGAAGGAATCGTTGTATGGAGAAAACAGTGAGCTTCTCAGAGGAACTGATGGCGAGGTAAGTATGTACAGTTGCAGGTACATCAAGTGTTTGAAGTATTTAAAATAATTTTACTCAGTTCAGGTTCACTTTAAACGCATTTTAACAATAAAAAAAATACAGCTGAAACCTGTGTGACTTCTAAAGGTCATTTGTCTGTTTTCCTACTGGGTTTTTTTTTTTTTTTTATATATAGCGCTTATTTAAAAAAATAATAGCATTTTCAACTGTTAGTACAGCAGTCATAAAGGTGTCCAGATTCCCACCCGTAATGTTTAACTTTTGGCTGAGCACCAAACATTTGGACGGACGCCGTCTCTCGTCTACAAATACCATCCACTGCTAAGGGCAAATTCATCTTTTTTTAACCTTGGAATGTCAATTATTTTTGGCATTGAGGAAATGGAAGATAATGGGCCTAAACGGACTCTTTGAAGACGCTGGAACTGATTTCAGCAGAATGTACCATGCCTTTATTGTGCTTTTTTTTTTCTTTTTTGGTTGAGAAGCCGTCTGTTATGTTTTTATTAAAAGGAATTGAAGGGGATTTTATCTTATTAAAGTCCAGTTTCAGGCACAAATACTTAAGGTGGCCATACATTTTGAGATTTTTGCAGCCCAAACCAACCCACCGGTTTCATAATTTTTGGCGGAGTGGCTTGAGAATCTGGTACCACATCTTCCTCATCAGTATTGGGTAAACCATCATTATCAACAGGCGTTTAAAGCAAATATTCAGCCTAAATTGTATATCACATATAATTATCTGCAGTTTCTTGTCCCCCGAAGTCGTCCCCCAAGAAATAAGAGAAAACAAATGACTGGAGTTTGACTTTAAAGAAAACTTTACAGGAAGTTAGATTAATGTTATGTGAGAAATGGCCAATATCACTAATTTCTAAGGCCAAGTGATGTCACAATGTCCATGCCATTCCTACTTTTTCTGCACGGTCCATTCCATTCCTTCTTTCTCTTCATGATCCATGCCGTTCCTTCTATTTGTGCACAGTCCATCCAGTTCCTCATTTCTGTGCATGGCCCACCTTGTTCCTCCTTTCTCTGCATGTTCCACCTCATTCCTTTGTTCTCTGTATGGTCCATCCCATTTCTTCGTTCTCTGTGTTGTCCACCTCATTCCCTCATTCTCTGTATGGTCCACCTCATTCCCTCATTCTCTGTATGGTCCACCTCATTCTCTGTATGGTCCACCTCATTCTCTGTATGGTCCACCTCATTCTCTGTATGGTCCACCTCATTCTCTGTATGGTCCACCTCATTCTCTGTATGGTCCACCTCATTCTCTGTATGGTCCACCTCATTCTCTGTATGGTCCACCTCATTCTCTGTATGGTCCACCTCATTCTCTGTATGGTCCACCCCATTCCTTCGTTCTCTGTGCCGTCCACCTCATTCCCTCAGTCTCTGTGTGGTCCACTTCATTCTCTGTATGGTCCACATTCCTTTGTTCTCTGTATGGCCCACCTCATTCCCTCGTTCTCTGTATGGTCCACCTCATTCCCTCGTTCTCTGTATGGTCCACCTAATTTCTTTGTTTTCTGTGTCGTTCACCTAATTCCCTCGCTCTCTGTATGGTCCACTTCATTCCTTTGTTCTCCACCTGGGCCACCTCATTCCCTCGTTCGGTGTATGGTCCACCTCATTCTCTCGTTCTCTGTATGGTCCACCTCATTCTCTCGTTCTCTGTATGGTCCACCTCATTCTCTCGTTCTCTGTATGGTCCACCTCATTCCCTCCTATGCGTTGTCCACCTCATTCTAACTATTTCAGAATGAGAGTTGAATAGGAGAAGCTGTCAGCGATGTGTTTCTTCAGTTGTGTCCTGTTGCATCTATTGATCCGTGCAAATTCCCCGCAAATCTAAACAAATGCTTTAATTTAGCAAATTGGCCTCCTGTATCTTTAGAGAAATTCAGAGGATAGACTTGACCAGACTTCCCACCATCAGTCATGGCCATTACTCAGTCTAGTGATGATGTCACCCATCCCATTACGGGTTCCTGGTACAGGATCTAGCTGTGACATGAGGAGGGAAGTGACATTCTTCTGTTGGAATCTGGGAGAAGTGTGACAATTTGAGGGATGATTCATCTCAGCTGAACTATCACATCAGAATGAGAATCTCTTCAGTGATTCAGTGAAGTACAGTTATAGAAGACTGCCCTTCCCCCAGCATGGAGTGTGGCCAGGTTAAATTCAAATTAAAGAGGAACTTTACTGAAAGACGGTAGTAGGGGAAAAATAAAGCAATACTTTGCAAAGTGAGAAGTAAAAAAATAGAACATAGATCAGGGAATGATTGATTCTCGACGTATAATTCAGTCATGTTGTCACGCAAGTCTACAGGTCATCATCTTTACTACTGGCAGGCATGAAAAACAAAAAACAAACCAAAAAAAAAAAAAAACGGCACCAACTGCCATTATCTATAAACACACTCACTAACAATGGCCTCAATTCACTAAGATCATGCTGGAGATAATAAGGCAAGAGAAAACTTACCTCACACAGTAAGAGAGTTATCTTATCTCTTCATTCCTTAAAGAGAATCTGTACTCTAATATTCTTACAATAAAAAGCATACCATTCTATTCATTATTTTCTCCTGTGCCCCTCTGTGCTGTTTCTGCCACTGTTTCTGCTGCAATCCTGGCTTGTAATTAACAGTTTTAGGCAGTGTTTACAAACAAACTAACCAGCTTCTAATAGGCTCAGCTAAGCATAGTGTATGAGTCATTCACAGTGTGCAGGGGGCCTGCAGAGGGTGTGTATCGCTTCTACCAATCACAAGCAGCCCTGTACATTCCACACAATCAAGCTTTAGCCCGACAAACAGGACAGAGGAAAGATACATTGATTTATTACAGAGACAGTGCAGTTAGGAAAGACTGCAGTAAGCCAGAGCAGATTAGAACAGGCATAGGAACTTATAGAAGAACTAAGGCTGAAAAAATTGTTACAGAGTCTCTTTAAGGCTCCCTGCACACTGCAAATCCGTTTTCCGATTCCGTTTCCGATTCCGTTTCCGATTTTCCTTGAATACATTCAACAGAAAAACGGATCAAAAAACGCAGCATGCAGTTAAGATTAAAAATCTGAATCGGAATCGGATGTAAAAACAGATTAAAAAGCGGAATCGGAATCTGAAATGCATGCAGTGTGCAAGTGGCCTAAGTTACCTCCTCTGTAGTTAATTTACCTCCTCTGTAGTTATTTTCACATGCAGTTAATAAACAGCCTGTCTTTAACTCTGGAGTTATTTTAAGGATTGAAGAGTTAACTTAAAGACAAAAGAGTTAACTTTGTTTGCCTGAGGTAAAATGTTTCCTGAATACGACATGCCTCATCACCATGGTGACAACTCTAGAAACGTCATTAAAGACAGGAGATAAGCTTAGTGAATTGAGGCCAATGTGACAGACAAAAGGGGTAGTAGTGAAATGCATGTCATCTGGGCGCCGAGCAGTTCAGCGCAGGGCGAGCCAAATAACTGCTCTTCCTGCTGCCGTTAAACTCCGAGGCGGCGTTAAATACTCTTCTCCCTCCGAGTTGTCATAATTCGGGGTCTGGAAACCGCCAGATCCCCAAATTACCGTTACGCAGGGCGTGCAGCATAGCATTGCAAACGGTCAGAACCATGGTTATGACATCACACTGTGGGAGGGGTTTCACAACAATATCAGCCATACAGACCCCCCCCTGATGAACTATTCAAGTAAAGGTAAAGATTTCCTGTGGGAAAGGGGGTATCCGCTACTGATTTTGATGAAGCTTAAATCCTGGGTTAAAGTTCCTCTTTAACCCACAGCACAGAGTAGGAATGGGCCCTCAGTGATGCTGCCCCGCCCCTCAGCCATGTGACCATACATAAAACCTTTCCCTGTTCAGGTGGGTATTCAGTATTTCCATAAACATTTCTAACCCATCTTTGAATATATTTTAAACTTTTAAATTAAAAAAAAAAACCCTTGTAGGTATCTTAAAGTTGTAAATATTGTATAACAAACAGTCACAACTACGTAGCGCGCATGTGCAGAACGCTCCCTGCAGCAGGCGCCTAATCAAGGACGCGTATTGCCGGGCAGCACTTGTGCACTGCCGAGCCTCCGATCTTGGAAGTAGCTTCGGGGGGGAGGGGAATTACAACATAACAGAGGAGAACGGGGGCAGCGGTGGGCGTGGGGAGAGCCTTCAACACATGTCTGCTCCCCCTGTTTTAAAATGTTGAACAGCGCTAAGGTATCCTCTAGCATAAGGGTAGGGAACCTATGGCTCGGGAGCCAGATGTGACTCTTTTGATGGGTACATCTGGGTCACAGGGGTTGAGTCCCTAAGCTACACTGATCAAGCAGCGCAGTTTAGTGTGGCAGCACAAGTAACATTTTCAAAGTAGGAACGCTACTGCTGTAGCATGGACTACTAACTTACTCGCCCTTTCCCCAAAACTAACGGCCGCCCCAATTGTCCCACCCTGGATCTTGTCAGGTCCAGTGACTTTCTAAGACGAGATCCCCACATTTTGATTGGCCCAATAGGCTGCCTGTCACTTAACAGGCAACATTTTGGACCAAAGTGCGGGGATCTCATCCTACAAAGTGAATCAACCCCCAAGTCAGCTAGCTAATTGTACAAGCTTTTAGTCTGTATTTCTCCTGTCTGGCTCTCGGGGAAATTGCCAATGTTGCTGAAACCCAAGAGAAGCTGAAGACTTGTCTGACACTTCCGCTGCCCGGCAAATCAACTGTATACACATCACCATGGCAACGGGGACGTGAGCCCTCTGCTGCGCATGTGCACTGAGCCAGTTTCAATGATATTGTATGGCTCACAGGGAAATACATTTTAAAATGTGGCGTTTATGGCTCTTTCAGCCAAAAAGGTTCCTGACCCCAACACGTCAAGCTTATCTTAAAACCTGATAGATATTGTAAGGTTCATACTGGAAATATAAATTAGTTTTATTGAAATAATGATGCATTGGGCTTGAGGAAGACGCCACTGATCACTTCTGGCCATGTAAAATTATGTGCAGACGCTAGTTTTTTGTCACTCTGTCTGTCTTGGACAAAAATCTGGCATCCCTAGAGGTGTCCCATGACATTCATTGATTTACAGTACCAGATACTTGAATCGGACGTGAGTGGCTGATATTGTTTGTACCTGTAACTTCTCCCCTTGCTTCTCACTGACAGAACAGGCTGCAGTGTTTGCACATTGTAAAATCCTTTCCTCTCCCTAATTTACATTCTGACATTTATCACAGGCGGAAACATCTTTAGTCAGGTGATCTCTGCCGAATGTTCATACAGGGCTCAATCACACTATATAAGCGCTTTTCTGAGTACTTGTAATTAAAGAGAACCAGAGACAATATAATATATTTATACATACCTGGGGCTTCCTCTAGCTCCATCAGCCTGGATTGCTCCCACGCCGCCTTTCTGCGCTGCCTCTGTCCACCTGGTCCCGCCATTTCGGCCAGTCGACGCAAGCGCAGTGCGCTCCCTCCGCACTGCGTAAAGAGCCGGAGGGAGCCCCTATGCATGCGAAAAACTGGCCGCGTCCAGCGGAAGCGAGGGACCCGGTAACGGCGATAGAGGCAGAGGAGGATGGCGGTGTGGGAGCGATCCAAGCTTATGGGGCTGGAGGAAGCCCCAGGTATATATAACATATTTTTTTTCATTTTTAAACGTCGTTCGTATCTGGTTCCCTTTAATTATCGCTTCCTGAGCGCTTTTTAAAAATCAATCCCATTCACTTTCATTAAAATTGCGTAAAAATCATTGCAATTTTTTTGCATACGCGATCCTGTTGATTTTCACAAAATTTGCAATTTAAATGAAAGGGAATGGAAGCCATTTTTAAAAAGCGCTCAGAGAGCGCTAATCAATCGCAAAGCGCTCAGAAAGCGCTTATAGTGCAGCTGAGCCCTTATGGTGCCCATACACGATACAATAAAAATGTTCGATTTTTCCCATTTTTTTCGATCTAAATGATCGAATCGAATGAAAGTAGAAAATATATATATATTTTTTTTTTTCGATCAAGAAATTCAAACGATTATCCCGTTTTTTTTCAAAAAAAAATTTGATCGGACATGATGGAAACATCTTTATATTCGATCTAACGGAATAATCAAACTAAATAATCTAATAGAAAGAAAAATGAAAAATTGTACCATGTATGGCCACCATTGCTGAGAGTTCTATGCTCAAAGGGAGATACTGCTGGTTTGGCAGTTGAAAACAGCTGTTATTTCCCATTTGGCCTCAATTCACAGTTTAGACTAGTCTACTGATGGTTTGGTGTAAATCTGTCGCATCAAAAGGGAATTCACTATTAATTACTGAATGTTTTAGACCTGGTCTAAAACAGTCTGTAAATACACAATTCACAAAGGTAATCAAAGAGTAACCACTTTTTCTGACAGAGATTAGACCAGCTGATTTCTGTCGGTAAACTACTTCTCTGAGGTATTTTAGATGTGAGGATGGAGCTTTTTGAATTAATTATGCAGGAGTTTAATTGTATCCAGAGGAGAGCTTGTCAGAGGAGAAGGATGTCAGTCACAGCTACTTCTATCTATAGACCTCGTACAGTAATTACACCTAATTACTGAATTTTTTAGACCAGGTCTAAAAAATTATACTTATTAGTGAATTCCCTTTTAATGCGACTGATTGCTGGTTTACACCAAACCATCAGTAGACTAAAACCATCAGTAGACTAGTGTAAACTGCTTAGTGAATTGAGGCCATATGAGGTTCACAGACAGGAATCTGTCAGGACCATGGTTCTGACATCACACTGTGGGAGGGGTTTCACCACAATATCAGCCATACAGACCTCATGTTGATCTGTTGGAGAAAAGGTAAAGATTTCTCATGGGAATGGGGTATCCATGATTGATTGGGATAAAGTTCATCCTGGGTTACAGTTCCTCTTTTAAAGTTTCCTGCCATAATCTGGGCTTTGTCATTCTTCCTGGGCTGCAAAGGCCATAATGTTGTATGCTGTGTAGCCCTGGGCATTATGGGTAGCGTGGAGATGTGGCATGCATGCAGAATTCACCAGTGATGCTCTGGGCTGGACATCTGTTACCATGGCGATAGTAGTAGATTGGTCTTGTAAGGCTGAACGGGTGAAGTGAATCTTTTTTTTTATTTCTCCTCTATGAAGTCCCCACGCCAAATTAATTAGTCTTAGCTGTGAAAAACTCATTACTCACACCAGCCTTTTGCAATCACACAGATTGTCTCAAGGGATTAACCATAAACCAGAGAGGAGAGGAAGAGAGCGCCTAGCAACCGGCATCCCTCCCTCAGTAAATCGTGATTAAGGGATGACTATGTTTTCATTCATCCGGGAAGGATTAAGTCCCGGACTGAATTCTGCCTATTAAAGTAATGCAGGCCTTTTACAGCAGGCTGTGATTGGTTTGGATATTTTATGTTTTGTTCATTCAGAGTGTTTGGATGAGGAACAGTTCTCGTTGGCTGTAGCAGCCAATCAGTATTCACTTTCCGGTTTCCCAGCATCTTTTCAGACAGAAAACAAATACAACACACATATTTTGACACTGTCCAATTTTGTAAATAAATATATAAAAACTAGTAAAAAGGCCTGCCCGTAAAAAAACAAAAACAAAAAAAAAAAACGGGCGCTAGGCCACGACCTCTAAACCCTGCTCACCCGTCTCCCACCACTGTCCGAAGTATATGCAGACAGGGAGATGCTGCTGCTTGCTTGGCAGTTGGAAAAAACTGTTATTTTCCACAATGCAATGAGGTTCACAGAGAGCAAACTGTCAGGTCTAGAAGCACGGACACACACACAGGGACAGGATGCAGAGACATTAGGGTTTTATTATAGAGGATAATCACTAGCTGATAACGTAAAAAAATGAGAAATTCATTTTTTCCAATTATCGTTGGTCAGATTTTTTTTTTCAAAAGTTACAATGTATCACACATGTCCAATTCTTTCTACTTATGAAAAAATGATCTACATCCAGGAAAAATTGCTTTGAACTACTTATTAAGAAATTTACTCTCTCCTACACCATTCAGTTTTCAGAAAAAAATGATCAGACTTTTCCACAATGGTCGATTTTAAAAAAGGTCAATTCGATCACATTTCTCAATTGATTTTTTTTTTAATGTTTCTATTCAATGTATCGTTTTTATCGACAATACAGGAATATCAAGTGTTGTATCCTGCGTGGCCACTTTTAAGCCGCATCTACACAATACGATTATTTGTACGATTCAATTACGATCCGATTAAATCCAACATGTCTGATCGGTATTTGATTCAATTCGATTTGCCATTGTTTTGCAATGGCAAATCAAATTGAATCGAATCTCGATCAGACATGTCGGATTTAATCGGATCGTAAATAGAATCGTAATCGAATCGTACAAACAAGCTTATCGTGTAGATGGGGCTTAAGAGCTGTTTAAATGATCCTCAAAGTGGACCTGAATTATTGCACAGGACAGAAGGAAACTATTGATAAATGCACCCTGTCTGTATTTAGCCTGTCTAATTCCCCCTCATTGGTGACTAATCACGCGTGTACTTAGATCTCTCAGCTGTGACAGCTGGCTGCCTCTGCAGAATAGCTAATTTGTAAACACGGGATGTTAACCCTATATCTGCTTCCATGAAAGCAGGAAGTAAACAAGTTGATTAAAGTCCTGTAGTATTCTACACAGAAAGTGCATACATGTCTATTTTTTTTTGGGGGGGGGGCAAATACTAGAGGTGATCATGGCCTCACCTCTGCAAAGGACACATCAGCCATGGTCTAGGGGAGCTGCTGCCCAAAGGGCATAGAAGAGGGGGCACATGTATAATAAAGACCAGGCTGCAAAAAGATTTGTGGGGGGGGGGGGGAGGGGGGAGTTGCAAATGAAAGTCCAGGCTGCAAATGGCAAAGGGAGGGTGGGGACTAGACATGGAAGGGATCATGATGACTGGAGGAAAGGGGGGGGGGGGGGGGGTAATGAACGAGAGGGTTTGAAGCACATAGAAAATGGAGAGGCCACTGGACAATGAGTGGAAGAAGGAGGTGGGGCAAGGAAGGTGTCCAAGGTTTGAAAAAAGTATAAATCTGGCCCTAGTGATGGCACAGGGGCAAAAGTTACAGTATTTTCATTGAACTTTGCATATATAAAGGAATAGCTTGCTTTTTTTCACTCCCACCTTCTTATATTGTGTTTAAAGTTCCTCTTTAGATCTGTACATTTCAATTTATCCTAACCCTAACCTTCACACAACAATGGGGAATACCTCGGATAGGAACATGAATACCATAACATGAACACAAACTCAGTTTGGGTACCCAATTGTTGCAACACCTATTTACTGGTACCATAAACTGCTGTCCCAGGGAATTCAGGAAGATCCAATCAAATCGGTTATCCCCTGGCTTCATGAAATGGACTGCTAGGCTGCAAGGGCCGTATGCCTCCTGAGTTCTGTCATCAATCCTTTACCCTTGATTGAGTTGAATCACTGGCTGGAAGTTTCCATAACCGATGTGTCCTCCTTAGCAGTCCGTGAGGAGAACAGGAAGTGGATGTTGTGGGATAAACATGAGCTCTCCTTTCCTCACAATACACCATATACACAGGAGAGGCCTGCTGTCGTAATGGCGCTGGTTTCCATAGTGCGCGGCACAAAACACTGTCAAGAGACTCTGGGTGGAGTGAGATGTGTTCTGGCCTTCCAGCAATTCCCCTGTGAGGAAACCCTAGCAGTACAAGGTAGCAGGTTACATCCTTTATTGACATCTTGTAGAGCACATTGTTACCAGTGCATTACTAGCTTCTGGCAACAGCCTCTGTGCTTCATCCCAGCTCAGTAACCCAACATGTACTGAATAGACTCAGATTTTTAAAGAGAACCAGTCATGAATAGGCATTTGTAGTCATTAAAGTGATATGCTCCTTACGCTGATAAAAACAGTCTGCTCATTTCAGATCTAGGCATAACTAGAATCTTGGCACAAATCGGTTAAAGGACCACTATCGTGAAAATCGTAAAATTTAAAATACTCGTAAACACATACAAATGAGAATTATGTTTTTTTCCAGAGTAAAATGAGCCATAAATTATTTTTCTCCTATGTTGCTGTCACTTATTGGAAGTAGTAGAAATCTGACAGAACCAACAGGTTTTGGACTAGTCCATCTCTTCATGGGGGATTCTCAGCAAGGCTTTTATTCTTTATAAGGACATTCCCTGAAAAGGATTTATATAAAGATGCTGGCCAGCCACCCTGCTCACTGTACAGTTCTTTGGCAGTTGGACAGAGCAACTGCCATTCACTAAGTGCTTTTGAAAATAAACGAAACCCTGAGAATCCCCCATGAGGAGATAGACTAGTCCAAAACCTGTCCGTTCTGTCAGATTTCTACTACTTACTGTAAGTGACAACAACATAGGAGAAAAGTAATTTATGGCTCATATTACTCTGGAAGAAACATACTTCTTATTTGTATATGTTTACATGTATTTTACATTTTATGATTTTTGGGTTAGTGGTCCTTTAAAGGTTATTATGCTGTTGCTCCTCTTTTAGAGCAGTTCATGTCCACTTTAAAAAAAACAAAAACAAAATTTCTTTGTTACACCTGATGGAAATTCTTCAGTAAATCTGCAGTGTGTCTACTTCCTGCTTTCATGGAAGCAGACAGAGGGTTAACATTGTGGGTTTATAAATTAGCTGCTCTGCCGAAGGCAGCCCGGATTCCTGAGCTGACACAGCTGAGAGATCAAATTGCCTGTCTTCATATGTGCTCATTTCCTCGCCCCTCCATCTCCCTGCATAGCCTTGTCAGCTGTACAGGTGACACTCCTCTGTATAGTCTGGCCCATTGATGTTGCCTGAGGGATCCGGTCCCGATCTCTGACAGGCAACATGATTTAGCCTGTGTGTACGCGCCTTAAAGCGGACCTGAGCTCAGAACTCCGCTCTGTTCTAAAAGATAAGCAACAGCATAATAGCCTTTACAGAAAAACATTCCTTTGTTACAGCCGATACAAATCCTAAAATAAATCTCCTGAGTTTCTACTTCCTGATTCATGGACGTAGACATATTGTAAACATCCTGTGCTTTCAAATGAGCGTATCTGTCTTGGCAGTGAGCTGACGCAGCTGAGGGATCAAATTACAACTTGTGCTTAGCCACAGATGAGGGGGAATTAGGCTAAACTCTCTAAATACATACAGGGGGCAATTCTCTAGGTTTTCCTTCTGTCCTGTGCAAGAGTTCAGGTTCAGGTTTTTTTTTCTAGTAGTACCTTTTTTGCTGTAAAGGAATGCTTAGATTCATATCACTTTAAGATCAAAACAGTGACTCTGAACATTAGCCTGAGAGCCTTTGCTACTTCACCATGCTGGATATTTAAAACAAGACCGAGACAGATCTATATACAGTTTATCAGCCGTAATCCCCGTTGTCCTAATTAGCCGTTGAAAACAGGCAGCTTGGAGAAGAGTCACTTAAGTTCAGGTGTCCCCACTTCACCAGTCTCTCCAGGCAGTGCAGGGACTAGACCGGCCCTCTTCAGAGTCAAACACCCAGATCGCTTACTACTGTCTGACATGTGGCCAAAACCATCAACAGCTGAGACCAAAGTCCATTAGCAAGGGGAGAGTCCCTTTAACCAGCAGCAATTTAATATTTTATTAGTCAGGGCACATCGAATAAAGCAAACGTTTATGGTCATTGTAATCGATACTGACCCGTGACCTTGCTGATTATGCACGCCATTTCCTCACCATTTTGAAATCTCTGCACGTTTTGAGTAGCTACGCTCCAATGAGTATTTGATCATTTCCTGATCAATGGTCCTCAGTCAGTTCTTTACTGTGGATTCTGCTGATATTGGAAAGTGTGTCAATTTCCATGATACTTTTACACAAGGTCAGAGGAACCTTATGAAGCTGAATAGTTCTATGTTGTAAAGCTTCATACACACCTCCAACAAGCGCACAACGAATACGACGACATGACCAACTGCACAAGCGGGCCAAAACCAATGAAACGCGTTGTCTACCGCACATGAATAAACATTACTTTACCATTAAATAATGGTTTGTCCGTCTAAGAAGGTAAGAAATTACGCTTCACAAATATACAACATCTAGTAGTATCCTATCATCAAAGGCGCCTCTACTAGTGTTTCTAGTATAACCGCACAACAAGACATTGGCACGACCTGTACGTCCACACGCCAAAGCAACCAACTAATTTACATACTGCGGAATGACCAACTGCATGACGTGGCCACATTAAAATAAAAAGTACAAGTTGTTCAGATGGCTTGTACACATGCAGCCAACTTCACGATATCGGCTTAATAGTCGTGTGAGTAGATCCGAAGGTTGGATCAGGCAAGCCGCCTGTTATCAGTTAGTCGTTTTTGCGCGTACACATGCCTGATTGTCATCCAACAGACTAAAGTCAGACAATAATCAGGCAGTTTGGTTCAGCATGTACTTTACTTTCATATCTTGCTCAATATAGTTTCTCATGCTGGGAACACACGATACGTTTTTTCTGCTCGATTTTCCACCCAATCGTTGTTTTTTTTTTCCATTTTTTATTTTTTTTCCATTCTCCTCTATGAGAAATCAAGCCAAAAAGCGATCGGAAGGAATATCGGACGTGCCGGAAATGATCTATCGAACCCATCTATCGGGGGTAAAAACATATGGTGTATTCCCAGCATAAAACAGCAAGGATGTTGGTAATTACCTTCATAGTATTGGATTTCAGCATTATGCTATACATTTCTATATATGATTATTCCTTTTGCACTGGCATCAGCTGATTGAGAAATCTCTCCCATCCACACCTGCTTGATCACATGACTAAAAGGAGAGTACTTTAAAATGACTGGGAGTGAACATCGACTCCTCACCACACCCCTTCCAGTGTCAGTTTGAAGGCACGCCTACTGACTAGAATGACAACCAGAATAAACAATATGGGAGGCATGGCTTCAACTGACCCATACCCCCCTCCCCCGCTTGATCATGTGAATAAAATGAGTGTTTTATACGGACTGGGAGTGAACATTCGCTTTAGACTGGGGGACTTCACGCCCCACCCCTTCCTGTGTCAGCCTGAAGACACGCTTACCAACGAGAAGAACAGTAAGAATAGATTGCTCTGTCAGTTGAAGCTTTGCCTCTCTACAGTCTATCTCTTGAGCCTTCTGCTTGCCCATGTGACTAAAAGGGGCGTGCTTTAGACTGACTGGGAGTGATAATTAATTCCTCACCACACCTCTTTCTGTGTTAGTCTGAAGACACGCCTACCGATAAGGAGGACAGTGAAGGAGGCATGACTTCAACTGACAGAGCAATCTCATCCCCCTCCTCCTTGCCCATGTGACTACTGACCACACACCATACAATCTTGGTTGTTGAATCTTAACACTTTCAGATAATATAAAAGTTTAACAAAACAATACTTTCCAACTATTTTCAGTCTGTTGGCCTTCATACGACTAATGTCTGGCACACACCATGCAAATTGATAATTTCCATTATGTCCCATCTCCTCCCAAATCGATCCTGTTCTCGGGTGGAGGCAGATTGGACATGAGAGAAGTTATCAATTCGACACTTTGATCTGAGGAGGAAATTGCATGGTGTGTACCAGCCAGCCTATAGATTTGGTAAATCTGTGCAAAAGAGGAACTCCAGTGAAAATAATTTAATAAAAAAAAGTGCTTCATTTTTACAATAATTATGTATAAATGATTTAGTCAGTGTTTGCTCATTGTAAAATCTTTGCTCTCCCAGATTCACATTCTGACATGTATTACATGGTGACATTGTTACTGTGGGCAAGTTATGTAGCTGTTTCTAGCTGCTCTGGCTGTTACAGACAGCTTTAAACAGCCATTTCCTGTCTGTGAACATTGTTACATTGTGGCAGTTTGCCCAGAGTACCGCGGTATTCAGAGCCTCTTGTGGGAGGGGTTTCAGCACAAAATTAGTCACACAGCGCCCCCTGATGGTCTGTTTGTGAAAATCATTCTATTTCTCATGTAAAAGGGGGTATCAGCTACTGATTGGGATAAAGTTCAATTCTTGGTTGGAGTTTCTCTTTAAGATTGTATGGTGTGTGGCTACCTAGTGCTTTACACTGAATAGAAGTTCTTTAGACTGACCAGCAGTGTTTATGCCAGGTACACACCATGCAATTCCATCAGATTGACTGGTCAAATCGATAATTTCTGACAGGTCTAATCAGGCTTCCTATTTTGCACAGAAGGGATTGGAAAATCGTTTAGAAAAATGATCAGAAATCAGATTGAACCTGCCGTTAATTATCAATTCGACCCATCGATCTGCATGGTGTGTACCAGCCATTAGACTGACTAGCAGTTCTTTACACCTGGTACACACCATGCAATTTGCCTTCAGAACGATGGGAAGTTTTCAATTATTCGATAATTTCCAGCATGTACAATCTGCTTCCGATCAAGAAAGGGATCGATTTTGAGATCAGTACTGCACAAAATTGATCCTTTGTCGGAAGCAGATCGGACGTGCTGGAAATTATGGAACGATGGGAAATCTGATGGGAAAATTGCATGGTGTGTACCCAGTCTTAAAGTGGCCACACATCATACAATTTAAAAGATCCAATTCAATGATTTTGATCGATTGTCCTTAAAAATCTAGAGCTTTGCTTTGTTTTCAATTGATAGATCTGATCGAATTTCCCGTTTTTTGTTTTGTTTTTGTTTTTTATTATTATTTTTGGAGATTGGACATGTTGGAAATTTCAGACCAACTTTATCAAGAATTGTATGGTGTGTGATGGATTGTCAATTATTTGTTATACAGTTCCAATCAATTTTTTCTGAGCTTCAATTATTTTATTAATCATTTGGGAAAAATTGAACATAGGTGTGTGGTACATTGGTCAGATTTTTGAATTGTTACAATCACTTAGAAAAATGGATTTCTGTTCTTGAATTGAACAGATATTTAAAAAAAATTTGAGTGAGCAGACAGCTGTTGGTTGCGGAAGAGATAAGAATCTGTGATTTCCTGCAACAGATGTATTTCATTTCAATCCTGCAAAAACTGCAACTTTTTACACAACTTTTTCAGCATTCAAAGGACAACTACAGTGAGCAGAAACTGAGGCTGCCATATTTATTTTTCCTTTTAAACAATACCAGTTGCCTGGCAGTCCTGCTGATCTCTTTGCCTGCAGTAGTATCTGAATCACACCAGAAACAAGCATGCAGCTAATCTTGTTCGATCTGACAATAATGTCAGTAACACCTGATCTGCTGCATGCTTGTTCAGGGGCTATGGCTAAAAGTATTAGAGGCAGAGGATCAGCAGGATAGCCAGGCAACTGGTATTTCTTAAAGGACCACTGAAGCAAGAGGAATATGAAGGTTGCCATATTTATTTATTTTAAGAAACGCCGGTTGCCTGGCCATCCTTTTGACGATCTGCCTCAAATACTTTTAGACCCTGAACAAGCATGCAGCAGATCAGGTGTTTCTGACATTATTGTCAGAGCTGACCAAATTAGCTGCATGCTTGTTTCTGGTATGTGATTCAGACACTACTGCAGCCAAATAGACCAGAGGGGCTGCCAGGCAACTGGTATTGTTTTATAAGGAAGTGAATATGGCAGCCTCCATATTCTTCTCACTTCAGTTGTCCTTTAAAAGGGAATAAATATGGCAGCCTCCATATCCCTCTGGCTTCTCAATGCTTGAAAACAGCACTGCCTGTGCCAGGCCTTTAACATTTCTGTCCATGGTTCTGGTAGTGCATTACTGATCTCTGCCTTGTGGACAGTCTCACAGGAATCCATTTTTTTTTCCTCATTGCTTGATCAGTTGAGTATATTGATCAAGCAAACAAGTTTGAGGGCTCGTTTCCACTATAGCGAATCCGCATGCGGGCACTGCACGCGGATTCGCATAGGCAATGTAAGTGGATGGGGCTGTTTCCACTTGTGCGGCTGCGGCAGCGTTTTTGGTGCGGCAGAAATCTGCACGGCAGGGCCGTCAGATTTCGCGCGCAGAAGGAATGTGCGCGAATCGCCGCTAATGTAACTAATAGGGAAACCGCATGCGGGGTGACCATGCGTTTTTTGCCGCGAAATCGCATGCGATTTCGCATAGGTATTAATGTTAATTTACTCAGGCAGTGACATGGTTAAATTCGCATACAGCCTTACCTATGCGGAATCGCATGCGAAATCGCGGCAAAAACGCATGCGAAATCGCACCCGCATGCGATTTCGTCCGCGGTGGAATGCAGGCAATTCCGCAACGCTATGGTGGAAACGAGCCCTTACCCAACAACTCTGGCATTCCTTGTTTTCATGGCCAGTGCTCTCTGATACTTTTTTTTTTTTTTAATATATATATCGCATTTTAATTGGTAGATGAAGTAGATTGCATTTCTAATTAGTTTTAACCCAACTTCCTGCCATTGGATTAATGTCGGTAATAGCAATCTATAATGCATGGCGATATACATTATTTAAAGAGCACTCTCTTAATAGGCGTAGGCAGCTTGTCGTCTATAATGGAACAATCTGCAGCCGTCATTTTGCCTTTTGTAAAAATTCAGATAATCACGTTCAACATAAAAAAGTGGGCGTCCTGAATAATAAAGTAGACAATACTTCAATGTATTGAGATGATGCGAGGGAAAGTGGGTGTTCCTGCGGCTATCAATGCATCCTCAAGTGGAAGTAATGGAAAACTGTAGCGCTACTTGTGAATTATAGATAGCAGGTCATGCATAGTTAATGGCCTCTTCTTTTGATATCAGTGTAGGCTGGAGTTTAAATATTTACTTGCACTGCTGTGGACTTCCTTCCAGCTAAGATGTCTCTTGAAATAAAAAATGCAAGTTGTCCCCTGAGAAGCTTTTACATAGTGGAGTCGACTGAACTTTTTGGCTTCAGGGCACATTCCTGCCGATAGCACCACAGGCATTTGTGTTGATGGTCCGCCACTTGCTGCTTCACATTTTGCACTTTACATTTGCATAAAGATTGAGATTGGGTCTGGAGTGAAGATTTGCTGAAGAATGCTGGTAACTAATTGAATGAATGTTCAAGTCCGGATTCATACTTTTCTGCCTCAAGGCAAGTTTTTTTGGTGTCTCCTCTTTTGTATGTGCAGCTGCCCACTCCTCCCATTCCACCCGCAACCCCCTCTTCTTCCATGTGTAACCTCTATGTACAGCAGCCACATGGTATCTTTACCGCTTCCTCAGACAGCCACTCCCCATTATCATCCTCCCTTTTGGTGGCTGCCGCCCAAGACCCAAGCCCTTGTGGCCTTTGCAGAAGTCCAGCACTGTGAACACATTGACTAGAGATTGTGTACTTAGGGGGTTATTTTATGCCTGAAACCTTTCTGGCCACTCACCATTTGGATTGTGTTAACAGACACAGCCAGGTTTCCTGTGCCACACCAAGCATGCTCGATAGACAAATTGACCTATTTTGGGTCGAAATGTTTTAATGAAGCATGCTTAGAAATCTCAGGCCGATGTGGTCAATCAGGTGTGCGACGGTAATGGCTTGCGGTATCACGACGTCCGAAGAATGCGGCAGACCCCCAGCTGCCTTTCCCATGCATTCAAATGTCACCTGCACCTGGTCTGGGTCACTGCTTCCCTGCCACCAGCAGAGTATACCGTCACACACACGCAACACGTGTTATATGCGGCAACCATGTGTGGCACACAATGGGGAAGCAGCAGGCAACACTGGGAGCAGCTGAGCAATTTCGGTAGCTAGAAAAGGTGAGATTTGAATGTACGAACGGGGGGAGGGGGTGTTCGCTAGATGTTAGGGCACCTCAGTGTTCCCCAACCCTGTCCTTAAGGCCCTCCAACAGTGCATGGTTTGTAGAAATCCACAAAGGTAGTTAATCAGCTCTACTGAGACACTAATTACATCACCTGTGGATGTTTGTGGTTTTCTGCAAAACATGTGCTGTTGGTGGGCCTTGAGGACAGGGTTGGGGAACTCTGCCTTCAGGCATCTTTCCCAGTGGGACGTTGCGTTTGATGCGACGTTAAGGTCGCATAACGTGCCTCTAATGCAATGCATTGAAAGACTATTGCTTGGATGTTATAGTGCATTCTTTAGCCCTGCGTTTGGTGCGCCGTTTTCGTCGCACAGTGATGGACCGAAAACGGCGCATGCGTTACTTAAAAAAAAAACATTACTGAGCATGCGCAATACACATAACGAAGCAAATGTATTGCTAAACGCACAGCATGCAGCACTTTCTAAATAGTGCTGCACGTTACACACAACGCAACGTGTGCACTGCGAATGTCGCACAGACTTTGTATTGCTGTGGGTTAGTCTGCGTTGGAACATTTTCTAATGTGCGACTTTAACATCGCACTGTGAAAGAGGCCTAAAGGACAGAAATAAATAAACGAATGAAATAAACAATTATATCTATCTTCCTTCTCCTAAAAATGACTTAAGATATTCCACAGTTAATTTTATGTTTAACCACTTAGCAACCCTTGCCACGCTTATCTACGCCCCTTTAAAATTCACCTGGGGCACAGGGGCGTAGATAGGCATCTCCTGTTTGTTTTCCCGCTGTGAGCGTTCGCGTGCGCGATCGCGTGCACGCGGATGCGCGGTCGCGTGCACGCGGATGTGCGGCCGCGTTCGGCACCCGCTGGTCAGCCAATCAAAGTGCTTACAAGTTTGAATGAGCACTGCCAAAGCCAATGACAGTGCTCATTCATTCAGAATGTGTGTAAACATTGAATCAGTCACTATGCTGTTACAGTTACTGAGATCACTCGTGAGAGGATCTCAGATAACTAATACAGCATTAGTGACTGATCAGCATCAGTGAGGGTTTTTTAAAATAAATTATACCCCCATTAAGCCCATTAACCCTTGCCTCCCTAAAATGTTAAAATTGCTGTGGTTTTTAGGTGAAAAACCCTGTGGTAGAGAAGTGGTTAAATCTACTTTTTACATTTTAACTGTAATTGTTTTTGCTCAATGACGCATGCATTGAAGTATGTCAGAGCTAAAATGTATGAACTATTGACTCTTTTTATCTCTTTCTTGCTCTCAGAAGCCGTTTTCTGATAGGAAAGTGTTTTATAGTTGGAATTTCTTATCAGTGAGGGTCTCACTGTAGTCACTTCCTGTCAGGACTCAGTCAGCCACTTACATACCTGATATTTAACTCTTTCAGGCAGAGAAAGAAAAAAAGGAACAGCACAGTTATTTGTGTGCTAGGCACTGTACATACCCATGTCTATCTCATCATGTCACATCATGTCACCTCAGGTATCGTTTAAAGGACAACTGTAGCAAGAGGGCTATGGAGGCTGCCATATTTATTTACTTTTAAACAATACCAGTTGCCTGGCAGCCCTGCTGATCCTCTGTCTCTAATACTTTTAGCCACAGACCCTGAACAAGCATGCAGCAGATCAGATGTTTCTGACATCGTCAGATCTAACAAGATTAGCCGCATGCTTGTTTCAGGTAAATGATTCAGACATTACTGCAGCCAAATAGATCAGCAGGGCTTCCAGGCAACTGGTATAGTTTTAACAGGAAATAAATATGGCCGCCTCCATAATCTTCTCATTTTGGTTGTCCTTTAATGGAAGGATCTCAGATCATGTAATCTTACTCCCAATTTTTTACACTTACCATGTTGACTCCAGAGAACGAACCTGGAGAATTGTGCCCTCACATCATGTTCCTCAGAAAAATGGGTACTTATCCGTTAGCCGGGCGCAGGAGAGAAAGGGCAAGGGGGAGGAGAGCGAGAGCCGAAGCTGGCGGCCTCGTCGGTTACATTGCTGCCGGCTTCATTTTAATTCCATTAATTCACATTTACAATACATTTGGCTGCAGCGAGACAACCACTTAAAACACATTACCATCGTTTACATTTACACTTTTGTTACGTGAAGTATGAATGGAATTGGCGCCACCTGCTAACGGATAAGTACCGAAAAATGTACAACTGTGTAGCAAACTCCATTGCAAGGCAAATGGATCGTAACATTGCACATGCTTTGCGGCTGGCTAGCTCATTCCTGCCCCTCCGGGGACTCAGTGTAATTAGCCAAGTAAAGGCAGCAGCAAGGTCATAAACAGCGCCATTGGGGAGGACGCAGTGTTTAGAACAGAATATGCAAATCAGACCCTGCCTAGCTGAGATTAGGCGGTAAAAAAAGCCTGATCAATGGTGAGTTTTGTTGTTTCTGAATGAGGCTGATATCGTAGCTCAGTGGTCTGGCCAGTGTAAAATGCAGTGTTGTTTGATCTCGGGAAGTAATCCTGTATTATATTAAAACCATAACAGATACGTTTATCATTCGTTGCTCTGTTACTCCCTCCTCTTCCCTTCTCTGATGTGCGGCCAAAAGTGATGTTTGATGTCAAGCTAATGCAACATGCAGATTAATGGGGGCCGTATTGTGATGTATGCACACGAGGGGCGGACGGGCGACCAGCTGTTACGGGGTCTCCGCTCGTCGCTGGAGCATCATGGGAGAGATATCTGCAACAGCTGGAACACGGTATCTTGCGAGCTTCTTATCTGCTCATGTTGATGGCAGAAGCTCTGGAGTGTGGGGGACAGTTACATACCCCACTAAATATTTTACTGTTTTAATATAAACTGGACGAGACCCAAAGATACTGCAGAATGTGCTTTCTTCTATCAAAGAGCATCTGTTGTGTTTAGTCATGGTACTTAAAGAAGAACTGTAACCAAGGATTGAACTTCATCCTCGTCGGTAGCTGATACCCCTTTTCTCGAATAGATCATCGGGGGGTGTCTGTATGGCTGATAATGTGGTGAAACCCCCCCCCCCCACACACACACACACACACACACACACAGTGTGATGTCTTGACCCAGTGTGACATTAGCCAATCTTGGTGTTCTCTGGCAAATGCCAAACATCCTGCATGGTGTTTGGCTGTAAGCACAAACCCCACCTGTGGAAGTTGACCCCTCAAACCCCCCCCCATGGAGTCTCTTTCTGAGGTCATTTTGCATTTCTCTGGCAATACTCCTCCTGTTCCTCCTTGCACAAAGGCTGAGGTAGCGTTCCTGCTGATGGGTTGTTACCCTCATAGGGCCTCCTCCACGCCTCCTGCTGTACTGGCCAGTCTCCTGAGAGCCCCTCCTTACTCTGAACACTACACTGACAGACTCCGCAAACCTTCTTGCCACAGATAGCATTGATGTGCCATCCTGGATAGATGCTACCACTAGAGCACAGGTGTCGAACTCCAGGCCTGGAAGGCCAGATCCATGCCAGTGTTTAGGATGGACTGAGAAAGAGAAGAATGTGTTCAACCTGATGGACCACACCTTTCCTGATTCAGACCCATCAATTCATTTGAGCTGTGTCAAAAATGTGTGAGGACCTTGGCTTTCCAAGGACCGGTTTGACATCCCTGCACTAGAGTGAAAGCACCACCAGCATTCAAAAGTGACCAAAACATCAACCAGAAAGCATAGGAACTGAGGAGTGGTCTGTGGTCACCACCTGCAGAACCACTCCTTTATTGGGGATGTCTTGCTGATTGCCTATAATTTCCACCTGTTGTGGATTCCATTTGCACAATAGCATGTGAAATTGATTGTCAATTTGTGCTGCTCCTTAAGTGGACAGTTTGATTTCAGAGAAGTGCGATTGACTTTACGTTCCATTGTGTTAAGTGTTCCCTTTAGTTTTTTGAGCAGTGTATTTGCCCAAAATTGGGGACACTACTTGCAAAAGGAGTATTTTTCCCTCAGACGTTCTGAGGAAATTCTGGTAATCATAGGGAGAACATGTCTCTCTTTCTCAGCCACTTCTTGCTCCACATTCATTTTGGCTTTTCCTGGCTATTAGGGCTTTGACCCACTATGACACTTTCTGATCGCTGGCAGTCACCCAGGTGGTTTTACTTGCAGCGTCGTGATTGCAAATTGAAAAGGGTGTGGCCACCTTAAAACTTTCTACACATTGATAAGGAGGGGAGATTCAGGTGGGTGGGAGTGGCGTACGCACAATATGATTATCGCTACAAGGATCTGAACTTGATATAACCCATGCCACAGTTTGGGGCAAAGTTCTGTACAGATGTGTGGCAAGCCTACAAGCTAGTAACATTTTCTGTTTCTATGGATAACGGTGTGGCACACAATGGAGTGGTTTCCAGTGGGAGGTTTTAAGAGGGTAACAAAGTACTTGGCCAAGGTTATCTGGCACTCCGCATCGTTTAGCAACGCATTGTACATGTTCTAGAATACTCAGCAGATGCAGTGTGGCTCGTGTAACTCTAGTACTAGAGTACTTTACTGCTTTGTGTTATGGTCACATGGCCATTCCTCTTCTCCTGTGTGACCAAGCTGACAGCTACTTCCCCTTTCCATTAGAATGGATGGAGGGAAGATGGACTTTGCTTTGTTTGGAGGACGGTGGAAGAGCATCTAAACTTCAAATGGAACTGGGAGGTACAGTACATGGGGAGGCGGAGATTCAAACTTATGACGCCCACTTATGACGCTGCTGCAATCAGTAAGGCACCACAGTAAGGACCTCTGACGCAGCAACACCATAATAGACGTTTCTCAAGAGCCGGGAACCGTTTTTATTGAATGTGAACTTGTGGTTAGGAGGAGGCGCGGGGTTAACCAGGCTTGTTTGCATTTTGCCCGGAGTGCAGTTTAAATGTCTTGTCTCCTTGTATTATATGGATTTATAGGTTGGGACTCATTTCCCCAATGATTTCTTTGTCTTAATTACAGAAATGACATAAGAAAACAAGGGAAACCTTTCCAAGTGGATTTTTGTGGTCAGAGGGAATGAATAATATAATGTGTGCAAACGTTGTATCAGATCGTGCAGAAGAGAGGCTCTGCGGAACGTGTCTGTCTCATGTTTCCTGATGAATCCAGCCCTGAATGTGGACTATTCGCGCCCTGTTGCATGCATGGCCTGCTGCAGAGGGTCATGGGAACTCCTAGTTGTAGCCGGCTGCGGCTTAGGAACCTGTTTGTTGGTAAACATGCTTTTATTAAAGGAGAGCTCCGGATTACACTCAAATTTCCTCTATAGCACATTTGAGTGGTTTCAGATAACAAGTCAAGTGTTTTAACTCTTCCTGTACTGGAAAACATTATGATTATTGATTTTTAAAGCAACATGAGACTTTTCTCTGTGCTACTAATGTTCTATTTGTTATCTGTACTACACATACAATTCATTATCTCATAAATTTAATTTCACTTTAGATTCGCTTGCTGCTCACACATTCACCTATTAAGCAGCCTAGTCGAATAAGCTACCGTATATTCCGGCGTATAAGACGACCCCCCCCCAACTTTTCCAGTTAAAATATAGAGTTTAGGATATACTCGCTGTATAAGACTTCCTCTTCCAACGCACACCAAATAAAAATTACAAAAAAGAATAAACTGGTGCTATGTATGAACAGATACTGGTGCTGTATTGTATGTGGTATCCAGTATATAACAGTATACAGGGGATTGACTGGTTGGATTGGTCAACTCTCCCGCTCCCTAAGTGGATTGGTCAGCTTTCCTTCTCTACCTGTTGATCAGAGCGGTATGGAAGAATATATTGTGCTGTGCCCATAAAACATGCCTCTTTCCCCCTTCTGGCCCGTCCTTGTATCCTATTCACCTCCTTCTCTTCCTATCAGATCTCGCACTTGTGCGCCTGCGCCGCTTCAATACAGTCCTCAGCAGCGAGATCTGAGAGGCGGTAACAGGATAGGGCGTATCACCCGGCATCAATGACACCCGGCGGATAAGACCAACCCTGACTTTTCAGAAGATTTTCAAGGGTTGAAAAGTCTTATACGCCAGAATATACATTAAGTACAGGCAATACAATTTACCTGCAAGATCGATTTTTTTCCAACATGTCCGATCTGAATTTTTCGATTTCCGTTCACTTTTATGGAAATCAATCGGAAAGTCGATCGAAATTCAGATAGGACATGTTGGAAAATTGATCTGGCAGGTAAATCTGCCAAAAAATTGTGTGTACCTAGCATTACAATACCCCAGAAAACTATGGTGTAAATAATCCACTCATGCACAACCTAGACAGGTCTGCTTTCTTGCACCAGGAAGAGTTAATTGGGCTGAGGCTGGCTTGTGTTAAGCTGTCATCCCAATCGTTAGCGTTGCCAGTTATTCATGTTTGAGAAATGCCTGGAAGCCAGTTGTTCGGAGTAACAAGATAAAGATGTCCCCGCTTTCATTCACAATGGAAGAAATGACATCCTGCCTCCTCTTGTAATTAAACATCGTGTAATGCTGGCTGATTAAACCGCTCCTAAAAAGCAGAAAAATTGGCCATGAAAACGCATCTGGGTTGGTAATGGCCTTCCCTGCCTGTCATCTCCAATCCTTTCATGTTTATGTTGCTGCCCACTGGCCAAATAAATTAGCTTTTCATTTGGTTAGATAAGGCCCTCCGGGGAGGATTAGTGAAGTCCCCGTTCACTTCTCACCTCCGTATCGTATGGAAATAGTTTGGCTGGGTATTAGGGCTGGGACCTACTACATAGCGCAAATCGCTTTCGCAGTCGCTAGCGATTTGTGGTAGAGCGTTGTGAGGGCTAGTTTACACTGGCAATCGCTAAATGCAAACGCAATCTCCTTACATTTTTTTTTTTTTTTTTTTTTTTTTTTTTTTTTTTGCAGCGATTTCTGAGCAATTTTGTGTTCAGAAAAAAGCGTTTTGAGTTTAGCGATTGAGCCTGTGATTGGTGGACAGCAGTTTTTATTTGAAAATGTTGTGACTGTCTTTCTCCTTGTTGGTAATTGGTTGTTGGAAGTATTGAAAGCTGTTATTGGCTCTTATTGGCTCTTCAGACACACGTTTGTTATAAGAAGCTAGAGCCCATTTGAGTGTTTGAGGGTTGCACTGGAGAGTGGTGTGAAGAGGAGACAGAAGCAGAAGATAACTGAAGATGGTGCCTCTGCTCTTTTCTCCTCTTTGCTGTCTGCACAAACTGGAAATGATAGGTAACAGGAAGCACTACTGCTTTATGGGTAAAAAAACAGGAAGCACTACTGCTTTATGGGTATTCTGACAAAAGGATGCTGGGAAAAGTGCTCAAAAAACCAGGGCTGTGAAGTCAGGGGAAAAAAATCTTCCGACTCTGACTCCTCAGTTTATGAAACCACCGACTCCAGGTACCCAAAATTGCTCCGACTCCAGCTCCTTAGTCTAATACTTCCTAGGGCTTTGGATTGGGTACTAAAATCATCCGACTCAGACTTCTCCACTTATAAAACCACAGACTCAGACTCCAACTCTGACTCCAGGTACCCAAAATTGCTCCGACTCCTCGACTCCAACTCCGACTCCACAGCCCTGCAAAAAACGCTACACACAACTTTTAAAAAGCTATTTTGAAGCCCTTGTTTACTTTACAAGGAAGCGCAATCGCTTAAACATCGCCTCAAAAATGCTGCCTGCACTGCGTTTGCAATTTATGAAATCGCAAATCACTCAAATGTGAACACTACCATTGAAATACATTGCTGTAGCGCTTTTCTAACGATTTAGCTGATCACCAGCGATCAAAACCCCCAGAAAAGCGCCCATTGTTAACTAGCCCTAAGTAATTTTTGGAAGCGATTTCCCTGCTCTTATACAATACAATAAAGTACAAACACTCCCAAAATGCTGCGTGTCCTGCGATTGCAATTTCCCTAATCGCAATCGCTCCAGTGGCATCTGCTCCATCCACTTACATTAGCAAAGCATTTTGGAAAATCGCCAGCAGTCGAAAGTGATCCCAATACGCTGCCAAAAACATTCAAGTGGGTCCCCTGCCCTTAAAAAGTAATTTTTAGCCTTGGTTTACACATAAATCTGTACATTTCCAGTCCAGTCATGTCAGTTTTGCATAAGTTTTCTATCAGTATTACCTGACAGGATTGGTACTGTACACCTTTTGTGTGACCACACCCATAGAAAACTGATTAACAGGACTGGACTGGAAATGTACAGATTTGTGTGTGAACCAAGGCATAGAAAACTCATACAAAGAACGGCAGAAGGATATAGACAGCCCTTCTGCCGTTCACCTCAAATGTGCTGCGCAGCAGTTCGATGCTCTATGATGCGCTTGCCTACTGCTGCAGGCATTATGCCCGCAATCGCAGAGCTGATCCCATCACTTTCAATGGATGGGATCAGCAGCTCAGCGGGTAGCAGCGCAGATGGCATGCGATCGTGCGCGTTGCATTCCGATCACACGGCCATCTGAGCTGCATAGATGTAAACGAGGCTTAAAACTAGTCCTTGGTAAGAGTACTTGTAGAAGGTACAGACAGAAAAAAGAACATCTGTCAGGCCCTAGGCAATGTAACTGTGGGTACATGTAAGTTTGATGTGCAGGTACTCTGCAGGGGAATGAGGAGATTCTTCCTCTATTACACATTCTTCATGCACAATCTGAACAAGGTTTATGGGTGATAGACAACACCTCTGTGTTCAATGTGCACAACATTCTCAGTGGATTCCCTGCAGCTCTGTGGGAAGTGCATATGTAGAGTATAGTACTACTGTGTAACAAAGTAAACCTGAGACAGATGAAATTAAAGTTTTATACATACCTGGGGCTTCCTCCAGCCCCCTTCAGGCTAATCAGTCCCTCGTTGTCCTCCTCCGCAACCTGGATCTTCTGCTATGGATCCAGGTACTTGAGCCAGTCTGGTGTAGTGCGCATGCACACACTTAGTCGCCGGGAGCGTACTACACCTGCACACCTCTATTGTGCAGGTGCAGAACGCTCCTGGCTGTGGAAGCGGCATGCGGCTGGACTGCGCTGACTGGCTAAATTACCGGGACACATAGCAGAAGATCCAGGTGGCGGAGGAGGACAGCAAGGTATTTAGCCTGAAGAGAGCTGGAGGAAGCCCCAAGTATGTATAGAACTTTTCTTTCCATCCTTCTCTGGAACCATTTAGTCACCAAACCAAATTTTAACAACATATCAATTGTACAGCTGTAGATTAGGACTAGTACTATAGATTAGGACTAGTACATGATTTGCATCTGATTTGCATTCAAGGCATGTATTTAGCCCTGTGGGGCTCTGCATGCCTCTGTTCTTCTACAATTCAGTTGCAGCCTATGGCCTCAATTCACTAAGATCATGCTAGAGATAATAAGGCAAGAGAAAACTTACCTCCACACGTGAGAGAGTTATCTTACCTCTTCATTCCTTAAAGAGACTCCGTAACAAAAATTGCATCCTGTTTTTTATCATCCTACAAGTTCCAAAAGCTATTCTAATGTGTTCTGGCTTACTGCAGCACTTTCTACTATGACAGTCTCTGTAATAAATCAATGTATATTTCCCCTGTCAGACTTGTCAGCCTGTGTCTGGAAGGCTGCCAAGTTCTTCAGTGTTGTGGTTCTGCTATGAACTCCCCCTTCCAGGCCCCTCTATGCACACTGCCTGTGTGTTATTTAGATTGGGCAGCTTCTCTCTTCTCTCTTATCTTTTACAAGCTGGATAAATCGTCCTCTGAGCTGGCTGGGCTTTCACATACTTAGGAATTACAGACAAGGGCAAAGCTGTTTGCAGGAAGAAACGAGCAGCCTGAAACTTCAATGCATGAGAACTGCAGGGGGAAAAAAACACACAAATGATCTCTGGAGATTCAAAAGGAAGGGTGTATACAGCCTGCTTGTGTATGGATGTATTTTCTATGTGTGGACATACTGTACATCAACCTACTTCCTGTTTTGGTGGCCATTTTGTTTGTTTATCAACAAACTTTTTAAAACTGTTTTTAACCACTTTTAATGCGGCGGGGAGCGGCGAAATTGTGACAGAGGGTAATAGGAGATGTCCCCTAACGCACTGGTATGTTTACTTTTGTGCGATTTTGCCAATACAGATTCTCTTTAAGTTACCTCTCCTGTAGTTAATTTACCTCCTCTGTAGTTAATGTACCTCCTCTGTAGTTAATTTACCTTCTCTGTAGTTATTTTCACATGCAGCTAATTAACAGCTTGTCTTTAACTCTGGAGTTATTTTAAGGATTGGAGAGTTAATTTAAAGACAGAAGAGTTAACTTTAGGCTTGCCTGAGGTAAAATGTTTCCTGAATACTACATGCCTTATCACCATGGTAACAACTCTAGAAGAGTTATTAAAGACAGGAGATACGTTTAGTGAATTGAGGCCATTGAGCGCTGTCATTTGTTTGATATATCAAATTATTTTATTTCATGAGCAAAAGGAGTACATAAATTTGCATAAACCAACATTAACGCATAATTATTTGCATCTCATAGACCATCTCTATTAGTGACACGGCTACACATCAGGCTTTATTCTTACAGCATAGATGTTATTTAGTATATATTAGGGCCCTTTTCCACCTGCAATCGCTAGCGTTCACGCTGAACGCTAGCGATTGCTGAATCGCAAAACCGGCGATTCCCCCGACGTTTGCGGCCGCGATTTTGCTATGCTATGCACTGCATAGCAAAATCGCGGCAATTATCGCTCCGCCGCGCGTTCGCGTTCCCGACAAAAGCGAATCGCGGTAGTGGAAATGACCTACCGCGATTCCTATGTTAAAAAGCAAACCGTAGCGATTGTAAAATCGCTAGCGGTTTGCGGTTTTGCGATTCAGCCAGCGCAAACGCGCTGGTGGAAAAGGGCCCTAAGAGATTCCTGTGTACACATCCTACATACAGTCACAATCAAATACCGGTATGTGTATATCTGACTTTAAAAATACAGGGACTGCTTTATTGAAGCAGCACAAGTACCGTATATTCCGGCGTATAAGTCGACTGGGCGTATAAGACGACCCCCCAACTTTTCCAGTTAAAATATAGAGTTTGGGATATACTCGCCGTATAAGACTACCCCTCTTCCAACGCACACCAAATAAAAATAAATAAAAACATCATATTCTGGTGCTATGTATGAACAGATACTGGTGCTGTACTGAATGTGGTATCCAGTATATAACAGTATATAGGCGATTGACTGGTTGGATTTGTCAACTCTCCATCTCCCTAAGTGGACTGGTCAGCTCTCCTTGTCTACCTGTTTATCAGAGTGGTATGGAAGAATAGATCACGCTGTGCCCATAAAACACGCCTCTTTCACCCGTCTGGCCCGCCCTTGTATCCTATTTACCTCCTCTGCCTCTCAGATCTCGCACATGTGCGCATGCTCCGCTTCACTACAGTCATCAGCACCGAGATCTAGGAGGCGGTAACAGGATAGGGCGTATCACCCGGCATCAATGATATCCGGCGTATAAGACGACCCCTGACTTTTCAGATGATTTTCAAGGGTTAAAAAGTAGTCTTATACGCCAGAATATACAGTAACTAATTTTGATTGGTTTATTTCATTTTTGTGGACTAAGCACAGCTATTACTGTATATATGATTTATGATGACTATTATCTGAGAAATAGAACAGGTTATCATATTTTCTATTTTAATTACAGTTTAAATTCATTAGGAGTTGGAGTCGTTGCATTTTTTTCCCGACTCCAGGTACCCTAAAATTGCTCCGACTCCACATCCCTGTGTATTTGTTGTATAACAGTATCCCTCCCACTAGCCAGATCAGTTGTTGCAAATAATCTTACAATATGGATTTCCTCTCATCTCTAATGTGCTCTGAGAGATTTTTTGGAAACGGCACTTAAAATTTCCAACCTATTATCTCCAGTGGGGGGATATTC
This sequence comes from Hyperolius riggenbachi, assembly GCF_040937935.1. Classification (NCBI taxonomy): domain Eukaryota; kingdom Metazoa; phylum Chordata; class Amphibia; order Anura; family Hyperoliidae; genus Hyperolius; species Hyperolius riggenbachi. Next base: position 259,676,485 of record NC_090654.1, on the reverse strand, counting down.
TGCAGCCAGCCTGGATGAGTGACAGTTGTCTGTCAGTGAAATGAAATTCTTCTGCTGATCTATGTATCACCGGGTTTTACAAGCATCATTGTCAGATGTCGTACCTCTGGTTTCTGAGAAGAGATCATCAGAGGCCTCCTGTGCACATTGTGTAACACTTCACGTGTTGTTACTTAGCCTGGTCAGTTTCCTGTTGTACATGTGTGTTTCCTCACGTTATGAGCATCGCATGTTGGGTACCTTTCACATTGCCAGTAAAAGTGTTCAGTTTATTGAAATGGAGGAGAGCGGATCCTATGCATAGCTATAGGACACTTTCACATCAGTCAGTTCAGGATGCATTTGTTCCATTCCATGAAGCAGAACGCAAGCTTGGATCTTTTCCGGATCGGCTGAAGTGGATGGCACTGGAGGCCGACAGAATCAACACTGTTGGTTCCCGCTAGGCTGCCTGCTGTTGCTCGTTGCGTACGTTTAGCAAAATACTTGCCTGCCACTGTCCAGTCAGGTACTCCACCTCTGCTGCCATCATCCAATCGGGTCCTCCACCTCTGCCACCGCTGTCCAATTGTGTCCTCCACCTCTGCTGCCGCTGTCCAACTGGGGCCTCCACCTCTGCTGCCGCTGTCCATTTGGGTCCCTGCATGGAAAAAGCACCAGTATATTAATCCCAGAGCCCAATCATAAGTATCAGGCCAAGATTGGTTTGCTAGAAAAAAGCATCATGTCCTATCTGGCAAAGTAAGAAATTTGGGCGCTGACTATAGGGGTCATTGAAATAGTTTATCAGCCAGCAGTACCTGATAAATAGCAGACACTGGGTCTAGTGGGCCGCAAACGCCCAAATTAATCCTCATAGCCGCTATGTCAGTAGGCGCCTAAAATTGTTTTTTAAAACATTTTGGTTGTGAATTTTTTTTTTTTGGGGGGGGGGATGGATGTTAAGGTTAGGTGTCAGATTGGGTGTGTTGTGAGGTGGGGGCAGATAGGCCGCATAGTGTTTATTTAGGGGTTAGGGGTCAGGTAGGGTGTTTTTTTTTTTTTGGGGGGGGGGGGGGGTTAGGCGCTAGGGTTTTTTGTGGGGGGGGGGTAGGTGTCAAGTGGAGTGTTTATTTGGGGGGGGGGAGATTAGGGTTAGGTGTCAGGGTGTTTTGTAAGTGAGGGTACGGTTGGGGTTAGGCGTCAGGTGTGGGGGTGGTTAGGGTTAGGCATCAGGTAGGGTTTTTGTGGCGGTAGGGGGGCTGTTAGGGTTTTTTGCATCACGTAGGAAGTTTGTGCGGGGGAGAGGGGTTGTTAGGGCTAGGTGTCAGGTGTGGTAAGGGTTCTGTGTGAGAGTAGAGTCAGGTTTACCTAGAGTAAAATATCCGTACTTAATACCGATATTTTACTGTCCTCCTTTGCACTTGAATGGTAGAATATCGATAAATTTACCCTTGGGTGCCCGAATTGCCAGGCACCCTTTCATTACGTATACCTATCTGGCCATAGCAGCGCTCAGGTGTGACTCAATACAATGACCACCTCGCCATCGCCTGTGCAGACTGCCCTGTCTGTTGTGTTGTGACACAGCAGATATGAGACAGGCAATGGACATGTGCTTTTGCCTGGACCCTTCTATAGATGTCTGTTGTGTTATTACAAGCACCAGTGCCACACACCTTGCAAACTACTAGAAAAAAACCTTCAATGAATAGCTACTCAATTTGCATATTTATTTCTGGCTTTCACACTTTGCCTGGAATTTGCTAATCATCTGCTTAACTGCCTTCTTCCAACTGAATGTGCCACCTGTCTGGTGCTTCATTGTCTTAACTGTGGCATAGGAACACCTGCCCTTCCCCACCTGGTAATAACCGCCTTCATTCCAGGTATAGCACAGTCCCAGCCTCCCTCCCAACCTCCCCTCCTCTATCTGCTACAGAGGAACTTTAACTTCATCCCAAGCAGTAGCTGATATCCCCTTTCCCAGGAGAAATCTTTACCTTTTCTCAAATAGACTGTTAGGATGGTCTGTATGGCTGATATTGTGGTGAAGCCCCTCCCACAGTGTGATGTCATCGCCTGTCATCACCAAGGTCCTGACAGTTTGTTGTCTGTGATCCTCATTGCATTGTGGGAAATAATGGCTTTTTCCAACTGCCAAGCAAGCAGTATCTCCCTCTGTGCATAGAACTCTCAGTAAATGAACATTCCGTACAGATCACCTGGCAGAACTAAAGAGGTCACCACCAGGTTCAGCTCTGCAGAGCGTTTACTGAGAGTTCCAAAACTAGTTCAAAATCTACCTGGTCTCCCACAATGCTCTGGGAGAAGAATTCCACATACCTTAACAGCCTAGTTTAAGGACCACTGGGAGGGCGGAGCTACATACCAATGTACTGCAATATATAGCTCTAGGAAGTGTTTCCGATGCTTAAACACCCCTGACCTATCCACCACTACAATGGACAAGGTCTCCTCCTGCCTATCAGCCATCTCCTCCTGGATGTCTGCTAGGTTCCTGAAACTAAACCTGGACAAAACAAGTCTTCCCACCCCGGCTATCCATGAACCTCCCAGATGTGCATGTCACTGTTAACCACACTACAATTCGCTCTACCTCTGACACCCGCTGTCTGGGTGTCACCCTGGACTCCGCACTCTCCTTCACTCCCCACATCCAAAACCTCACAAAGTCCTGCAACTTCCAGCTCCGTAACGTCTGTAAGATCCGCTCTTTCCTGACCTCGGCCACCACCAAACTCTTCATCCATGCCCTCATAATTTCCCGCCTTGACTACTGCAGTGCCCTTCTGTTTGGTCTCCCTATAATCCGAATAGCCCCGCTGCAAGCTATCATGAATGCGGCAGCCAGAATTATCCACTCCTCTCATCGCTCCACCAGGGCGGCTTCCCTCTGTGAATCCCTCCACTGGCTTCATATCCAGTCTAGAATCGGATTCAAGATACTGTGTCTGACCTACAAATCTAACCACAAAACCTGCCCAAAGTACATTTCCGTTCTTACTCAGAGGTACACACCTAGCCGCTCACTCCGCTCCTCCAATGACCTTCGCTTGACCGCCCCGTATCACCCAGTCCCATGCATGCCTCCAGGACTTCTCAAGAGCTGCTCCAACACTATGGAGTTCCCTACTTTCCCCCCATTAGGGTTTCCCCCTCCTTCAACATCTTCAGGAAGTCCCTCAAAACTCACCTTTTCACTCTGGCCTACCCCCCTCACTGGTTCTTTTCATGTCCCCATCTCTCCCTCTAGATTGTAAGCTTTCGGGCAGGCTCCTTCTACTTATGTCTCCTACCTGATCATGCACCGCCATTACTGTACATCCATCCTATGGATCTGAGTGAACTCGACTTGCCTAATCTCCATGCTCCCATCCAGTGACTAAGCATTACCTGGTACTCATACTGTGCTGCGTGATCTGGTTTGCATGTATTCCTGTATTGTCGTATTGCGGTATGTCACCCCTAAATATTGTCTGTAACCTAAACTAATGTCCAGCATAATATTACGCAGCGTCATACATAGTTACATAGTTATTTGGGTTGAAAAAAGACATACTTCCATCAAGTTCAAACAGATTCATACTACTGTATATCATTACGGTGTCTCTTTAAATAATCCTAATAGGAAAAACATCTAAAGTGGTTATGCCAGTGTTAATTATTGCTATACATGTTGCATCCGGGAGCATTGAAAGACTCTTTACATTGAACGGTAGCGGATGATGTAAAGCAGGTTCTGACCTTTTTAAACACTGGTTGTGTAATAAGTCCCAAAATCCTCATAAGTCTTTCTGAATCACTGTGATTTATATAGGATTGGAGGTTTCGGCAATGCTTAGCGAGTGGAAAATACAATCTTTCTTCTGTAAAGCTGTTAAATGAGAGGAATGCAAAGACCCTGAAGATCAGGTTAAATCATAGAAAGTAGTTATACAAGATTCACAAATCCCTGTGCAGATCCCCATTCCTGCACTGAACAGAAGTGTTTGTGCGACTCTCGTTAAAGAGAAAACTAGTAGGTAGTAGACAAAAAAAAAGAAAAACAGCACCAACTACCATTTTCTATAACCATACCCACTAACAAAGCGGTAGGCTAAAGATCCGTACATACGCCGGACTGCAGGCAACGACGGGTCTGTCGTCCCCTCCCGCTGGGCGTGTTTTCAGCAGACAGTCCGGCGTGTGTACAGTCTGTCGGCGGACTGATAAGGCTGTCAGAAACAGTCGTATCAGTCTGCAGACAGACTGTACACACGCCGGACTGTCGCTGTAACGCCCGCCCAGCAGGAGGTGACAACCGACCCGTCGTTGCCTGCAGTCCAGCGTGTGTACGGACCTTAAAAGGTTGTTTTTTTTTTTTGTTTTTTTGTTTGTTTTTTTTTAAATATACATATGCACAGAGGGAGATCCTGGTTGCATGGAAGTTGGAAACAGCCATTATTTCCCACAATGCAACAAGGCTCACAGGCAGGAAACTGTTGATCACCTAACACAGTCCATTTCCACCCACTGCTAAGAGAGTAAGGTCCCTTTTACAATTAATCAGTTGGAATGTGATAAGCCACTTTTACACTTTATCAGTTGCTCTCAGTTAAAAACTGAAAGAAAACTGATTTTGAAAGTAATGCCCATGTTTTCCTATGGCACAGTTTCCACTATACGCATTTTAACTGAAAGCTTTTTCACAAAGCACTGCTATGGAAAAAACTCGTACTAACTCGTACTAACGCACACTTAGGGCCTAAGCCCTCTGGCGCAGTTGTGTCCGCTTCTTCAAAGAAAAGAACACAGGGACACCGAGAGCCCGATATAGTGTAGTATGTATGGACACAAGGGAGGAGAAATAAAAACGTAAGTATAGAATACTCACAAACCAGGGTTACCTCACAGGCAACCGCTGTGACGGCAGGTGGGGAGATTAAACCTGTCCCCACTCAGGGGTAAGAAGTCGCTCTCTGTAGATAGGAAGAAACGTATAACGTTTTCCGCCCTTCCACCAGGGTGGATAGAAGATTGATGCAAGTGAACAGAGGCGCCAAAAGAGTAAAACAATAAGATAAAAAACACATGGACATGGCAGAGGTGGCTATCAAGCCACTCCAAAGGACACAGGTGTGTTTTAAGGTATAACACAAAAAGACCTTTATTTATACACTCCACAGTTTCACAATGCGTTTCGAGGGCGTGACCCCACTTCTTCAGGCAATTCAGATAGGAGTATATAGCAATAGCGGTCCAGGTCTGCATGTAGCGCTAAAAATTTCTTTTTGTGTTATACCTTAAAACACACCTGTTTCTGAGTGTCCTTTGGAGTGACTTGATATCCACCTCTGCCACGTCATGTTTTAACATTTTTATCTTATTGGTTTACTCTTGTGTCCGCTTTTCAGCATCTGTAACATTGATGTGTAACTGAAATGCGGACACAACTGCGCCAGTGGGCTCAGGCCCTAACACGTACCAACGCATTAAGTGTAAAAGAGCCTTTGGTATGCGTTGGTACTAATTTTTTCCATAGCGGTGCATTGTGAAAAAGATTTCAGTTAATACGCGTATAGTGGGAACTGTGCCATAGGAAAACATGGGCAATGGCATTACTTTGAAATTCCTTTTTTCAGTTAGAAGTGAGGGCAACAGATAGTGTTAAAGGGGCCTAACTGTTTGTGCCCAACACTGCAATGTTATAAAAGCCATATGGACCTCTCGTCACCTTGCCCTTTGTGCAATAGGAAGCCACTTCTCACCCATCACGCCATAGTCATGCCTAGAGATCATTTTCATCATGAAGCGTTCTATTAAATCAGCACACATCACTCCTAAGGCCGAGTGCACACCAAAACCGCTAGCAGATCCGCAATACGCTAGTGGTTTTGGGAGCTGATTTCAGAGCGATTCTAGGTATGTTTAGAGAGGTTTTCTAAACATACCTAGCGGTTTTGGGTGCGTTTTTGTGTAGCAGATTACACATATTGTTACAGTAAAAGCTGTTACTGAACAGCTACTGTAACAAAAATGCCTGGCAAACCGCTCTGAAGTAGCGTTTTTCAGAGCGGTTTGCGTTTTTCCTATACTTTACATTGAGGACGAAACGCTTCCGAAATCCGAAAACGCGCAGCAGGAGGCGCGTTTGCGGCTTGGCAAAAACCGCAAACCGCCGGTGTGCACCAGCCCATTGCAATACATTAGACAAGCGTTTTTATAGGCGGATGCGGCCGGCGGATCGCTTCAAAAACCGCTCGGTGTGCACTGGGCCCAAATCACAGCTCCTTCCAGTGTGTGGACAGCTTCTTCTCCATTGCCTTGAGGAACGCATCTGCTGGTTCCCGCTGAGAGCTGAGGGACAGTCCTTGGCTTTTCTTAAAGTGGACCTGAACTCAGAATGTCCTCTCTGCTCTAAAAGATATGCAACAGCATAACGACCTTTAACGAAAAACTTCTTTGTTAAAGCTCATACAAATCCTAAAATAAATCTGCAGTGTTTCTACTTCCTAATTCATGGAAGCAGACATATTGTTAAAGCGGATCTGAGATGAAAAACTAACTATAGCAAGTAACTTGTCTATATATCTTATCTAAAGTTTTTAGATGGTTTACACAGTAAATCTAGCTGCAAACAACTTCAACAGTATATGATTTTTTCTTACTGTGATCCAATGTGAGTGGCCATGTTCTGCTTGTAATCATTACACACAGGCAATGTGTGTAATCTCCACCCCTCTATCCCTCTGCATCTCCACCCCTCAGCCTGTGAAAACTCCACTCCTCTCTCCTCCCCTTGCCTCTGAAATCTCGTGCATGCCTCAGCAAATGCCGCCGCCTCCTCCCCAGGCTGAGCTCCCATGAGCACTTGCAGCATGGGATTCCGAATGCCTAGGCGCTGAAGGAGCTGGGGTTGTGAATACATTCATTTACTTGCAATTCGGTACTAAATAAAATGAAAGTAAGCAATTGGGGGGGGGGTTGCCCATTATACTATATGTAGAGGGCACAAAAATTAAGGCAGCAAAAGTTTGTTTCGGCTCCACTTTATCACCCTGTGCTTTCAAATGAGCTTATCTGATATCTCTGCCGTGGCAGTCAGGTGACACGGGAGAGATCAAATTACAGTTGTGATTAGTCACAGATGAGGAGGAATTAGACAGGCTAAACTCTCTAAATAGATACAGGGTGCATTTCTCTCTGTTTCCCTTCTTTCCTGTGCGAGAGTTCAGGTCCACTTTAAAGAAATCTTAACCTTTGGTAAAAAGAAACAATCTGTTCCAGCAGAACTCTACACTGATCAAACAAAACGCCAAAACTATACCCTACCCTTTAGGGTGCTTTACTTTCCTGATCTCTTTTTATGTCTGGTCTCTTCAATCATCCTTAAGATAACTCCATATAAACCTGAACATTTGTAAATAAATCATCCAGTAAGAAATTACTTGCTTAGCTTACTCATCCTGTTGTTTTTAAAGGACCGCTGTAATGAGAGGGATATGGAGGCTGCCATACTTATTTCCTTTTAAGTAATACCAGTTGCCTGGCAGCCCTGCTGATCCTCTACCTTTAATACTATTAGCCATAGCCCCTGAACAAGCATGCAGCAGATCAGGCGTTTCTGACATTATTGTCAGATCTGACAAGATTAGCTGCATGCTTGTTTCTGGTGTGATACACACTACTGCAGCCAAATAGACCAGCAGGGCTACCAGGCAACTGGTATTGTTTAAAAGGAAATAAATATGGCAGCCTTCATATTCTTCTCACGTCAGTTGTCCTTTAATGTTCACTGTCAGATTTAAGAGAAATATGATATGAAAAAGGAATACAACATTTCTGCTGGTTTCCATCTTTACTGTTTCTCTGTGATGCCAAAAGTGACATCACTTCTGCCCTTTTGGTCTTTTTTTTTCTCCTTTTTATCCCAGCTCAGTGTTAATTTACGGCTTATTTTACAGATTACTGTATATTCTGGCGTTTTAAGACTCATTTTTATCCCTTCAAAATCATCTGAAAAGTCAGGGGTTGTTTTAAGCCCCATCTACACCATACAATTTTTTGTCTGCTTCGATTCAATCTGACATGTCCAATCGGGATTCAATTCAATTTGCCATTGTTTTGTAATGGAAAATTGAATCGAATCGAATCCCGATCGGACATGTCGGATTGGATCGAATCAATGAATCTAATTGAATCGAATCGGACAAAATTTTATGGTGTAGATGGGGTTTTATAGCTGGATGTCATTGATGCCTGGTAATATGCCCTATCCTGTTACCGCCTCTCAGATCTCGCTGCTGAGGACTGTAGTGAAGCAGCACAGGAGCACATGTGTGAGATCTGAGAGGCAGAGAAGGAGGTAAATGGGCTACAAGGACGGGCCAGAAGGGTGAAAGAGGCGTGTTTTATGGGCACAACACAATATATTCTTCCATACCGCTTTGATAAACAGGTAGACAAGGAGAGCTGACCAATCCACTAAAGGTGCGTACACAAGGCTGATTTTTCCAAACGACCGGACGTTGAATCAGGCGTGTGTACAAACGGTCATTCAGACTATAACGCTGGAAAAATCAGGCGTGCGTCTTAGGGAGAGGGTTATACTGGGTACCACATACAGTACAGCACCAGTATATGATTTTTTTATTTTTTTTTATTTGGTGTGCATTGGAAGAGGGGTAATCTTATACAGCGAGTATATCCCAAACTCTATATATTTTAATTGGAAAAGTTGGTGGGTCGTCTTATGGCCCATACACACGGGGCACAACTGTCGCCACAAACTAGTGGCACGCGCATGTCTGAGCGACAGTTGCCCTGTGTGAATGACGTGCGCGCCACAAACTGTCGCCGGATAGTGAAGTTGCCGTGCAATTGAAAAGTTAAATCGCCGGCAACTTCTGTCTCCGCAACTGTCGCTAGTCCGCCGCGCGTACTGCGTGTGTATGCGGACTAGCGACAGGAGACAAAAGCAAGTGAATGAAGCATTCGGCCGGGGGATGCTCCCTTCACAGACAGCTTCCACCGCGTCTCTGCCTTTCTGGCGAGACATGTGGATAGCTGTCGCTCCCTGGTCTCTCGGCTGCATGCAACAAGGGACAGTTGTGCGCTTTGTGTATGTAGCTTTAAGGCCCGTACTCACGGGCTGCAAAACTCGCCTGTCGCCAGCACACGTGAGCGTGTGGGCGACAGGCCGGCGACAGCTTCTCGCCAGGTCCCTCCGCGTACACATGCGGAAGAGGGACCAGCGGCAAGGCGGAAGCTGTCGCTGACGTTCCTCCTCCCCCCGCCGGAAGGTCTGTGAACCTCAATGGAGGTTGCTGTCGCTAGTCCGCGTACTCACGCGGACTAGCGACAGTTGCGGCGGGGGGGCAGCGGCGACTGTCGCCATGCGATTGAAAGTTTCAATCGCATGGCGACATAGCGACGGGCGACAGTTCGGGGGCGCGCGGGCGTGCGACGGCCCATACTCACGGGCGACCTGTCGCCGCAACACGCGCGCGCCGCGTGTTGAGGCGACAAAAGTCCCTCGTGAGTATGGGCCATTATACGCTGGAATATACACTACTTTCCATCCAACTGCAAACATCACCTAGATAACAGACTTACATCACTGTGTAAACTCTTCAAATTGGAGGGGAGGGGATTCATTTGCATTTTGGTCAGTGTCCTTATCTGAAATGGGAAGTTAATTTGCATTTTGAGATAAGCTTGTTGCTGTGGCTAAAAATAAAAAAAAAAGTTCTCACAATCCAGTTGGCACTGCACAGTTTGGCACAGTTCTGCAAAGGCACACAGACCAGGTAAAACAAAAAATGAGGGGACATCTAGGGACTTATTTTAGAAAAAAAAAGGTGTTTACGTATATTTGGGGCACTAACTACTTTTAGGCAAATTTTTATTTTTGGATGTCACAACCCCCTTTAAGGTGGCCATTAACTATACAATTCTTTGGAGATATCGGTCGTTCGGGCCCACTGACAGAAGTAAGGCTGCTATCCCATTCGAACAGATAGATGGTATCGACCTGAAAATCAGATTGATTAGATCGATATTGCGATCACATTGGAGAATCGATCATCTGAAGAATGGTATCATTAATGGCCACTTTAGGTATTGATCTGCTGTCCAGAGCACACAAGGTGAGGATACAGCTTTTGCGTGGGGTGAATCTTTCTCTACCCCCTCAGTAGGCTGGTAATGTGGACAACTCTCCTGCAACACTACTTTGCTTTAGGGGCCCATACACTCAGCCGATTTTCTGGCCGACCGATCGATGGCCGATTTCGATGGATTTCCATCGAACTTGCAGGGTGGAAAATTTAGGTCGATCTGATGAGATTGCTTATCAGTTTGCATTGGCTTTAATGGAAATCTGATGGCAAAAAAATGCCATCAGATCGAATTTCAATAGATTTCGAACTGAAATCTATTGGAATTCTATCCTGGTAAAAAATGTTCTAAAAACGCATCAGATCATCAGATGCATTTCTTATCTATCTGCTGCCAATCTGACGAGTGTATGGGCACCTTTAGTCTTGCCAGACATCTGCTGTGTAACCTGATTGGTGACCTGGGCAGAAAGTGATAATTGGGTGTGTCTACAGATCTGCTAAATTGAATTAGAATAGGATTTTGGGTGTGTTTTTCACCAGCAGTGTTTGTTTGTTCTGGCTTTTTTGCATTGTCTTGTATATCTGTTTTGTGGCTGGATTATCCTAACTGGCCTCAAGGCTTAAATGCAAAGGTCATTTTTTAATGACCTCAAATTACAAAATGGCTAGTGTAGAAATGATCTATTGTATGAATTCATCAACAAAACTTAAGCTTTCCTGTATTATGCACTTCCCACATACTGAAGTACCATCAATTCCTCTTAGCATTAAAGAGTGTTTCCTTTAGCCCTTAGTAAGCTGCATGGTAGACCCAATGTTCTACAGAAGGGTTCCCAGTATCCCTGCATGTGAAGACTTGGGGAAACAAGTACCAGTATTCAGACCTCCTTTGTGTGTCAGTGTTTAGGAGATCATTCTGTTTTAATTTTCTGTTATCTTAACTTTAACTTAAAGGGTATCTGTGGTCATGAGGAAAAAAAAGATACTTACCTTAGTAGAGGGAAGCCTCTAGAAAGACTAGAGGCTTCCCCGATTAGAGCTGGTTCCTTTTAAAAATATTCCACAAAATAGCTGAACATGTTTTTTGTGGCCATGCTCCCAACCGTGTGTGAGGGCGACCGTTGCCTATGTGCCAGTACAGTTGTGCATGGCCTTTTCCTTACGGTTTTGTGCTACTGCGCATGAACAGACCACACTTGCTCATACGCAGTATGGCCACATACACAGACAGGAGCATGCACATAAAAAGGAAGTGGGTCCTGGTCAGCAATGTAGAGGGCAAGGAAAATCTGGGAAGCTTCTGGGACCATCCCAGTACTTGGGTATCTCTTTTTCTATCTTTTTACAGGCTTACATTAAGTTGTTTTGTCTTTGTTTTACTTCACATTTATTGCCTTTTCTGCATCATATTGAATTGTCTCTTTTTTTCCCCCCCAGGACTTTGTAGGTAGAATCTGTTCGTAGAATCCCTGGACCATGGCTCCGAGAAAGAGGAGTAACCGAGGGATCTCCTTCATCTTCTGCTGCTTTCGGAGTAACGATCACCCGGAGATCACATACCGGTTACGAAATGACAGCAACTTCGCCTTGCAGTCCATGGAGCCGGCGTTGCCCGTCCCACCGATCGAGGAGCTGGATGTTATGTTTACTGAGCTGGTGGTAAGTTGAATCTTCATACTGTGACTTACATCCATAGATGCATAGAAACAATGAGGATTTACGAACATAGTTGCCTCAACTCAGGGCCAATCACCCGCTCCTAGAGCATTCCTACAGCCTCTTCCTATGAGGTTTAGGCCTGTTGAATGTAAGAAGATGTTTGTTTAGAAGAAGATTCAATTACCAGAATTCCATAGAACTGTTTTTTTTTTTTTACCAGTAAGGGTCGTTTCACACAGACTGCTGCCTGCAGGTTGTTTCGGCATGATCGAATGCTTGTCTTCTACTGAGCTGAAAAGTGTTTGGTATTGTTTCCTGTCAGTTCGTCATCCCGTTCTGAGGCCTTAGGGTGATATGGAACTGCAAATCCCACCAATGCTAGATGCCACAGACAGCTCCTTGGGAAAATTTGATCTGCCGCGGTGCTTACGGTAAAGACAAGACAAGACAAATAACATTTATATAGCGCTTTCCTCAAAGCGCCAGAGCTGCAGCCACTAGGACGCGCTCTATAGGCAGCAGCAGTGTTAGGGAGACTTGCCTAAGGTCTCCTACTGAATAGGTGCTGGCTTACTGAACAGGCAGAGCTGAGATTCGAACCCAGGTCTCCTGTGTCAGAGGCAGAGCCCTTAACCATTACACCATCCAGCCACGGTAAAGGCGTTAAGATAAATGTCAGTGCAGGATGAGGTAGACGTCGAAGACCGACATCGGGAGCTGTTTGTCTGTCTGAACCAGGCCAAATGCTCTATAGAAAGGTCCACTTAGTAGTGGCTTGAAAACCAGCTCGGCCACAAATGTATTTGAAGAATGTTGCGTTTCCATGGCACTCTCTATCGGGGAGTGGGTTTAAAGAAAATCTGTAACAAAGTAAGAAAACTGCCACTGGGGGGGGTAGTTACCTCGGGAGGGGGAAGCCTCTGGATCCTAATGAGGCTTCCCCATCCAAGATCCAGCACTGAGAGCCCCCAAACACCGGAGAGGTAAATATTTACCTACCACGATCCTGCACAGGCGCAGTAGTGCGGTAGGTAAATATTACAGACGCACCTGCGCCACAGCCTACATCGGAGGAAACAGAGCTGGATCCCTGAGACTTAGGAGGATGGTGGAAGCCTCATGGGGGATATTTTTGTTAGTGTGTTGGTTAAGGCCTCTTTCCCACTAAGACGTTGCGTTAGATGCGACGTTAAGGTCGCATAACGTGCCCCTAACGCAATGCATGGTGGCGGTATTAGAGGACGCTACATAGAGCCGCGTTAAGCGGCTCTTGATGCGTCCGTGATGCGTACTTTTTGACGCATGCGCCGATGGAGACCACATGAGCGGAACACTCCGCATCACGTGGTCCCGCCAGCCAATAAGCGGCCACTCCAGGAAGAAAACACTGCAGTGCAGTGAATATTAATTAGCCATGTGGCTGGGATCACTAGCGGACTCTCCCCTCCTCCTCGTGCATGGAGAAGACAACATTACTGAGCATGTGCACACAGTCTAACGCGGCTAATAACGTGTATAAAGTACTGTATGCAGCACTTTCACTTAACGTGCAGCGTTACACTGTAACGCAACGTGGGCACTGTGAACAGCCCATTGATTTTTCATTACTGTGCGGTGGGCTGCGTTACAGGCTGCTCTAACGTGCGCCTGTAACGTCCCACTGTGAAAGCAGCCTAAGGGCTCTGCCTCTGACACAGGAGACCTGGTTTAGAATCCAGGACCTATTCAGTAAGGAGAACTTGGGCAAGACTCCCTAACACTGCTACTGCGCTTTCAGTCCGGAGAAAAGCGTGTCTTATTATTATTTATTGGATTTACGTAGCGCCAACATGTTACGCAGCGCTGTACAATAAATAGGATTACAGACAATAACGGGTGACAGCACAATACAGGTAATGGACAATAGATACAATACAGGTAATAAGCAATAAGATACACAATGCAATGCCAAATCATACACTGGAGTGGTAAAATACAAGTTCCCATAATTCTGGGTAAAGTGCACACAGTGATGTATGATACACAAGGGAAGAGGGCCCTGCCAAAGGCTTACAATCTAGAGGGAGGGGTTGGTGACACATAAGGAGGGGGTGCAGCAAGAAGTTATTGGCTGAAAGGATTAGGGCAGTGTTAAGTTGAGGTAGGCCACCTTGAAGAAGTCAGTTTTGAGTGCTTTTTTGAAGGTGTTGATGGTGGGAGCAAGCCTGATGGGCAATGGGAGAGAGTTCCACAGGATGGGGGCAGCTCTAGTGTCTTGTCTTAAAGAACAACTGTATTGAGAAGAATACGGAGGCTGCCATATTTATTTCCTTTTAAAGGGAACCTAAACTGAGAAGGATATGAATTATTCCTTTTAAAATAATACCAGTTGCCTGACCCTCCTGCTGATCCTGTGTCTCTAATACTTTCAGCCACAGCCCCTGAACAAGCATGCAGATCAGGTGCTCTGACTGAAGTCAGACTGGATTAGCTGCATGCTTGTTTCAGGTGTGTGATTCAGCCACTACTGCAGCAAAATAGATCAGCAGGACTGCCAGGCAACTGGTATTGTTTAAAAGGAAACATCCATATCTATACCAGTTGCCTGACTCTCCTGCTGATCCTGTGTCTCTAATACTTTCAGCCACAGCCCCTGAACAAGCATGCAGATCAGGTGCTCTGACTGAAGTCAGACTGGATTAGCTGCATGCTTGTTTCAGGTGTGTGATTCAGCCACTACTGCAGCAAAATAGATCAGCAGGATTGCCAGGCAACTGGTATTGTTTAAAAGGAAACATCCATATCCCTCTCAGTTTAGGTTCCCTTTAAGCAATACCAGTTACCTGGCATCTCTGCTGATCTATTTGGCTGTAGCAGTGTCTGAATCACCCCAGCCAAGTCCCCGCTCGTCAGCGCGTGCGCGCGGATCTATTGCCGCTCGTCCCCACCGGTGCTTCCTAATCAGCTGCTCGATTCCCTGCCATTGTCCGCCGGCGGGGATCGAGCGGGCGGGGGTCGAGCAGCTTAATCCGGCCAGCTGGCCGGATCAGCTGGTCGATACACGGTACAGAAACGTACCGTGTATCCCCAGCATTAGAGGCAGAGGAACAGCAAGACTGCCAGGCAACTGGTATTGCTTAAAAGAAAATAAATATGGCAGCCTCCATACTCCTCTCACTTCAGTTGTCCTTTAATTAGTTTAAAACATGTTGAAAACAACCAAAAAACAGTTAATAATATATGTCCAAATCCAGAGTTGTCCAAAAGTAAACCATTTATTCTCATTTCTCCATGTAAAACACAGGACTCGGCTTACAAATTCAACTTACAATCTCCCAGGAACCTGTTTGTAAGGAATAGACCACCTGTATGTGCTTTTCAGATGTCCATGTTAAGAAGGCCTCTAGAGTGTGCCTTTAATCCATGCTAGAAATATGACCTAGTTTGACAGTAACAGATCCTGCTGGACTCTCAGTTAGAAGATTGCTGTACAAAGGGATTGTTTGGACTCAGGGATGCTGAATGCTTTTGATGTTTACAAACCTCAGCAGGGGATAATGAGGACCACGTTGCAGCATCCTGTAATATTACTCTCACCAGTCCGCCTTATTTGCATGGCAATAACAGAGGCCCAGTGCTGAGTCATTTATACTGTTACCCTTCTGTGTTTGCTTAGCATTTGCATGTCTTTGTATTTGCCTTCACAGTTTATTTATAGCTGGTGATGTAAGCTTTCCATGTGTACAAGCAAATTGGTGACTTGCGATAGTGTTGATGTAGCCTGGAGGGAGCAGACATCAAGCCTATAATGGCTTTGTGTGGCCAGAGAGCTCTGCCTCTGGGGGTGACCAGTGCTGATGTGTATTCTACATCATAAAAGTGCACCTGTCATTTTTTCAGAGTATAAAGCTAGAGTCTCTTTTGGTAAGGCAGTGAATACACCTGCTGGAATCCTGCTCGTTTTGCGGCGAAAGGCAAAATGCGCACAGCAGCGCTTAGCATTAAAGTCATTGGCCCTACTCGGGAAATGGATGTCATTAGGGTTTGCTCGCGGTTTGAGTTCATGTTTTTCCCCAAGTTTATAAATGGCACAGCTTTCTGTTTTCTTCCGCACAATGTGCGTGTTCACAATACAATGTATACGACGCAATGGCACTATGATGCAGACCCAGGAATTGCGGGCTCAGACCGCACCTGCAACTGTGCTCCCTGCCTAAAGGTGCATACACCCCTTCGATGCAAGTCACCTGTCGGCGATCATTAGCAGATGACATTGCTGAACCGGGCTGCACACATGCGTGTTAGCTGGGTAGCTGCTGACGTGCTGTGTTGTTAAGCGGGGGGGGGGCGATGGAGGGACAACAAGCGACGTGTGTGTGTGACGTCATGCTGCACGTGGGGGAGTGGTGCAAATCATGGGATCAGCTCTGCTGGGGGTGAGTAAATCCGCCTGGTGGATCACTCACGGGTTGGCAGTCGCCGGCTGCTGTACGCATGCCTATCGGCTCTGTCAGGCGTGTGTATAGACCTTTAAGAGAAACCGTAACTAAGAATTGAACTTCATTCCAATCAGTAGCTGATACCCCATTTCCCATGAGAAATCTTTTCCTTTTCACAAACTGATCATCAGTGGGCTCTGTATGGCTGATATTGTGGTCAAACCCCTCCCACAGTGTGATGTCAGGACCATGCTCCTGACAGTTTCCTGTCTGTGAACCTCATTGCATTGTGGGAAATAACAGCTGTTTACAGCTGTTTCTAACTGCATCTCCTTTTACAGACATCACCTGCCAGCGGTAAAATGTCACCATGTGAAAAATGTCAGAATGTAAATCAGGGAAAGGAAAGCTTTTACGACGGGCAAACACTGACTAAATCATTTATACATAATTATTGTAAAAATGAAGCACTTTTTTTATTACATTATTTTCACTGGAGTCCCTCTTTAAATCCCATTACAATAGTGTCTTGGTTATCTGGCACTGTTAAAATACATTAACTGAAAGTACCGTATGTCAACCTTGGGCGAGCTGTGAAACCAAGTTTACGCAGAGCCCTCAAACAGCCTAGGAAATTGTCCTTCACCGCTGTGAGTACTGCCAGCAATTTGTGCTGGATGGTTGAGACTTCTGGTTGAGTTCTAGATAAGGGGGTCTACCATATATTGTCTTTTACTGTAAAAATTCTTGTTACAAATCTCACACATTTTTTTCCCCTTTAGCCGTAACCTAAGGTGATGGGAGTAGGGGGCATGCCATCTTTGTTTCTTTAAAAAAAAGTTGTTTGCTTGGCTTTCATTCTGACTTTATTGGCTACGATAATTTTCTGGTTTTTTTTATACTTCAATACTTTGAGTCACATTTGCAGCAAGCTTGCAGGCATGGCCCAATCACTTAGTAGCATATAATATAATTGCACAATGCAGAAATTGGGATTAGCAAACTAAAGATTCTAGCAGCTGATCCATTTAACATCCCACTGTGCTAATTATTCAGTGATTTGCAAACCCAATATTCACCTGCTGGGTGACGTTAATTAGCACGGTAGGAGAATTTTCATTTGTAGTTAATCTGAGTACTTGCTGTGGCCTGGAGACTTGCTAAAGGTCAGTTTAGAATTATTTTTTATTAGCTAAGCAAATTCACTTAAAGGGCATCTGAAGTGAGAGGGATATGGAGGCTGCCATATTTATTCCCTTTTAAACAATGCCAGTTGCCTGGCTGTTCTGCTGATCTATTGCCTCTTGTCCTGACCAAGCATGCAGATCAGATGTTTCTGACAAAGAATATGTAACGGTGTGTAGAATTGATTGGAGCTCAGAAGAGTAACCAAGCAGCTTGGGGTGACCCAAACCACTAGGAATGTGTAAGGGGCTAAAAGAGACCGAAAAGTCCTCCTACTAAAAAGCAATGGTGTGATTTGCCTTCTTAAAACAGAAGGAACCTTGAAATAATTCCGCTTTAAGTAAACATATGTGGTTACCCACAATGCACCACTACTGAATATGCAAAGTATCTCTTTTGCCCCTGTAGCCAGGCTAGCATCCAGAATTGCTGTTGTATAGTCAGCCTATAGCTTTAAATTTTACACAGCCACATCAACCCAACACATGCAGACAGCCTGTTTCGGACTGTTGGTCCTCCTCAGTGCATGGCAGGGATTGATATGGCTGTATGGGATATGGGCTTGGACCAGTACAACACAGTAACCAAGCAGCTCGGGGTGACCCAAACCACTAGGGTGTGTGACGTCATGCTGGGGCTACAAGAGCCCTAAAGGCCCTCCTACTAAAAAGCAAAGCTCAGAAGAAATCTTGACCACAGCTCCCCTTTAACGTGAGGTTTGAATGAGCGAGCAGAATTAAATGTAATGTATTCTACACTTGGCTTCTCTTGTTCAGGTTTATGGCAGGTTCTCTTTACAGCACACAAATCGTGCACCTCCTGCGGTTTTATTAGCTGACGTGATAAGAAATCAACTGTTTTTACGCCGGACATGCCGTATATTCCGCCCCGTGCTGTAACTGAGTCTTCAGCACTTCGCCTGATGACTGTGGACAGGAAGTGCTGATTGGTACTTCCTGCCGTGTCCATATGACCGCATCGGAGAAGGAGAGAGGATAGGAAGCATAGACATGTATTGGAGGAAGGAGACATTAAATCATACATCCTCTTCAATGTACATTACACAGACATTGCGGACAAAAAAAAGGGAAAACAAAACAGCCGGGGGTCCAAAAAGTGCAACACTGCACATTCGATGTTTACAGCATCCGTGCCCAGCTGTAACGCATTGTGTCAGCAGCTTGCTTTATAATGGCTTCCTGCTTTTATTAAACGATAAACTCATAGTGTAGTGAGCTCTGCTTCACTCTCTGCAGCAATTACAAAGACCGCCTTTAGAATGGTTTATGGGGAATAGTGATGAGCTCAAATTTTGTACAATTGTAATTTAGCATTGTAATTTGAAATTACAATGCAAAATCGTATTGCGAAATTTCTGTAAAAATCTTAATTTTGTATGTAAACGTAATAAGGAACTGTAATTTCGCATTATTTTTGCTTAGCTGTTGTTTTTTTGTTTCTCTTTTTTTCCCCAAAAAACCTTATCGTTTTTGAGATAATTGATTTTGAAAATGCAAACGAAAATTGTTTTTAAACTATTCTTCCTTTACATTTTTTTTTAAATTGATTTTCTCAACTACTACAAGTTCTTTTTGAAAAGTCAGGTTTTTTTTTAAATTTGTTTGCACTATTCATCTTAAAGGGGTTCTCTGGTAAGTTTAAAAAAGCTAAAACTGACACTTACCTGTGGCTTTTATAGGCCCCCTGCAGCTGTCATGTCCCGCGCTGTCCTCCTCCGATGCTCCGTTCCCCGCCGCCGGTAACCTGCTAATTATTCGTCTGCAGTTCTATTTGTCTAGTTAGATGAATAATTAGAACGGTGCCGGCATTGGGGAACGGAGCATGGGAGGATGGCACGGGACATCACAGCTGCAGGGGGCCGATAGAAGCCTCAGGTAAGTGTCAGTTTTATCTTTTTTAAACATACCAGAGAACCCCTTTAATATACATTGACAATTTGGAGAGGACAGCATGGGGGGGGGGGGGGGGTGGTGGCTATTAACCACCAAAGTCAGCACAAGATTATGCAAAATTCTAAAAAAAAAAATTATGAATGGATCGCGCAAAATCAGTTGAATGTTTAAATCATAATTACAATACGTATGGCCATAATTGCCAAAAATTATGTAAAAAATTCATGTATTCGTAATTAGCAGATTACTAGCAACCTTAATGGGGAACGTCTATACATGAACATGAGGCATTTCATTATTATTATTGCTTCGTATAGCACTACAGCAGCAGTGTACCATGAGTTGTGCTATTAGCACGCCGCGCGGCCATTAGAATAATGCTAACTTTGCTACAGAGACATCACCTGGCAACATTACTGATACTACGGCAGCATGTACCCCGAGTTGCGCTAATGGTGCGCCCCACGGGACAGGAATAACACGAACGTTGCTACGTAGATGTTGCCTGGCAATATTACCGGTACTACTGCAGCAGCGTACCACGAGTTACGCTAATGGTGCGCCCCACAGTACTGGAGTAACACAAGTGTTGCTATGGAGACGTTGCCTGGCAACATTACCGGTACTACTGCAGCAGTGTACCACAAGTTACGCTAATGACGCGCCCCACAGTACTGGACTAACACAAGCGTTTCTATGGAAACGTTGCCTGGCAATATTACCTGTACTACAGCAGCAGTGTACCACGAGTTACTCTGACACTCCCCACAGTACTGGAGTAACACAAGCATTGCTACGGAGACAGTGCCAGGCAATGTTACTAGTGCTACAGCAGCAACATACGACAAGTTATGCTATTAGCGAGACCAGCGGTACTCGAGTAACGGGATCGCTGCTACGGAGGCTGTACCTGGCAACATTACCGGTACTACAGCAGCAGTGTACTGCAAGTTACACTATTAGCACGATCCACGGTACTGGAGTAACGCAAGTGTTGCTACGGAGACAGCGCCCGGCAACATTACCAGTACTGCAGCAGCAGTGTACAACGAGTTATTCCATTAGCAAGACCCCGCAGTACTCGAGTAACGCGAGCGCTGCTAGGTTAACGGGTCACTCTAATAGCTTAATTTGTGGTACACTGCTGCAGTAGTACTGGTTATATTTCCATGCACTGTCTCCGTAGCAACAGTTGCGTTACTCCAGTACTGTGGGTCAGGCTAATAGCGTAACTCGTGGTACACTTCTGCGGTAGTAAGGTAATACTGCTATGCACTTTCTCTGCATGCCAATAGTACTTCTAGTTAGTGCCTCAGGCCCAAAGTGTCATATCTTCAGTATTGTCCCATGAAAAGATATAATAAAATATTTACAAGACTGTAAAAAGGTGTAATCACTTCTGTGAGATACTGCATCACTGGCCACCTGACCGGAGCGTCCAGTTTCCTGTGTGACAATGCATGCTTGGTGACTACAGTTGTCCCAGCGGCTGTCATCTGCACAAGAAGTCATTACTCTCCATTAGCCTTATATGGCCTCAGAATTCTGTCCTCACTAAGCATATGCTGTCACATCAGGCAGGAGAACAGAGGCCCAGGACTGGTGTTTGGCCCTTACAGGCACCTGTAATTCACACACTTCAGAATCAGGTGTTTATAGAAAACAGATGCTTCACCATGTACAAATGTAGCAGCCAGTTATGTTCCTTGTGGGCTTCCGTAGGAGCAGCATGTGTTTGGTGCCTGAAAAATGGAGCCAAATAAACATTTGTCAAGTGGAACTAAAGCTTTACCAGTTTCCATTCTTGATATTGTGAAAAATTGTAAAATATAAAATACACAGATATGGAATGTACATTTCTCCCAGAATAACATGCACTCTAAATAACCCTTTTCCTATGTTGCTGTCACTTACAGTAGGAAGTAGTAGCAGTAGGGTATTGTACCGTGTTAGCCATCAGTAAAAGCAAGACATTTTAAATCAGGATGATACCATTTATTGGCTAACTAAAAAGAATAAGAATAAGCGAGCTTTCGGTATAGGAAGTAGGATGTAAATTTCTGAAAGATCTGACAGGTTTTGAACTAGTCCAATCTACTCATGGGGATTCTCTGGGATTTCTTTATTCAGCTACTTATCTTGGGAGAGGGAAACTTCTGGATCCTAATGAGGCTTTCCCCATCCTCTTCATCCTCTGAGAAAACTGAGCTGCAACCTATAGACAAGTTACAATTCCTCTATTTAGTTTTTGTCCGGTGCACAAAAATCCGCTCTCCCAAAAAATCCATTAAAGTCACATTTCTTAGGAAATCATCTGCACGACGGCCGCTGCAGCGGACCTGGTAAGCGTTTTGTCAAAATGGACGTGGTGCGGGTCGGCGTAGCATAAACCCAGACAAATATTTACATTTTTGGGGGGTGCTAAATATAAAAAAATATATTAAGAACCGACTATATACATTTCTATTTGCGGTATGCCCAGTATCTTCTCCAAATAGTCATCTGCTTGTCTGCTTATTTAAAGGGGTAATTGCATGTTAGTCTTTAATAATCACAGGGCTGGAACATAACGTTACTGTTCAATCCGTACCCAGCAGAGCGTTTGTCGGTTTTTTTAGGGGGGGTGGAGTGGAGGTATACAGATCCTGTTTGATGTTGATTTATATGTACCAGCTTGACTTTAAAGCGCAAATGATGGTGTTATTCGTACTTCAAAAGAGCAGCTTTGCACCCAGGCATCTGCTGTTAATTTATATGGCAAATGAAAGATGAGCCTCTAGGACCCGGCGCAGGTAATCAAATATTAAGAGCCCTGTTTTATGTTTACCTGCAGCTGGCTGATTACCGGGCATCAAAGGTCTCCGGCGTTTATAGAGTCACCTGCTTAAAATGAGCACAATTAGGGCTCTAAACGCCATCAGCTCTTAAAGTGATGCTGTAGTGAATACATACATGTGAATCATAAACTATGCCAAAACAGAAGTGTTTTACAAAAGCTTTTTCTTATCCTGAAAATCTTTTTTTTTTTTTTTTTTTTTTTTTTTTTTTTTCATCCAGCCACATGATAAATCCTGCAGCTCACTCTAACTTCCAGCGATCACTCTTGACCCCTCCCTTCTGATGACTCATGCTGTCTGCTCTCCAACTAGACAGCATGTGTTATTGGAAGGGAGGAGTCAGGGGTGATCATATGATAATTAGCCAGTTTAGCCTTGATTTTACCAGGCAGCTGTATTTCATATGAGGGAAGACAGAATAAAAAATGTTCAGCGGTATTATAAGTGGATTTATATACATGGGTCCAATACAGGGTCGATTTTAGAACTCTTATTGGCCTTTAATTACCCTAAAAGATACCACCTCCATCTCTTCCATAAATTATTTTTTCACAATACAAGTGCACTTCTAGGTATAATAATTCTTTTAAGCAGAATACTAAAGTATATGTTCTGTGGAACCACTTGTATTTTTTTTAAATAAATGGGAAAATAGGGCCGCTCAAAAAATAATTTCTTTTATTAAAAAAAAATGTGATCATACAAAATACCGCAATAGCTAATGAATCATTACATATAAAACAACATTAAATAGATTTCAGTACAAGATATTGCCATTATTGCCTTTCACATTTGGAGTTGGGACTTTTTGTATTAAAGTGGACCTGAACTCAGATCTTCCTCTCTGCTCTAAAAGATAATCAACAGCATAATAACCTTTAAAGAAAAATATTTTTGTTACAGCTGATACAAATCCTGCAATACATCTGCAGTGTGTCTACTTCCTGCTTTCATGGAAGTAGACATACTGTTAACATCCTGTGTTTACAAATGAGCTGCTCTGCCATGGCAGTCGGCTGACACATCTGAGAACTCAAACTACACCTTGTGATTAGACACAGATGAGGGGCGATTAGATGGGCTAAACTCTCTAAATGCACACAGGGTGCATTTCTCTGTTTTCTCTCAGGTCCACTTTAAGGATAGTCTGAACTTTTAATCAGAATAGACATTTGTCTACAGTGGATGTTTAGAATGCCACCTGATCCCCTTCTTGGAATAAAGGATGAACTCTGTGTGTGTGATTGTTGGATTTAGTGGCAGTGTGTGAACTTGTTGCAATTAATATGATGTATGATGGACTTTCATGTGTAATGATTCATTCGCTATTATGGTATTGTATACTGTATACGATTACATAATTTTATATAAAATGAATTATTTTGCAATTCAGATAATGTCCCACTTATCTGAAGCATTATGTACAGAAAGAAGTATATATACAGTATATCTTCTCAATAAATGATGATCAGGTACCTATTTGCAGATCCCAGGATACTAGTTGTGTGACTTGGAATGGAGAGGCAATAGTAGCATTCTTATTTATCTCACTTCAAGTCTCCTATAAGGTGAACCTGAACTGAGTAAAATTATTTAAAATAAACACAAGATGTACCTGCAAATGAATATTACATGCTTACCTGGCTGTTAGTTCCTCTCAGAAGCTCACCATTTTCTTCTTACAATGATTCCTTCAATTCTGAATTTGTCAGAACTGAAATATATCAGTTTCTGTCAGTTACATATCAGTTGCTGTCAGTTATAACTGGAAGGACAACTGATGTGCTAGGTAATGTCCATGTTTCCCGATGTCTCAAGTGGGCGATATTACAGTTCAACAGTGTAGTGACCCGGAAGCTGTTATGGGGTAATGGCTATTTTTAAAATGGAATTCAGATAATTCTTTTGAGCACAGTGGACAAACAGGACGCAGGAGAGGAGAAAGCGATTGATGAGTAGACTACACCGGAGGCAAGTATGATGTGTGTAAGGTTTTCTTTAAAGTGTAACTGTCTGACATAAATTCAAAAATCAAATCTTTATTTTTATCTGGTAAACAAGTAATACATAAGGATGCTAACCAGACAATCCAAAAGTTAAAATCACTATTACTTTTTTTGTTGATAAATGATCATTCCCCAGTTTACCTGACTCTTATTTGGTGCACACAAAATTTGGTACACGAAAAGGAAGTAGCAGGGCATGCTGGGTTGTCCTTTTTTGCTTCTCTACTTCCCCTCAGACTTAACTAATGCAGCCTGATTGGTTGAAGCCTCTTTCCCTCCTGTTTTCCCTTCCCACACCTCTGCTCCTCTCTGATTGGCCAATATTTATCATGCTAGGACAATGCACTTTGTATAGTGAAGGGTGGGCAACTCGGGCAGAGGAGAGTAAGCCACAGTTAAAATGGGAAATGCTAAGAATGGTTTTCTCTCTCTTTTTTTTTTTTTTCTGTAGAAAAATCACTAAAATAAAACGTGGACAATGCAATACATATGTTATGTAAGTAGAGCAAGTATTTATCTGTGGTTTGTTTCTGTGAGATAGGATGGCTGACACCTCCTCTTTACGGCATAGTTTGTGCTCTCGGTGGGCCTGCAGGAGGTATTCCTGTGCGTTCATTCACAGCGGAGGCCTGTGCGGAGGTCTGATTGCGAGATACAGAAGGTGCTCTGCATGTCGTACACTCAGTACCAGGAAACTCATACAGCCGCACAACATTTGTTTCATATTTCATGGTACATTTAAGAAGAATTCCGCATCGCTGAGTGAAAAGCCATGCTCGCGGTCAATGTATAGCTCAGGCTTTGTAACCTATAGAAGCGAAACCGTCCTCTTCCTGACAGTGCGGTAGGGAACGCCGGTTTTCTGATCCTTCCACTGACGCGATAACATCTCGTTCAGGCCCAAAGCACGACAGTAATATTTTATTTCTCTTTTCATTATCCTTTGGCAAAGTGCTGCTACTGTCAGTGCTGCTCAACCAAACCAGTTATGTGATAGAAGATAGGCAGAGACAAGCCCACCTAGGGTGTCAGCTGTAAGAAAACAAATCAAATTAGATTTCAACTCCCCCCCCCCCCCCCCCCCCCATGAGACTTAAGGTGGCCATACACTGGTCGATGTGCCATTAGATCGACCAGCTGACAGATCCCTATCTGATCGAATCTGATCAGAGAGGGTTCGTATGGCTGCCTTTACTGCAAACAGATTGTGAATCTATTTCAGCCTAAAACCGATTCACCATCTGCTGAGCTGCTCCTGCCGCCTGTCCCCCCCCGTATACATTACCTGATGCTGGCTCCCGGGCATCTTCTCCGCATTGCACGGCTCTGTTCCACCTCCAGCTCCATCCCGGCACTTCCTGTGTTACTCCGTGACCAGGAAGTTCAAATAGAGCGCCCTCTATTTGAACTTCCTGGTCACTGCAGTGACACAGGAAGCGCCGGGATGGATGGAGCCAGAACAGAGCCGTGCAGCACAGAGAAGACGCCCGGGAGCCAGCCTCAGGTAATGTATACTTGATCGGATCGGACGCCGCTAGCGACGCGCACTTTACCCGCGGGCGATCGAGGGTAATTTCCCGCACGGCGCGATCGACGGACCGATCCGATTTCGGAAGGAAATCGGATCGGCGGCTGCGTTTACCGCGAACGATTGGCAGCAGATTCGATCCCAGGATCGAATCTGCTGTCGAAACGGCCGCGAATCGAGCGAGTGTATGGCCTGCTTAAAAGTAGTAGATGGTTTTTAGTACACCTAATATGGATGGCAGTTATTAACTTTTAAAGAGAACCTGTACTGAGTAAAAATATTTAAAATAAACACGAGGTAACTTCAAATGAACATTATATAGTTACCTTGCCATCAGTTCCTCTCAGAAGCTCACCATTTTCTTCTGACAATAATACCTTCCAGTTCTGACAATATTTTGTCAGATCTGAACTATATCAGTTGCTGTCAGTAAAATATCAGTTGCTGTCAGTTATAGCTGAGAGGAAAACTGATGTACCAGGTAATGTCCATGTTTCCCTATGGCTCAGGTGGGCGATATTACAGTTTAACAGTGTGCTGACCAGAAAGCAGTTATGGGTAATGGCCATTTTCAAAATGGAGGACGGAAAATTCCCTTGATCACAGTGAACAAATAGGACGCGGGACAGGAGAAAGACACTGAGGAGTAAACTACATGGAAGGTAAGTATGACTTGTGTATGCTTATTTTGACTTTTAATTTTCAGTTCAGGTTTTCTTTAAAGTGGACCTGAACTCTTGCACAGTACAGAAGCAAAACACAGAGAAATGCACTCTGTATGTATTTAGAGAGTTTAGGTTTTCTATCCCCCTTATCTGTGACTAATCATGACTTTAATATGATCTCACAGCTATGCCAGCTCAGGTATCTCCTCTGCCACGGCAGTGCTGCTAATTTGTAAACACAGGATGATTACAATGTGTCTGCTTCCAAGAAAACAGGAAGTAGACACTGCAGATGTACTGCTGGATTTACATCAGTTGCAACCATTAAATGTTTTCCTTTAAAGGTTATTATGCTGTTGCTTATCGGAGCGGAGAGGAA
This sequence comes from Hyperolius riggenbachi, assembly GCF_040937935.1. NCBI lineage: Eukaryota > Metazoa > Chordata > Amphibia > Anura > Hyperoliidae > Hyperolius > Hyperolius riggenbachi. Next base: position 259,649,792 of record NC_090654.1, on the reverse strand, counting down.
GTTCTGAGTTCAGGTCCGCTTTAAACAGTGCACATTGCATGGCTGTCCTGCTGAGCGTCTGTCTCTAATACGTTTAGCCGTAGACCCTAAACAAGCATGCTGATCGGATTTTCTGACTGAAGTCTGACTGGATAAGCCGCATGCTTGTTTTAGGTGTGTGAAACACACTACTGCAGCCAGTAGTGAAAAGAAAAAACAGCGCTGGGCACTCAAGCTGGATGCTTAAGGTTTATTTCCACAGGTAGCGTCAGACATTACAGGCATACATAGGGGGTGAAAAAGGTCTAACAGCCGTTTCATGGGCTCCTAGCCCGCTTCCTCAGAAGAGGAAGAGGTCTCTGAAGAAGCGGGCTAGGAGCCCATGAAACGGGTGTTAGACCTTTTTCACTCCCTATGTATGCCTGTAATGTCTGACGCTACCTGTGGAAATTAACCTTAAAGAGGAACTCCAGTGAAAATAATGTAATAAAAAAAGTGCTTCATTTTTACAATAATTATGCAGTGTTCTCCCCATGCTCTTTTAGCTGGGTGCTCCACTCGGCTAGTTTTGGTGAGCACCCGGCTGTCATCGGCTCACCTCCTCCTATGCTATAAGCAGAGTTGCACACTGAAGCACCAGCCCTGCATTCTTTCATATTGCCCCACCCGGCTACTTTTTCATGCCACCTGGCTGGAAAGAAATTCTGGGGAAAACACTGTTATGCATAAATTATTTAGTCAGTGTTTGCTCATTGTAAAATCTTTCCTCTCCCCGATTTACATTCTGACATTTATTACATGGTGACATTTTTCCTGCTGGCAGGTAATGTAGCTACAGCTAGCTGTTTTGGCAGTTGGAAACAGCTGTAAACAGCTATTTCCCACAATGCAACAAGGTTCACAGACAGGAAACTGCCAAGAGTACCTCGGTCCTCAGAGCTTCTTGTGGGAGGAGTTTCACCACAATATCAGTCATACAGCGCCCCCCTGATGGTCTGTTTGTGAAAAGGAATAGATTTCTCATGTAAAAGGGGGTTCAGCTACTGATTGGGATAAAGTTAAATTCTTGGTTGGAGCTTCTCTTTAAAGAGAACCCAAGGTGGGTTTGAAGAATATTATCTGCATACAGAGGCTGGATCTGCCTATACAGCCCAGCCTCTGTTGCTATCCCAAACCCCCCTAAGATCCCCCTGCACTCTGCAATCCCTCATAAATCACAGCCACGCTGCTGACAAACAGCTTGTCAGAGCTGGCTGTGTTTATCTCTATAGTGTCAGTCTGCTGCTCTCCCCACCTCCTGCAGAACTCCAGTCCCCGCCTGCATCCCTTCCCTCCCTGCTGATTGGAGGGAAGGGACGGGGGCAGGGACCGGAGATATGCAGGAGGCGGGGGAGCAGCTGAGACTGACACTACAGATGTAAACACAGCCTCACAGCACGGCTGTGATTTATGAGGGATTGCAGAGTGCAGGGGGACCTTAGTGGGGTTTGGGATAGCAACAGAAGCTGGGCTGTATAGGCAGATCCAGCCTCTGTATGCAGATAACATTCTTTAAACACACCTCGGGTTCTCTTTAAGCATCCAGCTTGAGTGCCCAGCGCTTTTTTCTTTTCACTACTGTATGCAAATCTTATGCAGTGAGCACCAAGGTGACTTCGGGATCCCAGGTATAGTGCATCAGCTCACTGGGTGCTGGCCTCCTCTTGAACTCTTCTTCTACCTACCACACTACTGCAGCCATAGAGATCAGCAGGACAGCCAGGCAACTGGTATTGTTTAAAAGGAAATAAATATAGCAGGCTCCATATCACTCTCACTTCAAGTGTCACAGGGTGGCCCTGCTAGAAAATTTTTTTCATGGTGAATGAGTTGCTATTGCTGATGCTGCTTGTAGGATTAAAACGTAACCCCAATTTCATAACAAAAAAATCCCTCTGGAACTCTACGACAGTGAAAGTGAAATACATTGCAGTGATATTAGTAAACTAATATCAGCATTTTCTTTTTTTCATTTTTGGTAGCTCTTTCTGAATTGGCAAGATGGGATTGAGATCAGCTGATAAGAGGAAGTGGTAGCTGGGAGTGTCTTCACAGAAATAGCCCAGGGTTGTTATGCAGGAATTAAGCTTTTTGATAGTCTCTGAAAAGGACTTGCTCTTCTATGAAGTTACATGGGACACTTACTGGCTGCGGATCATAAAAGGGGAGGGAAAGGAAATCCTGTACAGAAAAGAACAGACAGGTGGCTTAGTGCTGCAAAGCGGAGAATCTGGAAGACTTCACTATGGCTTTAGCTGAGCAGAGGAAACATTTCGGGCACCAGTCCTTCCTGAAGCTCAGGTCTGCTGCCTGCAATGTTTCCTGTACTCTGCTGAAGCTATAATATATAGTAGCTTTCTTTGTCCAGAATAAAGGGGACATGGCGGCGATGTAGTGGTTAGCACTTCTGCCTTGCTGCGCTGCTTCCCTAGCTCAAATCTCAGCCAGGGCGCTATCTGCGTGGAGTTTGTATGTTCTTCCCTTGTCTACGTGGGTTTTCTCCGGGCACTCTAGTTTCCTCCCACATCCCAAAAACATACAGATAAGTTAATTGGGTTCCCCTGAATTTTCCCTAGACTACAATACATATACTACACGATACATACCGGTACATAGATATAACTATGGTAGGGATTAGATTGTGAGCCCCTCTGAGGGACAATTGTAGTATGGGTGGATGAACACCCTGTAGAAAAAGTCACAGGAGACAAAAAACGGGAGCCCAGTAGTGCAATATGTCAATGACCACAATAAAAGAAAATAAATTAGAAGCACTACTCACAAAGGGAGGTTGCTGGGGGCAGTTAGTGACAAGACAATATACTCTGTACAGCGCTGTGGAAGATGCCGGCGCTATATACATACTTGATGATGATAATAATAATAATAATTACACACTTGTATTTCTGTTTGAGATGTACCGCATCACTGTTCAATCTTAGGCAGGGTTCGCACTTATTGCAAAAGAAAAAAATACTTATGCATTTTTCCCACACATTTTTTTTTTTCATACTTTTTTTTTTATGTTAAAAATGTACACTTGTATGCAAATTTTTGGGTGTAGTTCTTTAACTGCAGCTCATGAAAGTCTTTGGAAATTTGCAGGCGATATGCAGATTTATGATGCAAGATGTCAGTTTTTTTTTTAGGCATTTGAACAGGCTATATCAATTTTGCAAATTTTAGCAGAAGTGGGATTCACCATTGATTTTCATTAGATGTGCAGAGAATGAAAAGAACAGCAAAGAATTACTCCTACACAAAGGGAAAAAAGCCTCTGTTATGGTTTAACACATCAAACATGTTGTGCCAACAAAATGTGAGAATAAGTACTACTAGGTTGTAGCACATAGGTATGTATAGATAACCGTTGAGTAAGTTATTGAAACGCGTTGTTCCAGTAAAAATATTATCAACCTGTACGGGCCTTTTACACTTAAAGTGTATCGAGCATCATTTTTAGCCCCTAGAGTAGTGGTCCTCAAACTATGGCCCGCGGGCTGAATGCGGCCCCCTGAGGCTTTTTCACTGGCCCCCAAATAAATGCACATTTAAATATCAGCGGCCTGCATATAGAATAGCAGTGCTGGCACCACCCATCCACATACTGCAGAAGCCAGCGAGCAGTAATTGGCTGGCATCCAATTCTGCATCAGGTGGCACTGCTGTCCAACTGGATGGCAGGCTGTCTCCTGGGTATACTTCACTGTCTGGTACACATAGTTTCTTTGGCCACTGAATGGCTGCTGCTGGGAGGTCTCCTCCGGGCATGATTGGGGGGAATCAATACCTAGATTCAATGAATTATTTTTCAACATCATTGCATTTATGTTCCGGCCCCCCAGCAGTCTGAAGTAGGTTGATCAGGCCCTTGACCGAAAAAGTTTGGGGACCTCTGCCCTAGAGCATCTCGATAGCACATTAAAAATGCATGCTAATAATATGGCTCATTACTAAAAAATCCATTCTGTTTCTTCTTTTTACATTCAGATGTTTGTTAGAGGCACTTATTACCCTACTGCCCACCTGCAGAAGTAGCAGGCAGATAAGGATTGCTTTATTTAGCATTAGCACTGAGCAAACAAAAGCTTTTATCAGTAGGAGGGGTGTGGAGAAAGGACAGTGTGCTTCAGTTTAGAAAAGTCACACTTAAGGTGCGTACACACATGCGACTATAGTCGTTTGTAACGATCGTTCCCCGATCTTTACCAACGACGATCGTTACAAAAAACGAACCACCGACTATTAAGGCAAACGACGAACGAGCCAAATCGCTACAAAAGAAAGTTCTGTCCCGGCGGATTTTAACCAACGACGATCGTTTGCAAAAGTAGTACATCGTTGGAAACGGTCGTTCGTACTAGGCTTGACATGCGCATTTCCCAATTTCTCCGTGAAACTTCTCATTTTTATGCGCAGGCGCAATAGTTGCTTTATGTGATGTAACGTTCGTTCTAACGATCAGATCGTTACACACCTTTTAAAACTAACTTTACTTAGGTCGTTCTTTCATCAATTAAAAGTTCGTTCGTCGTCCTCAACGAACGATCGTTGTCGCATGTGTGTACGTAGCATTAGAAACCAAGACAAACTGCAGAAAAAAAGCTGCTTGGACCCCTTCAATGCTTGGCTATGTGTTGCACTTTAATGCTTTGTTTTTTTTCCTCCATAGCAGTGCATTTTGAAAAAGCTTAATTTTTTCAGCATAGGGCCCATTTCCATTAGACATACATAGCCGCATCGCACCGCTGGTGTCCTGAAACACGTGCACGGCAATTGAACGGTTTCTATTGCGTGCATGTTGTGTGGAGCGGTGGGATGCGATGCGCATCCGCCCGCACCTGCGTCAGATCTGCTCAATTCACTTCCACATCGGGGAAACTGATTTTCCATCGAAGTGAACGGATAATTGATCGGAAATCAGATCAGACCTGTTGGAAATAATCTATCTGGCAGTAAATTTGCCCCCAAAAATCTCCTCATGTGTACCAGACATAATGGGGCAGCACGGTGGCGTAGTGGTTAGCTCTCTCGCCTTTCAGCACTGGGTCCCTGGTTCGAATCCCAGCCAGGGCACTATCTGCAAAGAGTTTGTATGTTCTCTCCGTGTCTGCGTGGGTTTCCTCCGGGCACTCCTGTTTCCTCCCACATTCCAAAAACATACGGATAAGTTAATTGGCTCCCCCTAAAAATTGGCCCTAGACTACAGTACTTACACTACATAATATAGACATATGGCAATGGTAGGGATTAGATTGTGAGCTCCTTTGAGGGACAGTTAGTGACAAGATATATATATATATATATATATATATATATATATATATATATATATATATATATATATATATATATATATATACACACACACACTGTACAGCGCTGCGTAATATGTTGGCGCTATATAAATACTAAATAATAATAATAATAATGTGTATGAACGTTGGGCACGTATGTTAGGCTATTGTGTTTTAGTCCGGCCACGTGGAGAGCCATAATGCCTTTGTTCTGTGTCCGGAGGTACTCTTTAATCTAGCACAACTGTACTGCTTCCTACATTGTATTGGCACCAAAGAATCCTACTTTGTTTAAATGCTCTATAATCACCTCCATGGCTTTATAAATCAGCACGCAGCTCTTTGTACATTACTTTTCCTACGGTTAAGATAACAGCGTTTGTGATAGAACATGGGGCTTAAAGGGAATGTCCAAGCAAAAAAAAAAAATGAGTTTCACTTACCGGGGGCTTCTACCAGCCCCATGCAGCCATCCTGTGCCCTCGTAGTCACTCACTGTTGCTCCAGTCCCCCGCTGGCAGCTTGCCGACCTCGGAGGTCGGCGGGACGCATTGCGTACATTTTTACGCATTCCTGCTAGTGCAGGAACATTAACGCATACATTTTTACGCATTACTGGTTCAATGCGTAAAAATTTACGCATTGAACCAGTAACGCGTAAAAATGTATGCGTTAATGTTCCTGCACTATCGGGAATGCGTAAAAATGTACGCAATGCGTCCCGCCGACCTCCGAGGTCAGGAAGCTGCCAGCGGGGGACTGGAGCAACAGTGAGTGACTACGAGGGCACAGGATGGCTGCATGGGGCTGGTAGAAGCCCCCGGTAAGTGAAACTCATTTTTTTATTTTGCTTGAACCTTCCCTTTAATGGAATGAAATTAATGTCTGAGTGACGATCTTTCTCTAGATAATGTACCGCAGCAGTTTCTGGGAATAAATGTTTCTCTCTCAACTTCTTGCACTCAGGATGAACTGGACCTCACTGAAAAGCACAGGGAAGCCATGTTTGCCCTCCCAGCTGAGAAGAAATGGCAGATTTACTGCAGCAAGAAAAAGGTAAGCTCTACTCCGCCGCAGCAGTCTCTTGTTACATCGGCCTCAGTTCTGGTAGCTATGTGAGGTAAATATTTTTTTGCAAGTAAAATACCTCATGCGGTATTTTCCTGTTTTTTTGTTTTTTGTGGGGTTTTTTTTAGCAATTCTGAAAGATTTTTCAGCATTTCCGAACATGCGGTAAATGCATAAAATGCGGTATTTCATTTATTTCAATTAATTTTATTTCTACTATTCTTTTCTATTACACAGCATGAATGGGAACTCCACTAAAACAGCGATAGGACCTCCACTAAAAACTGCAAAATGCATACAAACTGACTTTACCTCCAGGTACAGGCAGGTCTGAGGGCCCTTTTCCACTAGGAATTGCAATCACAAACGCCAGCAATTGCGATTTTTCATTTGCATTGTATCATCCCTCTTAAAATCGCTCCAGAAAGTGATTGCGATTTACAAATCAAATCACTATAGTGGAAAATACTTCTCATGATTTCTGTGATAAAGTAGCAACCCTAGCGATTCAAAAATCACTAGCTATTTTTGATTTTGCAATTCAGCTATGCAGTGGAAAAGGGCCTGATCGGCTAATTATGTGCTAAAATGCCCCCTAATTTCCCAGAAAATAGCTATTTTGGGTAAAATCAATGCAAATTACCTTACAAATTACCTCATAATTTACGGCATGAGATAAAACATGACTTAAACTACCAAAATGGCTAAATGTCATTACCTCATGAGGTAAATCACCGTACATGAGGTCATTTGTTTGAAAACCTTACCAGAATTGAGGCCATTGTGCTTTCCTCTGTTACATGTTGTAATGAGCTAGAACTGTGGTTCTCTCCAGGGGCATAACTACAAGGGAAGCAGTCCCTGCTATTGCTGGGGGGTCAAGAGATGTGAGGGAGCCCCAACTTCTCACCTACCCTTCTTCCAATAAAGGGCCCCATCCTTCAGATAAGGTGTTTTTGTGGCTACACTTCTTATGGTTGTAAAGATTGTGATGGCCACACTTGCTTTATAAACTTTTTTCCAATAGTATACAGTGGATGCTGTCTTATTCACACTCACATGTTCAACACAATTACCGCTAATCTCTCCAACCCCCCCCCCCCCCCCCCCCCCGCTTGTCCTCCCGATCCAGCCACATGTCCTGCTAGTGCAGACACGCGGTGGGTGACAGACACCTGGCATCCCCAATGACTGCCGCTCCTCACCAACTGCGGCTGACATCGCCAGCTAGTCTGACCATTGGCTCATACAGTTTATGGAGGAGCTCCAGGAACCCAGCAGACCACCTAGGGGGAAGCATCGGATGCCACTGCTAGCCTTGTCCCAGGCTGATTTGGGACAGAAGCGCTGATGCTGGTCTCACCTGTATAGGGATACCAGCCTATACTACCAAGTGAGACCTTTCCAATGCCCATAGGACACTTCACTCAGCTCGCCCCTGCTTGAGCTCTTTGTCCTTTTGTCCCTTCAGAGATACTTCTCACCAAAAATTAGGGCTTATCGACAAATTGCTGCATGGACCCGCCGCTCACTCATCGCCATATGGTCCTCGCTCTGACATTGCTATGACGGCAGAGCTCTGTGAGCCAGGCACAAGCCGATTTAATCGGCTTCTGACCCTGTGATCACTGTGAGCCAAACCCATTGGGATTGGCTCACAGTGATCATTGGGTCAGGAGCCAATGAAATCTGCTCCTGACCGGCTCACAGAGCTTTGCCGTCATAGCGACGGCAGAGCAAGGGGCCTGCGGCGAGGGAGAGATTGTTGGCAGCGGCGGATCCGTGCGGCGCAGTATTTGAAATCTATGCCCTGGCAGGAATAAGCGGCTATAACAGGGCATAGATTTAACATTAAACAATGTTAATTTGGTGCATCTGTTTTGAATGCAAGATGTGTACCCTGACTAGAGTTAGGCCTCTTTTCCACGAACTGTTTCTAGGTAGTGAAATGCCTCTCAAACTCTAACAACTGCTCACTGCTGCCTGGTAACTGCTTGTCGCTGCCTGGTAACTGCTCACTGCTGCCTGGCAACTGCTTGCTGAGCACACAGCTCAACAGTTCATAGAAAAGAGGCCTAAGGCCTCATTTCCATTGGCAGATGAACTGTGTGCTTAGAAAACAGTTGCCAGGCAGCAGCGAGCAGTTGCCAGGCAGCAGCGAGCAGTTGCCAGGCAGCAGCGAGCAGTTGCCAGGCAGCAGCGAGCAGTTGCCAGGCAGCAGCGAGCAGTTGCCAGGCAGCAGCGAGCAGTTGCCAGGCAGCAGCGAGCAGTTGCCTTGCAGCAGCGAGCAGTTGCCTGGCAGCAGCGAGCAGTTGCCTGGCAGCAGCGAGCAGTTGCCTGGCAGCAGCGAGCAGTTGCCTGGCAGCAGCGAGCAGTTGCCTGGCAGCAGCGAGCAGTTGCCTGGCAGCAGCGAGCAGTTGCCTGGCAGCAGCGAGCAGTTGCCTGGCAGCAGCGAGCAGTTGCCTGGCAGCAGCGAGCAGTTGCCTGGCAGCAGCGAGCAGTTGCCTGGCAGCTCTGAGAAGTTGTGAGAGTTTAAGAGGCTTTTCACTGCCTATCAACTGCCCCTAGAAATTAGGCCTTAGGCTCTGCACACCGATGCTGGTAGTCATGCAGATGCAGCCTGCTTTGGGAAGCATTGCCACCTCTCCCTGCTGTCTACAAAAAAAAAGTCAATAGGATCCGTTCACATTTCTCCGTTTGAACAGATCCATTTGGCGCGTTTCGTTGAACGGCCTGCAAGTTTGGGAAGGCTGTGATAATTCCGGAGCAACGCATTGACCTCTCCTTAGCGGAAGGGATCAAAAATGTATGCCAAATAAAAACTGACCTGTTTCACACTCAACATTGTGGTGGACAGCGTCAGGCCAGGGAGGCGGCTTCGCAAGACCGATTCTGTATCTATTTCAGCATGAAATTGATCGGGAATTGGCCTGTGGCTTATAGGCAGATGGCTCTACAATCAGAGAGAGGTCTGCCACTTGGTCGATCTGCCCATACATCATGGGCACCTTAAGGCCTCGTTCACATAACAACCCGCAGATGGCCGTGCAATCAGAACGCAACGTGTATGATTGCACGCTATCTGCATTGCATGGCTGATCCCATTCGCTTGTAGTGAATGGGTCAGCCGCACATTTTGCAAAAACCGCACTGGTTGCGGACCGCACTGGTTCACAGCGCATGTAATGTGAACATCAGACAGTGCAGTCTATGCAGTTCTGATGTTCATGCGTGTCTCCTTCGTGCACGTGTTGCTGAAATACGGACGGCAACACGTGCAATGTAAATGAGGCCTAAGGCTACTTTTATACCAAGACGTTGCGTTTTAGGGGACATTAAGGTCGCATAACGTACCCCTAACGCAACATATGGTGGTGTTGAAGTTGGACGTCAGATTGAGCCGTGTTATGCAGCTCTCAAAGCAGCCGCTCCAGGATAGTGATTGGAAGTCCGGGTCTTTTTGAAGGGAACCAGAGATGAACCATTCACACAAAATAAACGTATCAGTTGATAGCTTGTAAAGAATAAATGATCTACCTGATAATTTTGCCGCTCTGGTGTGCCTTTTTGAGTGTTTTTTATCCATTATTGCTCCAGGAAAAATCAAATATGGCCACCGGCTCATATCCCTTCTCCTTCCGGGTTATATGAGTTGTTCTGGATGTGCTTTCTTGGCTATATGAGACTATGCTGCTATCTAGGCTAAATGCAGCCTTTCATCTATGTGCTTTCATTTTGGTATGATGTACAGCTGCCTGTAGGAAGTGTCTCTCATAGGAATGAAACTGCCATTATTATCAGTATCTATGCAGAGTGCACACAGGGATCATATTACAGCCACAGAGCTTCTCTCTCAGGAGCAGCAGCCTCTCTCATGTCATCACAGCTCTCAGTATGCAAAGCAGGAAATCTAAGCCAGGAGGGGGAAGGCTTGGGCTTGAAAAGACTACACAGAAGAGTGACTCAGCTATAATGATTCCAGGTCAAACCTCGACTGAATAGTTGGTGGATTCTTATCACAGTTGCTAATAGACTAATTAAGCAGATAACAATGAAACTAAAAGCAGGGTAGGTGTTTACTGTCATGTTCCCACTGATAAATGTAATAAAATACATGAGGGTGCTTCATCTCTGGTTCTCTTTAAGGATTCGGATCATTCGAATCGGATCATTGAAAAGATCCGGATCTTTGAACCGAATCATTTGAATCATTTTACTAGGGAAGCAGACTGGGTGAAATGACTAGCAGGACAGGACTTTCCCTGCACTGTAGATTCTGTATGTTCCGGTTTCTTCCAGACAGACATCCACTGTGAACCGAATCTTTCATTGTCATGATCCGGATGATTCGACTCACAAAAAAGATCCGGATCAAATGAACGATTCGTTCATGATCCGGACAACACTATGAGTCCCACCACGAGTCACCACAGTCCAGTGAATATTAATTTGCCATGTGGCTAGTCACTGAGCATGTGCAAACAATCTAACGCAGCTCTATAGGGGTATAATGTACAGCATGCTGCACTTTCATTTAACGTGCAGCGTTATACTCTAACGCAATGTGTGTACTGTGAACAGCACATTGATTTTACAGTGCTGTGAGTTAGGCTGCGTTACTGGCTGCTGTAACGTGGGACTTTAACGTCCCACTGTGAAACCAGCCTAAAGGGAATCTGAAGTGAAAATAAACTAATGATGTGATAACTTGTATGTGTAGTACAGCTAAGAAATAGAACATTAGTAGCACAGAAATGAGTCTCATATTGTTTCCAGTACAGGAAGAGTTAAGAAACTTCAGTTGTTATCTATGCAAAAGAGCTGCTCTGAGCTCTCCGACTCGACTTTGTTCGGAGACCGCCATATTTTCTTCTTTAGAAAGATCGGGGCTTCTAAAAGAAGCCCGTCGGTCTTTCTAACGGGGACTTTGATCAATGAACGGGAACTGTATTCCCATTCATTGATCACCGGGCTAACGAGTGGTGGCACGGGAGTAAGCAAAGGCGCGCACAGCAGTGCAGATGCAGCCTTTTGGACGTAATAGCAGCATCCAAAAGGCGAAAGTAGTTAAAATACAGTGTTTGGTGTGTAATTGCAAATATGTCTGAATGATGCAATGTTTAAAAAAGAAGAAGAAAGAAAGCTTTATAACTGAAAATAAAAATGAGATTCATTTCTTTGCTACTAATGTTCTATTATGTATCCCTACTACACATACAATTCATTATATCATACGTTTTTTTTCACTTCAGTGTCGCTTTGTTTTGAACATTCTAGCAGCTGCAGAAGTGAAATGGAATGATTTTTGGCCGATGTTTGTGCTAAAGTTGGAGTACTGCTTTAGGTCTTCCCAGACAATGCACTGAAGGTCACACAACTTTCTCAGAGCTGCTGTCTCAGCACAAGCAATTAACTGCTTGGAACTGACACAGCAGAGAAGGTTTAATAAGCCCATTAAGTGCATTCTCCTTTATGATGGAATGTAAAGTGACGTTTCCCCTCCACTAGACACAGACTACCTGAGTTTTATAGAGTGTTATCGCTGTATTAACACTAAAGAGACTGTGGAGTAAAATAAACTGTCAACCTGCTTTAATGGCCTGCTGATGGGCTCAGTGTTAACCCCTTGTGCGCTGGTCTCCTCACTGCTGGGCATGAGAGTTGTTTGGGGGGTTTCTGTACTTGCCTTAGAGACATCTATACACATCATTTACCTTTAATCACTTAATCATAATATCATTTGCATAATCATTAACTCGCAGGAAATAACTTTATGACTCTTTTAATTGGGTTGAAGTTTCTCTGCTATAAAATGATGGATAAAAAGACTGATTTAAAAGTGCAACTCAGTCAAATATAAGGCATTGAAATACATTAAAGGGGCGCACCTCCTCTCACTCTGAAATATTAGAAATGTTCATTTTACAGTTACAGCTTGTGGTCAACTGGTGTTGAATCTTTTAGCAAGACCATCAGCTTTGTACACAAATCACAGAATGACTATTGTTGTGAAATCAACTTTGGCCATCGTATTACAAACGCTTGAGAAGATTTATCTAAATGGCTCAGTCAGTTAACTTTAGAAACTGTTATATTGACCTGAGGAAGTGGGTGGAAGTCCACGAAACGTGTTGTCCAGCATTATTGATTACCGTATATACTCGCATATAAGCCGACCCACATGTAAGCCAAGGTACCCGCTTTTCCCTCAGAAACGAGGAATAAGTGACTGACTCGCATATAAGCCCCCTCCACAGTATAGCCCCCTCCACAGTAACCAGATGTGCCCCCAGTACAAGTCAGCCCCCCCTCTCCATAGCCAGATGTGCCCCAAGGATTATACAGGGATTGCCTGATGCCAGATATGTGTGGTTACCGGTTGCTTGAGAAGCCAAGCAACCGGCCTTGAAAATAACACTCCCTTCCCCCAAGTGGATTAACTGCACAGCAGTGTGCAGTAGAAACTGGCAGAAACTACGCATCCTCTGGGCACCGTCCTTTTCACTCCTTGCTGCTCCCAGCTGTTGTGCAGCATTCTCCAGGGAAGGCTCCAATGTGTCATGTGACCCAGTGCGGGTCAGCTGACAACCCAGGGAGCAGTACAAGGACACCGCACAGAAGCTGGGAGCTGAAAGAAATGTAAAGGGTGGCGCCCGGACGATGCGTAAACTATTTCTGCTGCGCAGTTAATCAGGAACGCCCCCATTCTCCCCCCGCCAGGCATGCCGGTCAGTTGAGACTGCCGGACACCTGAGTTCTGGTTAACTGGGACTCTACTGTATTTAATTTTACTTCCTTTGACCCCCCCCCCCCCCCCCCCCCCCTTTGTGTACCCTTTATCCTGTGCCCGAATCCATCCAATGACTGCTGGAGGCTGAAACTGCATTTTCCCAGATTGTGTACACCCACCCCATCTTTTGTACCTAAAAAAAAAAATTGCTTGGCTCTATCAAATAGAAACAGTCCAGAACAGGATCTTCTGACAGCAAGTCACATTGGAAGAGCGTTTCTATAAGCCTATTGTTTTATTCTTCGTTCCCCCATCAGAGATCTGTAGAGCTGAGATGCAGCATTCCTCCATGGATGGTGCTAGGGGAGGACTGGCCAGGGGGAAGGGGGAGACTCTCCCCACCAGGCTGCCTCTCATTTAATGATTTAGGGCTGGCCAATCCACCAACTGCTTCGATAATTATTATCCAATCAGATGAAAATCTGTGCCGCCACAAGCATGTCCAATCAACAATTTGACTTATTTCGGGTAGAAAGTACCGTAGTTGAATGTATCGATCTGAGATGCTGGGAAATCTCGGGCCGATGTGGTCATGAAGTGTAATGATAACAAACATTGGCCTCAATTCACTAAGATCATGCTGGAGATAATAAGGCAAGAGAAAACTTATCTTAACTCTTCATTCCTTAAGTTACCTCCTCTGTAGTTAATTTACCTCCTCTGTAGTTATTTTCACATGCAGTTAATTAACAGCCTGTCTTTAACTCTGGAGTTATTTTAAGGATTGAAGAGTTAACTTAAAGACAGAAGAGTTAACTTTTTAGGTTTGCCTGAGGTAAAATGTTTCCTGAATACTACATGCCTTATCACCATGGTAACAACTCTAGAAGAGTTATTAAAGACAGGAGATAATCTTAGTGAATTGAGGCCTATGAACGCGATGGAAACCCCGGCCGTTGTCCCTCAAAATGTATTATGTGCCCCGCGGTGCCTGTGCATTCATACCTTCCCTGTCATGCTGTCCCTCGAGTATCCTTGCTGTATTTCTGCATTGGCCACCTACGTGACTACCGGTGTATAGCACGTGGGGCGCGTGTGACGTCATTTGGGCTGGGGCTGCCATGAAACCGAGCCTCTTGTTTGTGGTTTCCCTCCAGGCTAAAAGGTCCCAGTCCTCTCCTGGATGGTGCCCTGAGTTTCCAGCAGACCATCACACCAGCACGATGTGGAGAGCACGTTTCCTCTTCTTTTTCTAATAAATTCTGGATTCAGGAAAATAAACTTGGAGATGGAGCTAATTGCTGGTTCTTTTCATTTCAGATGTAAACCATTTGTGAAGACTCGCTGAAATCATTCTGTTTGTCCTGTTTATTGTTCATGTCTTCCGAGGTCATCCCTCCATCCAAAGCACATGTATTATTTCTGCACGTCGCCTGCAGCACTGATGAAACGCATACACGTTGTTTCATATTATGCTGGTGAATGCGTTTTCTGGTGATTTACAGCGAGAATTTTAATAGGAATTCCAAAGAGGGATGGGTTGGAGCAGAGCAGGATCATCCACCAGACAACCTAGGCAGGGGCCTAGGGGGGTTTCAAAGGGCCCACCTGCCACCTTCTCTGACCTCTCGCCACTTCAGCTTACCAAAAAGACTAGAAGGTGGCCCCAAATGTTACTACCTTGCCAATACATCTTGTGGACCTGAACTCTTGCACAGGACAGAAGGAAAACATAGAGAAATGCACCCTGTATGTATTTACAGAGTTTAGCCTGTCTAATTCCCCCTCATCTGTGTCTTATCACAAGTTGTAATTTGATCCCTCAGCGGTGTCACCAGACTGCCACAGCAGAGAGGCTACTTTGAAAGTAGAAGTTAACAATATGTCTGCTTCCATGAAAGCAGGAAGTAGATACAGTGCAGATTTATAGCAGGATTTGTATCAGCTGTAACAAAGAAATGTTTTTCTTGAAAAGGTATTATGCTGTTGCTTATCTGTTAGAGCCGAGAGGGAGTTCAGGTCCACTTTAATCCATCTCTGGGCTGAAGAGTATTCCTGTTGCTACGTACATTGTTGGTCTGCACTTATCTGAAAAAGGGGACCCCTTTGGGCCCCGAAACAATTGACATTTTGTGTTGACATATGCAATAAAAACAGAACTACATTGAAAATGGTGTGCCAGCCGACCTTTTGGATTTTGCTTATTGCTACATAAAGTCATTCACAACTCAGGTCCGAGTGGAGCTGCTGAGCTCTGGCTTACAAGGCACCACCCACTGCTCTTCATATAACCGTTCCCATCATGCCTTGCAGTGTAACACTAAGCCTGACCTTACTGTAGTTAATGCAGTAGCCTTGTCTAAGAATGATGTGGACTTCTCTTGAGACACCGGAGTCTTCTTTAACATTATTATTGGAAAAGTTATAATCGAAAAAGACAGATGTTTGCCTTCTTAAAGAGAACCTGAGCGGAAAATAAAAAGTCAAAATAAACATACACAGGTCATACTTACCTCTCGTGTAGTCTGCTTATCAATCTCTATCTCCTGTCCCGCATCCTGTTTGTCCACTGCGATCGATGGAATTCTTTGACCTCCATTTTGAAAATGGCCATTAACCCATAACAGCTTCCTGGTCAGCACACTGTTAAACTGTTATATCGCCCACTTGAGCCATAGGGAAACATGGACATTACCTTGCACATTCAGTTGTAACTGACAGCAGCTGAAATATAACTGACAGAAACTGGTATATTTCAGTTCTGACAAAATCTTGTCAGAACTGGAAGGGATCACTGTAAGAAGAAAATGGTGAGCTTATGAGATGAACTGATGGCGAGGCAAGTATGTAATATTCATTTGCAGCTAACTCGTGTTTATTTTAATTCATTTTACTCAGTTCAGGTTCCCTTTAAAAACAGAAGGAATTTATAATTATTTTGGTTTCAGTGAGCATATGTCTCACACAATGCATCACTGCTGAATATGCAAATCATCCCTTTGTTGTCCCTGTTAGCTAGCCACGCCTCCAGAACTGCTGGAATGCAATGATGTGTCAGCTTGTTAATATTACAGAACCACACACACACACATCATTGCATTCCAGCGGTTCTGGTGGTGTGTTTAGCTTTAAGGGACATCAAAGAGATGATTTGCATGTTCAGCAGTGATGCATTATGGGACACCTCAGAGCTCACTCCAACCTGAATACCGTAATTGTAAATACCTTGTGTATTAACAAGGCAAACATCTCAGTGTTCTCCCCAGAATTTTTTTCCAGCCGGGTGGCATGAAATAGTAGCCGGGTGGCATGAAAAAGTAGCCGGGTGGGGCGAGATGAAAATGCAGGGCAACTGTGCTTACAGCATAGGAGGAGGTGAGGAAGTGAGCCGATGACAGCCGGGTGGTCATCAAATGTAGCCGGGTGGAGCACCCGGCTAAAAGAGCCTGGGGAGAACACTGCATCTTTTTTTCTTATCTTAGTAAGAGGGCTTTTCGGATTCTTTTAGCCCCTTACACACTCTTAGGAGTTCTGTTTCACCATGAGCTTGCTGGGTACTCTGAAACCAAAAAGGCACTAAACATTGATGGCAGAAATAGGTCATTTTTGTGTATTCTAAATGCTGGTTCTTCATGGACGATGAAATTCTAATAATTCTGAGTTGATTCTAATTTTGTTCAAATGTATGCAGTGTGGAGTTAATTCTAGTTGTTGGGTTTGGTCAATTTCAAAGGTGCATACATTTAGCATAAATAAAATTTGCATCAACTCAAAACGATTAGCAACTCACTGCTTAAAGCACATCTCACCCGAAGCAAAGCTACATAAGGTAAGCATAGAGGTATATCCATGCTGTATCCACATACCTCTGTGCGTTGTCCATTCCTTGTTCCCGCCCCCACCATTGCCACTATCATCATCATTAATGGGGCTGGTTAAAGGAGGGGATGGGAGGATGATGGGGAGGGAACATCGCTGCAAGCCCGCCTCTTCCTGTCTGAAAATTTGACTTTAGCCAAAAGTCATTTTTTTTTAAGGAGCAAATACAGGGACTGGGGGAACGAGTAGAGGAACGGACAATGCACATAGGTATTTGGATACAGCTGAACATACCTCTGTGCCTACCTTAGGTAGCTTTGTCACTGGTCAGGTGTGCTTTAGGTTCGTCGTTCTGGAATGCTTGTGTGTATTCTGCTTTTTGTGTGATATCTCGCCTTTTATACTGAGAACTTCTCTTTTCCATTGCAGGACCAGGAAGAAAATAAAGGTGCTACAAGCTGGCCAGAATTCTACATTGACGAGCTCAATTCTATGGCAGCTGTAAGTACTTGTCAAAGAAATACTCTATTATTTGTGTGTGTGTCTGTGCGCGCGCGCCTGTTTTTAGCCACTTCTGTACCAAAAGTCTCTGGCCCCTTAAAGAAAACCTGTAACGAGAAAATGTTCCCCTGGGGGGTACTCACCTCGGGTGGGGAATGCCTCCGGATCCGATCGAGGCTTCCCCCATCCTCCTCGGTCCCACGGCGGCGGCGAAAAGCCTCCAAGAACGGCAGGGATGTAAATATTTACCTTCCTGGCTCCAGCGCAGGAGCAGTATCAACTCTCCGTTCGGAGATGGGCGAAAATAGCCGATTGCTGTCGGGCCGCTCTACTGCGCATGCGCAAGTCTCCTGCACCTGCGCAGTAGAGCGGACCCGACAGAGATCGGCTATTTTCGCCTATCTCCGTGCTGAGAGCCTCAACAGCGCCCCCGCTGGAGCCGGGAAGGTAAATATGTCAGCCTTGTCGAGGGAGGATTCCCGGACACATCGGGGGAGCCAGAGCCTGACTGCCTGCAGGGGAAGTGGAAGCCTCATTAGGACCCTGAGGCTTCCCTCTACCGAGGTGAGTAGCCCCCAGGGGACCTTTTTTTTGTTACAGGTTCTCTTTAAGGACCGGAGACTTCTTGGTAAACATATAGGTCTCTCTGACGTCACGCCGTACAGACACGTCTCCGAGAGCCACCTGACAGCAGTTAACTGTCGGCAATAGGGAATCGCTCGCTGTGTGCGAAAAAAAAAAAAAGAAAAACACTGCTGCCGGTATTTTTGATTTTTTTTTTTTGCCGCAGTGGTAAAAATGCACATTACTCCCGTAATTTTTAGCATTGTGGAAAAATGCACACAATTTTGGCAACTGTGACCCCTGCCTAAATGTTAATTGTGTTCAACTGGTTTGTAAACACTGTCCAGCAGTTCTGTGCCTCTCTGGAATGTCGTGTCTTCTACAGAAGGTCCTGAAAAAAATAAATATGCCACTCTTTCTGATTTGACATGTCTGCAATATCTTACCATGAATATACTGCTTCTGTTGTAACTGGATGGTCAATACAGCACTAAACTTAATCAGAGTAGGGTCAGAGATGTGGATGGTGGGTTTTCTTTAGGAGCCTGGAGTTCCCCTTAATTGCCACCCAGGTCAACGCTCCTTATATTGTGTTCTTGCAGAAACAGGAATATACTGAGATCCGTAGCTTCTCTTCTTCCCATTAGTGTGAGATGCGCCTGCCTTCATTCGCACACACTGCAGCCTTGTTGCAGCTCTTGCCAGTATTCGGCCCAGTCACTGGGTGTCAGTGGTGGCATTGATCTGGAGTGGGGTTGTGGTGGCACAGCTGTCCGGCAACTGCAGTGAGGACATCTGCCAGATGCTCCAGATACAACAAACATCTCTCTGCATCTCTCAGAAATGATCACAACAAGCAGAAGATGTCATGAATGAAGCAGTTGTTTCCCCCTCCCATGTCCAGTATGCGAAGCGGCTTCTGCAATAGACAGCTGAGGGGTCTCATTCTGTAATGTCAATGGGGACTCTTACTGCCTAGTGTGCTATTCAAGCATTATTGCCTGGAGTCAGCGTAATCACTTATCTTCTATTGTGCTCTTAGAGCCTTTATTGTTCTGAGTTTTTCAGACCCATCTGTGGATATTTTTTAAAGGACACCTGAAGTGAGAGGTATACGGAGGCTGCCATATTTATTTCCTTTTAAGCAATACCAGTTGCCTGGCTATCCTGCTGATCCTCTGCCTTTAATACTTTAAGCCAAAGACTGTGAACAAGCATATGCAGATCAGGTGTTCCTGATGCAGCATTGGACACAACAGAACACATAGCTAGCCTGCAGCATAGCGTTGCATCTGTACAGTTTTAGTCCTGCAATGTCACCCGAGTGATCAGGTACAGATCTTCATTGGGTGACACTTACTGTGCATGTGTACAAAACCTTAAAGAGGATCCGAGATGAAAAACTAACTATGACAAGTAACTTGTCTATATATCTTATCTAAAGTTTAGATAGTTTACGCAGCAAATCTAGCTGCAAACAGCTTCAAAGGTATATGATTATTTATTCCTGTGATACAATCATAGCAGCCATGTTCTGTTTGTCACATTACACACAGGCAAGCTGCTGTGTATCTCCAGCCCTCAGCCTGTGAAAACTTCACTCCCCTTTCCTCCTCTCTCCTCCCCTCTGCCTCTGAAATCTCTGGCTAGTAACCTCCTCCTCTTGCCCAGACGGGGCTCCGATAGGCCTTGCTACTAAGGCTCAGAGTGCCGATGCACTCTGGAGAAGCTGTGGGCGAGGCTTGTTTAGTTTATAGGGAGTTAGAGTACTAAAACAAAACAAAAAGTGTTTGGCTTGAGGAATGCCCTATATGAAAGGATCACAATTATGCAATGAGTAAAAGTTTATCTCAGATCCACTTTTGCACCTATCTTCTTTTACACATTTAAAAAGCCCACCACTTTGCCTACCCATCTCCACTCTCCCAACCATTGTTGGTTACCTACAGCTATAGTTGTGTAGGGTTATCAAAGATCCTGGGAGAAAAACGCAGAGAACACAGAAACCCCACTGATGTAGTAAAGCACAACAAACAGTCAGCTGATTTAAGTAGAGTGTTCTCCCCATAATTTTTTTTCCACCCGGGTGGCATGAAAAAGTAGTCGGGTGGGGTGAAATGAGAGAATGCAGGGCCCGCGCTTCTCTGCACAACTCTGCTTACAGCATAGGAGGAGGTGAGCAGATGACAGCCGGGTGCTCACCAAAACTAGCCGGGTGGAGCACCCGGCTAAAAGAGCCTGGGGAGAACACTGAGTGGTACTCACAAACGAAGGTTGCAGGTGGGCAACCAACCATTGAAGGCAGGTGGAGATCAGCAACCCCGACTCCTCTTGGCCCAGAGGCACTGGACGCGGTCGCACTCTTGGCAAAGAACTCCAAGTTGGTTGTAAGGGTTGGAGAGCACCTAACCAAAATTGAACACTCCTCCCAGAGGAGGGTGTGTAACACAAGGGGGAAAGAGGCACCCAAATGGTGATAAAACTGGATTAAAAACGGCTAAAAAAAGAAAAGGTTGAGGTAGCTTACCTCAAATGACGACAAATTCATATATAAGATTCACAAATTTTATTACGCACTAGGCAATGCGTTTCTTGGGTACTTGCCCACTTCCTCAGGCAAAATACAGTGCCAAAGAAAATCTCAACCTGTGTAAGGGACGCCTCCCTCTTTCCCCCATTGTGTTACCTACAGCTATAGTTCCTTTATCTGGGGCATACTATGTTCCCTTCCTTGTAGATCTTATGCCATAGTTTTTGTCTCTGTTATCTATATCTCCCCTCCCCCCTCCTAATCATTTATTACACAGCGCTGCATAATAGACTGGCCAGATAGAAGATTATAAAAATGATAAAACATTTGTAACCTTGTAAAAAGCCAGGCTTCTTTTATTAAAGTCTGTTATATCTCCTAGAAAAAGCTCATTAAAAATTACTGCAAGAAGTCGCTGCCAAATTTGGCTTAGTCCCCTTTCTGTTGTGTTGAAATAAAAATACTGATGTTGATGTGAAACAGATTTTGTGAAGCTTTGCATCAGATTTTCCCGTACAGACACCCTCTCGCTGGTGCGCTGTACGATAGGTGACTATCATCCGATACACTCCCTAATCTGGTGTTACCTTTCCTGTAAAACGACATAGGAAGGGGGGCATGCTTATAGTGACCCTGAAATGAACCCGAGCAATAGGAATAGAACATCTGATAGAGTACATAGAGGATGCAGTCAGTGAACACTCCACCATAGAACCATTTTCTCTACAGAGATGCACCCAAGAAAATGTGTCAGTTAGAACTGCTGCTAAAAATGTCAATAGAAAGTTTTATTAGTGTTAGTACAGTAGAGTCCTGGTTATCTAAAACTCAACTAACCAGCAGTCTCAACCAACCAGCACAAATCACCGGCAGTACTCACAGTGGTAAAGGCAAACTTCTTGGGCAGTTTATGGGCTCTGCTGTGCTTAGAGACTGGGCTCCACTGCTCCCCCAAGGTTAATATACCTTCAACTAATGTATTTTAACATTTAAAGAGGAACTCCAGTGAAAATAATGTAATAAAAAAGTGCTTCATTTTTACAATAATGATGTATAAATGACTTAGTCAGTGTTCGCCCATTGTAAAATCTTTTCAATCCCTGATTTACATTCTGCCATTTATCACATGGTGACATTTTTACCGCTGGCAGGCGATGTAGCTGCTGCTTGCTTTTTTGGCAGTTGGAGACAGCTGTAAACGGCTATTTCCCACAATGCAACAAGGTTCACAGACCGGAAACTGCCAGGACCATGGTCCTCAGAGTTTCTTGTGGGAGGGGTTTCACCACAATATCAGCCATACAGAGCCCCCGATGGACTGTTTGTGAAAAGGAATAGATTTCTCATGTAAAAGGGGGTATCAGCTACTGATTGGGATAAAGTTTAATTCTTGGTCACGGTTTCTCTTTAAAACAGAGTTCATGGTATGTGTATAGAGTGGGGTACAGTACTGTATTAGCCAGGCCTATTTATAACATTGAGGCTCAAGCAAGCAGAAGGCACACTTATCCAGCACAAGTTGATCTTTGTTGGTGCCACATAACTGAGACACTACTGTATTATTAAAAATTGGGATTTTTACCTTCCACCCCTGTGACACAGCGCCTGTGTGACTTGCAGCAGCTTATTGATCACCCCGCAGCTAATGTTGTCAGAGCAGCTCATCTCTCCTCTCTCCCTTCAGCAGCTGTGTATTGGGAAGATTCCCCTCCACCTCCTCTGTGCTGCCTTTGTTGGGTGTTGCAGGCTAGTGATGGAATAAATGACATCAGTTGGCCAGCCTTCCCTGCAGGGCACAGCTTTGTATTGTAGCTCTGCTGACAGCTGTCCATACACATTACCATGGGGCAGCTCTCCCCTCACAATAGAGCTAAGCCAACCGTTCTTTCACCTCTTTCTTTTCACGCACGTCGCTCTGAAAGCTCAGCGCTGTGTTTCCACACAAACTCATCAGATCGGTGTATTTCCTGCTCGCTACAAGGATACTGGCAATAGGCATGAATAATTAAAGCAAACCTGTAGCGAAAACATGAGATAATAAATTGTATGTGTAGTACAGCTAAAGGGGCCCATACACTAGTCAATTTCTGCCAGCGATCGATTTTATGGAATTGATCGATTGGAATTCGATTTTATCAAATCTATCGATTTGCGGCCGATTTTGATCGATTTGATTTATCTGACAGGATGGAAAATCTAGGTCGATCTGCTGCTGGCAGCAGATCGATGGCCCATAGAATCGCATTGGATCGAATGGTGCAATAATGCATTTAGCTCGATTTTTAATAGATTGCCAATGGATTTCATACTGAAATCTAATGGAAATCTGTTCCTAATGTGTGGCACACATCAGATTCCTGTCAGATTCGGCTTGACAGGCATCTGACAGAAATCTATCTGATGGTCGAATCTGCTGCAAATCTATAAGTGTATGGCCACCTTAAAGGAATACTGTAGGGGGGTCCGGGGAAAATGAGTTGAACTTACCCGCGGCTTCTAATGGTCCCCCGCAGACATCCTGTGCCTGCGCAGCCACTCACCGATGCTCCGACCCCGCCTCCGGTTCACTTCTGGAACATCAGACTTTAAAGTCTGAAAACCACTGCGCCTGTATTGCCGTGTCCTTGCTTCCGCTGATGTCACCAGGAGCGTACTGCGCAGGCACAGACCATATTGGGCCTTCGCAGTATGCTCCTGGTGACATCAGCGGGAGCGAGGACACGGCAACGCAGGCGCAGTGGTTTTCAGACTTAAAAGTCTGAAATTCCAGAAGTGAACCGGAGGCGGGGCCGGAGCATCGGTGAATGGCTGCGCGGGCACAGGATGTCTGCGGGGGACCATTAGAAACCCTGGGTAAGTTCAACTCCTTTTCCCCCGACCCCCCCCCCCCCCCCTTACAGTATTCCTTTAAAAAAAAAATAGAAAAACTTCAGTTCTTATCTATGCAAAAGAGCTTCTCTGAACTATTTGACCCATTGGTTTTCTGGAGCCAAGAAACAGCGAGAGACTGCTTGAGATAAGGTTTTACTGCAGGAAAGCTCAAAGGTTCATTATATCTGCTTTTTTTTTATAGCTTAAAAGACAAATGGCTTCATTCGCTAAGATGCGCTACTCAGCTTAATGAGTGCAGAGTGTTATAATGGCCTGCACTCGCTATGGCAGCCATAGCGTGCGCAGTGGAATTACGCTGTGCTTAGATATTGTAAAGGGCGCTTCGTTACTCCTAACGAGCGCTCCACAGATCCCGCCCCAAGTCCACTAACTTCAAAGTACGATATTCCTGCACTTTGATTGGCCCTGTAAGCTGCCTGTTGCAGCACAGCTCACTGAGCTCAAAGTGTTGTTTTAAAAACTGCAACTGTGTCCGTGTAATGCAGAGTTATAAAGAAAAAAAGCTATATAGCTGAAAATAAAAATATAAGAATTCTATGCTTCTAATGTTCTATTTCTTAGCTGCACTACACATACAATTCATTATATCATTTTTTTTATTATTATTTTTTGCTTCAGTTAGATTTAAAGTGGAAGATTTGTTGTTTTGTGCCCAGCAAATTGTCCTGCTGTTTCTGTATTGTATTATGTGTGTTTAAAGAGCCACGAACGCGAGAAATCGTAAACTTCAAAATGCCAATGTTTAAACTATACATTTGTTTGAGAGTAAAATGCACAAAAAATATATTATTTCTTACATTGTTGTCATTTAAGTTGATTAAATCCTTCAGATCTGAAAGGTTTTAGTCCATCTCCTCATGGGGGATCCTCAGCATTTTCTTTGTTTTCAAAAGCACTTCCTGAACGGCAGTTGCTAAGTCCAGCTGCCAAAGCTTCAGAACACTTTCATAAACACCCCTGGAGAAATGTGAGAACAGCTGTCCACCAAGGGGGTTCCCTTCAGCCTCGCAGAGCCCAAAGCATTGTACACACACTAGACAATTCATTCGGACCCATCTTGGCTGGTGTCCAGCTAACGTGTCGACCCCCCCCCCCCCCCAATAAAAAAATAACCAAATTTAGTTTTTACCTATATTTCCTGAGGGAAGCCACATGCTTGTGCACCACCCTATCATCCCTCTTTCCCTCGTCAATGAACAGTACGCTATGCTCAGCTATAGTAGAATAGCGTGTATGTACAGCGCAAGATTTCTGGAAAGGCCAAAGAGGCCCAGGCCTTGGGCGGCTGCAGCTTAAGGTGGGCACCTGGACATGAAAGGGATTTAACATATGAAAAAGGAGGCTGAAAATGAGGAGTAACACGTGAAAAAGGGAAATGAATGCTCAAGGGATCTTTTCATGAAAGATAGGGGCTGCTGTACACATGGAAGAGGGGGCTGCACATGGAATGGGAGGGGTGCTGCTGCACAAGAAAGGGGAGCCACAGCATACTAGGCCTAGGGCACAGAAAGTAGAAATCCAGCCTTGTGTATGTATAGCCGTCATGAGCGAATGCAGAGTTTTGAAAGGGGGCTGCAGCATGGCTGATGTCTGGATAGTGTACTGGTTAAAGAGAACCCGAGATGGGTTTGAAGAATGCTATTAGGATGCAGAGGCTGGTTCTGCATACTATCACCAGCCTCTGTGTCTGTACTCTGCTGTCCCCCATAAAAAACACGCCATGCTAGCGACATGCAGCTTGTCGCTAGCTGGGTGTTTACCTTTGTGCTGCCTGTCACTGCCGCTCGCCCCCTGCTCTATATCGCCGCTCCCCGCCTACGTCCCTTACCTCCCCGCCTCCGTAAGCTTCCTCCAATCCCCCCCCCCCCCTTCCCCGTGCACTTTGCAGTCCACCAGTGCACATGCACATGTCCACTGCTGGTTACATCTGTATACACGCACCCCATGTGTTTGCTTGTGTAACGTGGGCGATTGTATGGCATCACACGCACCTACGCATTCACCGGCAACCACGTGGGGTGCGTGTATGCGGACGGAGTCAGTGGCGAACACAGGCAGGTAAAGTATACTCTGTTGGGGGGGGGGGGGGAGCATTATACATTAGGGGGACAGCACGGGGGTTGGTGGATGCAGCGTCACAAGGCCGAAACGCTGAAATCAATCGGGAATTGGCCTGCGGTGTATGGGCAGCAGACTGTTTTCTCTCCGGTCACATTTGATCAGAAAGAGATCTGTCTCTTGGTTGATCAAAAGATGTATGGGCACCTTAACATCACAAGCCAGCACACGATGCTGGCTAAAGTGTAGATAGGTGGGTGCCATGGAAGGTAGCAGAGCAGCTAATGGCAGTTTTGTGTCGCCCGATGCTTGCTTGCTCGCAGCTGCATAAGGGTTGGATGGGTGCCCACTTATTTCATCTCCATTGCCACAAAGCATAGGACTCCTGCCCCAAACTGTCACTCTAATGTTGGATGATAAGCACCTAAAGAGGATCAGCAGTGTGGTAGAAAATCCCCAGATTAAGGTCCATGAGGCTTGTCCTATCATACCCATAAAAACTCCATCTGCAATTGCTGTAGCTGATTCGACTGAGTAGTGAGAGTCTAAAGAACTGTTGTGATGATTCAGGTTTATGTTTCTATTGTAAAAAATAGCAAACATTGATAGACGTATATGTTAATTTCTTAATTCTTGGTTGTAGCATGTTGCTCAGTAAGGTAAAATCTTAATCATAAGGCTAAAAAATACCAAAAAGTAAAGGGTCTACAAACCTTTTTGAATGGACTGTTCATAAGGATCTTAATGATGTTTGTAGGTATGTTGCTGGTGACCTTTCATACAGGGCTGTGGAGTTGGTACAAAAATCATCCGACTCCAACTCAGATTCCTCAGTTAATGAAACTGCTGACTTCAAGTCCGACTCCAGCTACACAAAACTGCTTTGATTCCTACTCCTTGACTCTGACTCCACAGCCCTAATATGCTTTTAGGTTTTGGTATGTTGCTGTTGACCTCTACTAGATGCTTTTACGTACCCATGTTGCTGGAGACCTCTCGTAGATGCTTTCAGCTATTGGTTGCCTCCCATTATTGCTTAGTATGTTCCGGAGGACCTATTGTAGATGCTATTAGTTACCGATATGTTGCTGGTGGCCTCTCCTAGATGCTTTTAGGTGTATTGCATGGCCTGACATACCACTGCTATGCAGACGACACTCAACTATATCTTTCCTTCAAGCCTGGTGTGACAGACCCAACTCTAACTATAAACGCCTGCTTACGTGAACTACAGCAATGGATGAATGACAACTGGCTGAAACTAAATGCAGACAAAACTGAAGTCCTTCTGATAGGAGGGCAGAGCATGATAACAAAACAACTTAACTTGCAGTCCTCACCACTGGGAATAGGAGGCACGGATCTGCGCAGCTCTGATCATGTGCGTAGCCTGGGAGTTCTAATTGATTGGGATTTAAACTTCAGAACTCAAATCTCTGCTGTGGTGAAATCATCCTATTTTCACCTGAAGAACATTGCAAAAATCAAGCACCTCATACCCCCAGAAGATCTGCCAACCTTAGTCCACGCCTTCATCACATCCCGACTGGACTACTGCAATGCTCTCTACACTGGCCTTCCAAAAAAAGGTCTTGTACCGACTACAGCTGATACAGAATACTGCTGCCAGACTGCTAACCAACCAACCCCGTCACTGCCACATAACGCCAGTCCTGCACTCCCTTCACTGGCTACCTATAGAATGGAGGGTCCTATTCAAGATCGGCCTACTGACATTTAAATCCCTGAATAATTTAGGCCCTGGATACATGAAAGATATGTTGCAGCTGCGTAGCAATCCCCGCATTCTCAGATCAACAGGTTCTAATAATCTAGTCATACCCAGAGTCCACTTGGAAACTTTTGGTCCCAGAGCCTTCTGTCATGCTGCCCCTACGTTTTGGAACTCCTTACCTCAACAGATCAGGACAGCTCCATCCCTGGACGTGTTTAGATCCAGACTGAAAACCCACCTGTTCAGTTTGGCATTTGCAGAAATATAACTTTTGTTGTGTGAATACTTCATCCTACTAATTACTGAATCTGAGAGAGCCTAAGCGCTTTGAGTCCTATGGGAGAAAAGCGCTATAGAAATGTTATTGTATTGTATTATTGTATTGCTGGTGGCCTCTGGTAGTATGTAGCTTGTCTCTTCTTATTGATGCATGTGGTTCTGCCACGTACAGGTTAGAGTTCTGTTGGGTTTATTTATGAAAACAGGATGACACTAAGGACCCCCAGTGATTCAGTAAACTCTGGCTGGGTTTTCTGTTGCTTTTATGTTCTTGAAGAAAACGTTTGGTTTGATGAAGTCCTGCAACTACCTCATCCCTTCCATATGCATTCAATCGTGTGCATTGCCCATATGTGTATTTACCTATTTATGCCTGTTTGTATCGGGGGCAGGGGTTATTCAGAGCTTAATTACAGCAACAAGTGTGGTCACCGCTGCTTAATACGTCCCCTGATATTTCTCGGCCATCTGCTCGGACGCTCAGATCTCGTTCTGCCTGCTCTTTAATAACGCAAACTGACATTTTGTTTCATGCTGTATTAGCATCATAACCTCTAATGTCTCAGTGGGTAATATGCCTCATATATCATGCTATGAATCTAATCGCCAAGAGGGGCGGGAGTAACTCTTTCACAGGCTCTGAAAAATTGATGGCTTTCCTCTTTTTTGCCTTTTTTCGAAAACCTAGTTCATTAAAAAGATCTTTGTAGAGCCAGTGGAGGAAGAACAAGCAGGACTAATGAGACTAGGACATCACACACCAACTAGCCAATAAAACCGGCTGGTAAAATGAATGAGAAGTGCTCCAACTGAGATCATACTGTGCCATATACCGGTAACTGCCCCAGTCTTCTTGCAACCTCTCCTGTCCCCACCAATCATTTTGTTTGTGCTGAATATATATATAGCTAACTAGGAATACATGGCTATAGTGTTATTGTATTTATTTTTGCTTAAAGAAGAAAAATCTTAAAATATAAAACACAAACAAATAAGTACACTTCTTCCTGAGTAAAATGAGCCATAAATGACTTTTCTCCTAAGTTGCTGTCACTTACAGTAAGTAGTAGAGATCTGACATTACCGACAGGTTTTGGGCTAGTCCATCTCCCCATAGGGGATTCTCAGCATGGCCTTTATTCTTTATAAAAACACTCCCTGAAAAAGATTTATACAATGATGCTGGCCAGCCTCCCTGCTCGCCGTACAATATTTTGGCAGTTGGACGGAGCAACTGCCATTCACTAAGTGCATTTTGAAAACAAAGAAATCCCTGTGAACCTCCCATGAGGAGATGGGCTAGTCCAAAACCTGTCGGTTCTGTCAGATTTCTACTACCTACTGTAAGTGACAGCAACATAGGAGAAATGTAGTTTATGGCTCATTTTACTGTGCAAGAAACGTATTTCTTAACTGTATAAGTTTACATATATTTTAAATTTTAAGATTTTCGCGACAGTGGTCCTTTAAAGGACCACTATAGCAAAAAATTACAAAATTTAAAATACATATGTTCATGATGTAAGTTTGCTCCAGAGTAAATGCACTATAGGTTACTTCTCTCCTATATTTCTGTCGCTTACAGCAGGCAGTAGAAATTTACCAGGTTCTGGACTAGTCCACCATTTATTTTCAGGACTTGGACTTGTTCAGTCCAACTGCCAGAAGAGTGTGCAAAGGAGTAAAGAGGCCGGGCCGCATCTTTGTGTATATCCTTTCATGCTTTTGTATAGAATAAGGGAAATACTGAGAATCCCCCATGAGCAAGGCCGGTTCTAAACTTTTCGCTGCCTGAGGCAAACTTGTCAGGATGTGCCTTCTCCTCAGTGAGGACGACAGTGCCACCTCCTCCCTTCTGCTGTGCAAGTCAAATAAAACATTGCTGCTCTCCTGCCTCCCCCCTCCTCACTCACTGTCAGACTCCTCACACAGCACAAGAAGCTGCTTTTCCCCAATGATGACTTCTTCACCTCGCCCTCCTCTCGTTTCTCCTCCTACTCTGACTGCATGCTGTAAGTGTGAACACAGTACAAACATGCTGCCCCTGTAATCTCTGCGCCTGATGCAAGTGTATAACCTTGCTTCATAAGAGAACCGGCCCTGCCCATGTGGAGATTGACTAGTCCAAAGCCTGTCAGATTTAGTAACGGCGATGTAGAAAAAAAAAGTAATTTATTGTGCATCTTAGGCCCGGCTCACACTTGCTTGGATAAAAATTGATCTGTGTAAAAACGGTTTAACTCTACTCCTCCCATCTAGTGATGTGGCTGAACCACACCCCCAGCTCTAGTGGCAGCATTTCAGCAGATGTTTGAGGGTATTCCTGTTGAAAATATGATGGAAACTAAGTGGTGCTGGGCAATAAATGCTGAAATCATTGGAGGAGATTGTTCATTTGCTGAATCAAGTAGTAAACTTGTGTTGTATGCCTGCGTTTATGTACAGTAGTATTTCTCCTGGCTGTATGTTTAGAGCAAAAAATAATTTAGTAGTGTCCTTTTCACTGGAGTCATTGTCGGATTCTGTACCTCACCATCCCCCGATCGGTTTATATTGCCTAAATTTACTAAACGGTCCCTTTAAGAATATTTATGCAGATGAAGGCGGTCTGCATGGTAGAGATCAATGTTTAATGCCAAATCCGGATGAGTGTTATCAGTGTCTCCACTTGTGTCAGAGGCAGATGGTTTAACCGGGCGCAAAATTCCCGCCATCTGTCCTGACATCGGCCAGCAACCACGAACCGCTCTCCATTCCTGTATAGGGAGTTCATGAGATTTTTGCTGTTTTTAACTTATTTTCCTCTCTTAAATGTTGAATGCGATTAACTTAACATCTTAATTGTAATAAGCTTATAATATGGGTTTTGTTTGTATTGACAGCCTTAAAGAGACTCCGTAACAAAAATTGCATCCTGTTTTTTATCATCCTACAAGTTCCAAAAGCTATTCTAATGTGTTCTGGCTTACTGCAGCACTTTCTGCTATCACAGTCTCTGTAATAAATCAATGTATCTTTCCCCTGTCAGACTTGTCAGCCTGTGTCTGGAAGGCTGCCAAGTTCTTCAGTGTTGTGGTTCTGCTATGAACTCCCCCTTCCAGGCCCCTCTATGCACACTGCCTGTGTATTATTTAGATTAGGGCATCTTCTCTCTTCTCTTTTACAAGCTGGATAAATCGTCCTCTGAGCTGGCTGGGCTTTCACATACTGAGGAAATTCAGACAAGGGCAAAGCTGTTTTCAGGAAGAAAAGAGCAGCCTGAAACTTCAGTGCATGAGAGATGCAGGGGGAAAGAAACACACAAATGATCTCTTGAGATTCAAAAGGAAGGCTGTATACAGCCTGCTTGTGTATGGATGTATTTTCTATGTGTGTACATACTGTACATCAACCTACTTCCTGTTTTGGTGACCATTTTGTTTGTTTATAAACAAACTTTTTAAAACTGTTTTTGACCACTTTTAATGCGGCGGGGAGCGGCGAAATTGTGATAGAGGGTAATAGGAGATGTCCCCTAACGCACTGGTATGTTTACTTTTGTGCGATTTTAACAATACAGATTCTCTTTAAGGTTGCTTGCCAATTGTCTCACAGTGATCAATAAAATCTAATAAAATCGTCTCCTGATTGGCTCTCAGGGCTGTGCTGTCATACTGACAGCAGGAGGAGCGGGCGGGAGAGCGGTGCAATCGGCGGGCTAATAGAAATCTACGCCCTGGCAGGGATAACAGGACCCAAACAGGGCGTAGAATTCAAGTAGCACAGTCTGATGCACATATTTGGTAACATTCAGAAATGATATTGCTTGCTGATAATGGAAAAATGCGACTCGGACTCCTCAGTTTAGGACTTCTCGACTCCGACTCCTCTAATTTGAGTATTACAATCTTGTTGATTGAAAGTATGTAACATAAATTTTAAAAAACATCTGTAGGGATATGGAGGCTGCCATATTTATTCCCTTTTAAACCATACCAGTTACCTGGCTATTTGGCTGATCTTCTGCCTCTAATACTTTTAGTCATAGACTAAAACTAGTCCTTGGTAAGAGTACTTGTAAAAGGTACAGGCCGGAACAAAGAACATCTATCAGGCCCTAGGCAATGTAACTGTGGGTACATGTAAGAGTGATGTGCAGGTACTCTGCAGGGGAATGAGGAGATTCTTCCTCTATTACACATTCTTCATGCACAATCTGAACCAGGTTTATGGGTGATAGACAACACCTCTGTGTTCAATGTGCACAACATTCTCAGTGGATTCCCTGCAGCTCTGTGGGGAGTGCATATGTAGAGTATAGTACTACTGTGTAACAAAGTAAACCTGAGACAGATGAAATTAAAGTTTTATACATACCTGGGGCTTCCTCCAGCCCCCTTCAGGCTAATCAGTCCCTCGCTGTCCTCCTTCCGCCACCTGGATCTTCTGCCATGAGTCCCGGTAATTCAGCCAGTCAGCCCAGTCTGGCCACGTGCTGCTCCACGTGCTGATTAGCCTGAAGGGGGCTGGAGGAAGCCCCAGGTATGTATAAAACTTTTCTTTTCATCCGTCTCAGGTACCCTTTAATTTGTAGTCCCCAAGCCAAATTTTAACAACATATCAAATTATTTCATTTCATGAGAGAGTGCATACATTTGCATAAATCAGCATCAACGCAGAATTATTTCCATCTCATTGACCATCTCTATTAGTGACACGGCTACACATCAGGCTTTATACTTACAGCATAGATGTTATTTAGTATATATAAGAGATTCTGTGTACACATTATATATACAGTTACAATCAAATATGTGTATCTGACTTTAAAAATATGGGGACTGCAGCACAAGTAACTATTTGTTGATTGGTTTATTTCATTTTTGTGGACTAAGCACAGCTATTACTGTATGTATAAATTATTTATGAAGACTCTTATCTGAGGAATAGAACATTTTATCATATTTTCTATTTTAATTACAGTTTAAATTCATTAGGAGTCGGAGTCGGTGCATTTTTTCCCGACTCCAGGCACCCAAAATTGCTCAGACTCCACAGCCCTGGAAAAATGTACATATGCAGTTCATGCTTGCTTTCATGTTATTGGCGATGTTGCAGTTATCAGTGGCATAGCTTAGGAGCTTAAAAAGAGACTCTGAAGCGAGAATAAATCTCGCTTCAGAGCTCATAGTTAGCAGGGGCACGTGTGCCCCTGCTAAACCGCCGCAATAGCGCCGCTAAACGGGGGTCCCTTGACCCCCAAACCCCCCACTGCGACACTTGGTCGCAGACTTGGTCGCTCCTGGAGGCAGGGCTAACGGCTGCAGCCCTGCCTCCAGTCGCGTCTGTCAGCGGCGCATCGCCGCCTCTCCCCCGCCCCTCTCAGTGAAGGAAGACTGAGAGGGGCAGGGGAGAGGCGGAGATACGCGCTGACACACGCGCGTGGGGCAGGGCTGCGGCGGTTAGCCCTGCCCCAACCAGGAAGCGCTCCCCCGCATTACGGAGGGGATTTGGGGGATCAGGGACCCCCGTTAAGCCGCGGGATAGCGGCGGTTTAGCAGGGGCACGCGTGCCCCTGCTATCTATGAGGTCTGAAGCGAGATTTATTCTCGCTTCAGACTCTCTTTAAGGCCCCAGTGCAAGTTTTACAATGGACCTTCCAAGCATTCTATATATAACCATTCATATGGCGCCCCAAAACCTGCCAAGGACAGCCACAGTATGAGAGGTGTAAGCAGAGAGATTACCACTATACAAAGCATATTTAGAGGTGATCTTTATCAACATGGCACCATTAAAGAGCTAATACTGTGGGCCCCTTTAGTACAGGACACTGGTACAGTCCCAACCTCTGCATCCCCTATTGCTATGCAGGGCCGGTTCAAGTAACAATGGGGCCCTAGGGCAAAATTAGCCTGGGGGCCCCCCAACAGGCATCCTCCCTCCAACCAAAAATTGGCATTAGAGGCCCTTTGTTGCAGCCAAATTTCCCACCTGGGCCCCTGAGCTGGCTGCTGACCCTCCCCCAATCACCTCCCAACTTAACAGACTCTGCAGACTCCCTGGGGAGCAACAGTTAATATGAGGGAGGGACACCTTGGGGGCCCCTACAGGCTCTGGGGCCCTGGGGCAATTGCCCATTTTTTCCTATGGTAGCTCCAGCCCTGTTGCTATGCCCCTGTCTTTGTGACTGAATGATTGTGTCTGTGGAGTCAGTCAGGCTCCTCCCGTGCTGTCGGAGTTCTTCCCTCCACTCGCTGATATGTTAAACTGTTAATGAACAAGCAATTAACTTCCTTTATTCCCTTGTTGCAGAGGAGAACATTGCTGGCAATGGAGAAGGAAGATGAGTATGAAAGAAACAAAACCATAGAGAGTCTGAAGACTGCACTGAGGACAAAGCCCATGAGGTAACTGCATTCCTAGAAATCCTAGCGCTTTACTCCAGGCAAATGGCCAAATACAAAGTTCAAAAGGAGTATGTGTGAATTCTTGTACCTGTCAATAGATTTGTAAGTCTGTCCAGCCAATCCTGTGATGCGGAGATCCCATCCGCTCTGTGACCCCACTCATTTCCTCTCAGCAGCTGAGCAATGCCGCATAGAGCCTATGGCAAATACTGAAATTGCGCCCCCCCCCCCCCCCCTGTTTTTTTAGGGGGCTTGGGAAATTGCTGAAGTTACTTTTTGGGGGGAAATATCTCTTCTTATTCCCTCTCTGTCCTCTTTTTTTCACACAAACACTAAGTCAAGTGTGGCCTACATACATGGGTTAAGTAGTCATGTTCTCAAGATAACAGGATTCATCTGATCTGAGGTCTGAGTGACGGACAGGCACAGGGGCACCCCTCTAGATACGCCTCTGCACAGGGGGACACTGGAGGCATCAGGGAAGGGGGTGCATAGAGGATGTACAGGGGACAGAGATGGCACAGTGTTTTGACTTATAGACAAATTCAGGTTTAGAATGAACCGACAGTCCCTATCTCATTTAACTGGGGTCTACCTGTATTGATTTGACTGCTTAAATATTCCCTTTCATACATCCTGATTGGAAGCATATTAAGCCACACCTCCTCTCCCAGAGTACCGCTGTGCTCCAGGTCACAGGTGAAGTAAAATCTGGATCAGCAAGGAGAAGATATGACACTCATTCAGCAATTTATGTATCAAAATTTCAGATTAAAACGGAAAGTATTTGGATGTTAGCCTGGCTACAAAGACAGAAATACTGCCTTTTTCACTGTCCAGATATAATCTTAAAGTGCATTGCAACTTTTTCAGCCATTTTGAGTATTTGCTGTAGTGAGGTAAGCGACAAAATATGCACCCTGTCAGTCAGTATTTATAGCCTGCATTGTCTCATTAGGCCTGTACAAGTCTCTTGGTATCAGTTGTTCTCAGTACAAGATGTTTAGCCGTTGCTTGTTACTGGAATGTTGGGCCTATGTGAGAATTCCATCCTCAGCTGTAAATAACTGAAGACAGCTGAGGACACGCCCCCGTGGCAACACGCAATGCTCCCATAATCCCCTCTGGGCACAGTCTTCATACTCCATATCTACATTGCAGAGCTGGTAATCAGTGCTATCTGCAAACCTTATGTGGATGGGAGAAAACACATTACTTAAAGAGAATCTGTACTCTAAAATTCTTACAATAAAAAGCATACCATTCTATTCATTATGTTCTCCTGGACCCCTCTGTGCTGTTTCTGACTCTCCCTGCTGCAATACTGGCTTGTAATTGCCAGTTTTAGGCAGTGTTTACAAGCAAAAGACATAGCATGTGATAGGCTGAGAGTAGGTCTGTGTGACTCATACAGAGCTTGCAAGGGGCCTGGAGAGGGTGTGTATAGCTCCTATCCAATCACAAGCAGGGCTGCACATTCCAGCCTGAGTGCCTTAGCCCGACAGAGCCGACAGTTGAAAGAAGATTAGATCATATAACAGAGATAACACAGCCACTGTGCAACTAGGAAAGGCTGCGGTAATCCAGACCACATTCGAACAGTCATAGGAACTTATAGGATAGAAGGAATAAGGATGAAAATTTTGTTACAGAGTCTCTTTAAAGGACCCTTTCACACTAGGGGGACCCGGTCCTGTATATGATGCAGACCTACTCCCAGTGGCGATACAGGTCCCTCTTCACTTCCTCTTGAGCTTGCAAGTGCCATGCAACCAGCCAATCGCCACGCAGTTTCAGTGCTGTGTCATGTGATAGGGACGGAAGCAGAATGGTGATTGGCAGGCTGCACGGCACTTGTAAACTGAACAGGAAGTGAAGAGGACCTGTATCGCCAATGGGAGAAAGTCATGTATGACGCTCCACTGCCGCTCTGTACAGGATTACCCCCTTCTCCTTGATGGCGGGGGGTCACAGGGACTGTTGTTACACCTCGATTTATTTTAGAAAGAGAGTAACCAAGCAGCGCGGGGTGACCCAAACCACTAGGAGTGTATAGGGGGATAAAAGACTGAAAAGCCCTCCTACTAATAAGCAATGCTTGGTGAAATTTGCCTTTTTAAAACGGAAGGAAACTTGCAATGATTCAGCTATAAGTGAACATTTGTGGTTACCCACAATGCACCACTACTGAATATGCAAATTATCTCTTTTCGCCCCTGTAAACCAGAGAAGCATCCAGAACCGCTGGTGTATAGCAAGCCTATAGCTTTAAATATTACACAGCCACATCAACCCCACATGTAGACAGCCTGTTTCGGGCTTCTGTTTTAAGAAGGCAAATTTCACCAAGCAGTGCTTATTAGTAGACAGGCTTTTCGGTCTCTCTTATCCCCTTATACATTCCTAGTGGTTTGGGTCACCCTGAGCTGCTTGGTTACTCTGTTGTACTGGTCCAAGCCCCTATCCCGTACAGCCATATCAATCCCTGCAACATACTGATGAGGGCCAAAAGCCTGAAATGGGCTTTCTACATGTGGGGTTGGTGGGGCTCTGTAATATTTAAATAAATACCAAGGGATGAGCAGCACAAACCAAATTATATTCAATACTATGCAAAGCATGCACATGTAATATTTAACCACTTGAGGACCCACCCTTTACCCCCCCCCCCCTTAAGGACCAGCGCTGTTTTAGCTGATCTGTGCTGGGTGGGCTCTACAGCCCCCAGCACAGATCAGGGTGCAGGCAGAGCGACCAGATCGCCCCCCTTTTTTCCCCACTAGGGGGATGATGTGCTGGGGGGTCTGATCGCTCCTGCCTGCCTGGGTGTTGCGGGGGGGGGGGGGGGGCACCTCAAAGCCCCCCTCCGCGGCGAAATTCCCTCCCTCTCCTCCCTCCCTTCCCCGGAGATCCGAGGCTGCACAGGAACGGATCTGTCCTGTGTAGCATCTAACAGGCTCCTGCTGATTGGCCGGGGATCGCTGATCTGGTACAACGCTGCTACTGTTAGCAGCGTTGTACGGATGTAAACAAAGCGGATTATTTCCGCTTGTGTTTACATTTAGCCTGCGAGCCGCGATCGGCGGCCCGCAGGCTATTCACGGAGCCCCCCGCCGTGAATTGACAGGAAGCAGCCGCTCGCGCGAGCGGCTGCTTCCTGATTAATTAGCTTGCAGCTGCCACTTTGCCGACGCGCGGTATGAGTGCGCGGTCGGCAAGTGGTTAAAGCTATAGGCTTGCTATACACCAGCAGTTCTGGACGCTAGCCTGGCTTACAGGGGCGAAAATAGATAATTTGCATACTCACTAGTGGTGCATTGTGTATTTTAGAAACTATCCTTTAAGTTTTTCATATTTCCCAAGCGGCCAATCCAGTCTCCCTCAGTAAGTAATTAGATCCTCCTCAGATATTTAATCATATACAGTGGTAATGGGTAGAATCCTGCTTAACTGAGTGCTTCACAGGCAATAGAATGGTCAGATTCTGACTGCTAGATATTACCTTTCACTATTGCTACAACTACAAGGTGCAGAAAAAAGCACAGCAACTCAGAGAGATTGGCTTTATATAGGACTATTATATTCATATTTATAAAGAACTATATTATTAATTTGCATTTCCTGGTGGGCTGTGTGAATTTCAGGTGCAATTAGGTTGGACTGAACAATCCTATCACCAACCACATGGGGTGGCCAGTGAGCAGCTAGGGGAGGTGCATCAGCCAGTCTCTCACTGTAATCCTGACCCTGCCTAGCTTCTCTTTTTGCTGCTGAGAGATTAAAGAGGCATTGCAGTGACATAAAGTATCAGGGCTCGTTTCCACTATCACGAATCTGCATGCGTCCAACGCATGCAGATCCGCACATGTAATACAAGTGGATGGGCCTGTTTCCACTGTAGCGTTGTTGAGGTGCGTTTTTTTCAGCGTGAAAAAAACGCACAAAAGAGCCAACGATTTCGCCTGCGTCGGGAATCCGTGCGAATCGCCGCTAATGTATTTAATAGTAAAAACGCATGCGTTTGTTACATGCGTTTTTACCCGCGATTTCGCGTGCGATTTCGCACCTTTTTCAATTTTATTTAGCCCTGGCAGTGTCATGGTTAATTTCGCATGGCACCCTGCCATGCGAAATCGCAGGCGAAATCGCGGGTAAAAACGCATGTGGAAACGCATCCGCATGCGTTTTTACAAGCGTCGGAATGCGGCCGAAATCGCGTCGCAACAGTGGGAACGAGCCCTCAGAAACACTTATGGCTTATTTTCAGGGGATGTCTTATATTTCTATTAGGAAGTGTCTCTCAGCAGAACATTTCCTGTTCCTTTGTACTGTGATGTTAATGGATTTGAAGGTATGCTACTGTACTGATCAGGCACCTGCCCTGTCTTCCCTGCACACAGCTGATAACCTTGCTGTGTGCTGGGATGAAAGGATCAGTGCCCGAATGCATAACTCCCAACTGTCCCTTTTTGGGAGCCCTGTCCCTCTTTCACCCTCATTTGTCCCTCTTTCAGGACTTTGTCCCTCTTTCTATGTAAATATATATATTTCTGTACTAAAAATGTGTTTGACTCTAAACTTTATTCCCAACCTTTAAATTGATAGATTACTAATTGTAAAATGTTACTATGAAGGAAAATGAACCAGGATAGGAAGCACCAGTGTGATTTCAATTATAAAACCA
Organism: Hyperolius riggenbachi; assembly: GCF_040937935.1. Classification (NCBI taxonomy): domain Eukaryota; kingdom Metazoa; phylum Chordata; class Amphibia; order Anura; family Hyperoliidae; genus Hyperolius; species Hyperolius riggenbachi. Next base: position 259,611,228 of record NC_090654.1, on the reverse strand, counting down.
CATATATTTCTTATGAAATCATTATGGTATGCGTGACAAGAGGCGTGGTTAGGACGTGGCCAGGGGCATGGCAGGGGTGTGGCTTAAGTGTTTCTTTTTCTCATCTCAAAAAGTTGGGAGGTATGCGATTGGCACTGCACCGCTGTGTCCCCACTTACTGGCTGCCTCTTCCTCCTCTTTAACTTCCGCTAGGGCTTATTTTCGGGGTAGGGCTTATATTTCAAGCATGCTTAAAATTCCAACTAGGGCTTATTTTCAGGGTAGGTCTTATTTTCAGGGAAAGAGGGTATCTATATATAGCTGTATTAATATGTAAACCCGCCCTCCCAGTGATGTTTAGCCTAGGCTGTTTAGTTTTGCAGAATTCTCCTCCCAGAGCATTCTGGGAGACCAGATATAAAGTGCAAACTGCAACTGACAGGTGAGCACCTGAGCATCCCTATTGTTTAGAGAAGAGACAGTCCATTTCATTAAAGAACAAGAAGTCTTGACAGGTCAATTGAGGCGCTTTGTTCAAGCGCATAGAGCACACCTGAAATGAGGGCTATAGAGGCTGCCATATTTATTTACTGCACATTACCTCGCTGTATGATCCTCTGCCTCTAATCCTTTTAGCCATAGACTATACGATCATCTGCCTCTAATACTTTTAGCCATAGACTATACAATCATCTGCCTCTAATACTTTTAGCCATAGACGATCATCTGCCTCTAATACTTTTAGCCATAGACGATCATCTGCCTCTAATCCTTTTAGCCATAGACTATACGATCATCTGCCTCTAATACTTTTAGCCGTAGACTATACAATACTAATACTTTTATCCATAGACTATACGATCATCTGCCTCTAATACTTTTATCCATAGACTATATGATCATCTGCCTCTAATACTTTTATCCATAGACTATACGATCATCTGCCTCTAATACTTTTATCCATAGACTATACGATCATCTGCCTCTAATACTTTTAGCCATAGACTATACGATCATCTGCCTCTAATACTTTTATCCATAGACTATACGATCATCTGCCTCTAATACTTTTAGCCGTAGACTATACAATACTAATACTTTTAGCCATAGACTATACGATCATCTGCCTCTAATACTTTTAGCCATAGACTATACAATCATCTGCCTCTAATACTTTTAGCCATAGACGATCATCTGCCTTTAATACTTTTAGCCGTAGACTATACGATCATCTGCCTCTAATACTTTTAGCCGTAGACTATACAATACTAATACTTTTATCCATAGACTATATGATCATCTGCCTCTAATACTTTTATCCATAGACTATACAATCATCTGCCTCTAATACTTTTATCCATAGACTATACAATCATCTGCCTCTAATACTTTTATCCATAGACTATACGATCATCTGCCTCTAATACTTTTATCCATAGACTATACAATCATCTGCCTCTAATACTTTTATCCATAGACTATACAATCATCTGCCTCTAATACTTTTATCCATAGACTATACGATCATCTGCCTCTAATACTTTTAGCCGTAGACTATACGATCATCTGCCTCTAATACTTTTAGCCGTAGACTATACAATACTAATACTTTTAGCCATAGACTATACGATCATCTGCCTCTAATACTTTTAGCCATAGACTATACAATACTAATACTTTTAGCCATAGACTATACGATCATCTGCCTCTAATACTTTTATCCATAGACTATACGATCATCTGCCTCTAATACTTTTAGCCATAGACTATACGATCATCTGCCTCTAATACTTTTAGCCATAGACTATACGATCATCTGCCTCTAATACTTTTAGCCATAGACTATATGATCATCTGCCTCTAATACTTTTAGCCGTAGACCCTGAACAGGCATGCAGTTCAGATGTTCGACAGCATTTGTTACATACTAGTTTAGGGTGTATGATTCAGACACTACTGACGCAAGAAAGATCAAGAAGATGCCAGACAAGTGGTATTGTTTAAAAGGAAATAAATATGGCAGCCTTCGTATCCCTCTCACGTCAAGTGTCCTTTAACCCTTTAGCAGCCAATTTATTTAGAGGTTTGCAAGTACTCCAATTTATTTTAGCACATTTTTTTTATTTCTTATTTGCTACATTTCCCTTCTTCTAATTAGTATTGCTGTAATGCGTATTTATGGCCACTTGTCTCTAGGGGGCAGTGTGAGACAATAACAAAGGACTTCTACCTGCTGGCCTCCTCTTTAACTCCTGCTAGGGCTTATTTTCAGGGTAGGGCTTATATTTCAAGCATGCTCAAAATTCCAGCTAGGGCTTATTTTCAGGGCAGGGCTTATTTTCAGGGAAAGAGGGTAGCAGGGAATATAGAAAGTGAAATCAGGAGAGAGAGATCAAAGCATTCCAAGAATTTACAGCACAAGAAGTTCTGCTGACTGAAGTCAAAAGTAGTGCACTTATCTCAAACGAGATAACTCTGCTGAAGTTGCTTATGGGTTAACAGTAAATATTTGGTTATCATTCTCCTTTGCTTAAAAGTCATTCTTGTCCTTTGCGAAATCTGTGGTACTGATGTAGAACTCTCGTCATTCTCATCCTTTGTGTTCTCTTTCAGGTTTGTGACCCGGTTTATAGAGATGGACGGCTTAACGTGCATTTTGAACTTCCTCAAAAACATGGACTATGAAATAGCGGAGTCCCAAATACATACCTCTCTCATTGGCTGCATCAAGGCGCTGATGAACAACTCTCAGGGGCGGGCCCACGTCTTGGCCCATTCAGAGAGCATTAATGTCATTGCTCAGAGTCTGGCCACGGAAAACATCAAGACTAAAGTGGCCGTGCTGGAAATCATGGGTGCTGTTTGCTTGGTCCCTGGAGGACACAAGAAGGTCCTGGAAGCCATGCTGCACTACCAGAAGTATGCCAGCGAGAGAACGCGCTTCCAGGTAAGCCACAGCGCTGCTCCTCAAAGCTCCACTTCACGTTCTACCAGGTACCGTATATTCCAGTGTGTAAGACGACCCCCCCCCCCCAACTTTTCCAGTTAAAATGTAGAGTTTGGGATATACTCGCCGTATAAGACTACCCCTCTGCCAACGGACACCCCCCAAAAAAAAATCTTAAATAATATACTGGTGCTATGTATGAACAGATACTGGTGCTGTACTGTATGTGGTACCCAGTATATAACAGTATATAGGCGATTGACTGGTTGGATTGGTCAACTCTCCCTCTCCCTAAGAGGATTGGTCAGCTCTCCTTGTCTACCTGTTGATCAGAGCAGTATGGAAGAATAGATTGCGCTGTGCCCATAAAACACGCCTCTTTCACCTGTCTGGCCCGCCCTTGTATCCTAGTAACCTCCTTCTCTGCCTCTCAGATCTCACACATGTGCTCCTGTGCTGCTTCACTACAGTCCTCAGCAGCGAGATCTGAGAGGCAGTAACAGGACAGGGCGTATTACCCGGCATCAATGACACCCGGCATATAAGATGACCCCTGACTTTTCAGAAGATTTTCAAGGGTTAAAAAGTAGCACTTGTCAGAATATATATTGTATTTGTTATTTATGTTGATACATTTTTTTTCTTTCTTTATGATGAAAGCACACCTGAACTGAGAGAGATATGGAGGCTGATATTTTTATTTTCTTTAAAACAATGCAGATTCCCTGGCTATCCTGATGATTCTCTGCCTCAAATACTTTCAGTGATAGACCCTGAACAGCATGGCAGTCGGATGTTCTGACTTAAAGGACAACTGAATTGAGAAGAATATGGAGGCTGCCCTATTTATTTCCTGTAAAAAAAATACCAGTTGCCTGGCAGCCCTGCTGATCCATTGAGCTGCAGTAGTGTCTGAATAACTCCGGGCACAAGCATGCAGCTAAACATGTCAGATCTGACAATAATTTCAGAAACACCTGATCTGCTGCATGAGGCCGAGGAGCAGCAGGATAGCCAGGCAATATGCATTGTTTAAAGGGATACTGAGCAGGTTTTAAAATCACAATTTGTACTTACCTGGGCTTCCTCCAACCCACCATAACCCGGCTGCGAGGTCCCCCGGCGTCGTCCTGGCTCCTCTCCCGGTACCGATGACGGCTCCGTTAATTGCCAACTGCCGTCTGAAGTCGTCAGTACGAGTCCCTGCTGCGCGCATTATGCATCATCAGGCCGTCGTGAGAGTCCTGCGCATGTGCCATTCACAGTTAGAGAACCGCGCATGCGCAGGACTTTGATGCCGGCCGGCGTGATGACGCGTAATGTGCACGGTGGGGACTCGTACTGTACTGGCGACTTCAGGCAGAAGTCGACAATTAACTGAGCCGTCAGCGGGACCGGGAGAGGAGCCAGGAGGACGCCAGGGGACCTTGTGGGCTATGGTGGGCTGGAGGGAAGCCCCAGGTACAGTAAGTACAAATTGTGATTTTAAAACCTGCTCAGTATCACTTTTAAAGGCAAATACATATAGCAGCCTCCATATTTCTCTCACTTCAAGTGTCCTATAGGGGGTCATTCACACTTGCGTTTTATCGCACATCTTATGTATTTCAATGGCATCAGATTGAAATTGCGTTTTTATGCAAATTTTCTGATTACAAATTTTCTGCATTTCCAAATCAAACGTTACATTTTGCGATGTGTGAATCGCATTTAATGTGAGTCAATGAAAACGCAGAAAAATCAGTTTCAGTTAGCAAAAACAACACGCAAATGATTGGATATAACTTCATGTAAACGAAGTCCATTGGTATGCACCGAAAATCCGCATTCCGGAAAATCTCACGCAAAGCATTCAGAAAGAAGAGAAAAACAAGAGCAAGAAAACGCAGAATTGCGGACAGAATTCACATTAAGTGTGAACGCTGCCTAAGTAGTAGCTTTTTCATAAGAAAAGTACCTGGTTTATTGGTGCCGATGTCCTCTGCTAATAATGTCTAGGTCAGGCATGGGCAAACTTGGCCCTCCAGCTGTTAAGGAACTACAAGTCCCACAATGCATTGCTGGAGTCTTATTACAGCCACAGTCATGACTCATAAAGGCAAATGCATTGTGGGACTTGTAGTTCCTTAACAGCTGGAGGGCCAAGTTTGCCCATGCCTGGTCTAGGTCTATCTGTAGTTCCAGCCGTCTGCAAGGTCGCACAGAGCCGGACTTAGATGCAGTGGACTGCTTTACCACCCTCTGACCACATTGTGGCAGCACTCTCCTCTCACCTACCCCATGTCAGCTAGAATGCATATGCCGGCGAGCGGAAGATAGCAGAAAGTGATGTCACTAAGTGGGTGGAGAGAGTAGAACCAGCCAGTCAAGCTGTGTGTGATGGTTATAATGATTAGATTTGCATGGAGCTTGACATCTGGACATACTTCACTATACCAATGTGGAGGGGGCTGTACTTAAATTGTTTACTAAAGCACACCTGAACTAGCACAAAAAGATTTTTACTTACCTGGACTCCTTCTAGCCCTGCCCCCCTTTCTTTTTTAGTGTGTAAGGTTTCTCAGTGCTTTCTGGGTCCTCTCCATTGCGCCGCTTGTCGGCTCCACCGCTCCAAAATATCTGCGACTAAAACTCCAGTTGTGCCCACTGCACATGTGCGGTCCCGTCAGCGCATGCCCAAGATTAGTGGTTTGCACATGCGCAGTACTCAAAAGAATTAACCACACATGCACAGGACTCCTCCGGCGACAGGAGCGCAATCGTGGGCACCCCTGTGAATTGGATCACGCATGCGCAGTGGACGCAACTGGAGCTCCAGTCGCAGATATTTCGGAGCTGGCAGTGGCACAACAAAAGGGGACCCAGAGGGACCTGACACACTATGGCAGGAGGGTGTCTGGGCGTAGCCCCAGGGAAGTAGAAATCCATTTTTTGTGCTAGTTCACATGTCCTTTAAATACTTGCTGTTTATATTCGCACTGCAGTTTGACACAAGAAGTTTCGTTTTCTTGAGCGCTGCAAGGTGGTGACATCAGTGTGGAGTGTCCCATTTGCCAGCAGCCAGCGCTCTTTAATTTGTACTTGCAGCTTTTTATGAAGCTATGTGGTCTGTGCAGAAAGTTTTATGTAGAAAATAAGCATCCACCACTAATTAGATGCTTCATAAACAAAAGTGTAAACACATTTCTGGCTTTTTCCAGGCAGTAGTCAAAAGAAGCCAACGTCCCCAGTAAACCATTTGTCAGAATCCTCTCCATACAAGCAGCATATGCTGTTTATATTATTGTATCCACTTTGTATCTACTGGAATAAGGAGTAGAGGAACTTTTCCAGGTTTCATTTTAATATCTTGTACAGCAAGTGAAAATTACCCCATTGTGAGTTTTAAATAAACGTCACGATATCAGTGTTAGGGTTGCACACAGTCAGGGATGGATTTCTGGAAAGGCAACAAAGGCCTTTGCCTTGGATGGCTGTTGTCCAAGGGGCAGCTTAGCCAGGCCAGGTCTGCCCATGATGCCAAGTGAGGCGGCTTCCTCAGGCGGCAGACGTCTGGGGGACAGGACCAGGCAGAAACAGGAAGTGAAGGGAGTGCCTGTCCAACCTATACTGGGGGCAACTGTACCTAGCTACCAATACTGGGGGTACCTATACCTGGCTACCTACCTATACTGAGGGTGTTTTTTGGGGGGGCTCACCACAGCAATAACATGCGGTGAACATTTTCGGGGGCTGTGCGATCATTGCAATTCGGGGGGGGGGGGGGGGGGTTAGGTATGGGGGCTCATCCTCACAAATTTGCCCCATGCAGCAAAAACTCTAGAACTGGCCCTGAGCTTAGCATGAAAAAAGGGGTTTCTGAATTAATAAAATTAAATTAAAGAGGAGAAATGCTGCTCAAGAAAGCTGCTTATGGAAGAAAGGGATTGCTATAATGGATGTTACACTCAGAACAAGTTGTTAAGATGATTTGCTGGACGTTTCCTTCATGTACACTTTAAGGTTAATGCGATGGCCAGGGTTACCATAAGTATAAGGCAGCCATTCACAAGGCGATTGTGTCCTGATTATATAGACAGTTGATCCTCCCTGATCAAGAATGCTGTTGGTTCGTTTCATTGCAGAATTTAATCCTCAACAGAATTTTTGAAAACATTTCAAAAGTCATTCAGATTGAAGGCTCTGGTATCTGTGTACTGTCTGATGTCGTGCAAACCTGTGCAGATGTTGATCAATCTGCCACCCAACATAGTTGCCGAAAACTTCTGTCACTTCCAACCTTGCTTCGATCAATAAACTCTCCGAAATCAATAATTAAAGTGTTAGAATCTGCTGAAAAAAAATCGACCCATAATCCTTTTACTAATAACTAAGAATTTTGTTTTCCTTTTCAGACCCTCATTAATGACCTGGACCGGAGTACAGGGAGGTACCGCGATGAAGTTAGCCTTAAGACCGCCATCATGTCCTTCATTAACGCTGTTCTTAGCCAAGGAGCCGGCGTGGTAAGACCGAATTTATGAAATTGGACCGTGATCACTAAATGCCTTAACATAGCTTTTGGTTGGTTCACACGGGCAGTAAACATAATGTGTTCCGTTTGGTTCAAATGAGTGGAAGTAGATTTTCAAACTACGATGACGACAGTTGGCGTCGTCCATATAAACATTGAAGTAGATCCCTTCATCTCATCTAGTATTGGATGCTACGTGTAGTGCCCAGCATCGGTTGCTTTATCATGGTTCCGTGTCCCCACGTGGGTCAAAACGCAACAAAGGAGTTAAGGAAACCGATGCCGACCACTTTTGTAAGTATTTAGGAACGGCTCAATTAGTCACTGATCAGTGGCCGAGACAAGGCCGCCAGAGAACGCATTGGCTTGACACCATCAAAGCCGACACAGGATTGAGCTTAAGGCAACTGGTGGAAAAAAGGTACAAGATCTGACAGCATGGAGAGAGCTAACTCATAGAATTGGCCAAAAGTCGGACACGACTATAACATCATCTTCAAATGAGCTGCTGCCAGCCACCCGTGAGAACCAGCCCTTAGTCTCTCTGTTTTATTCTTTTGCTTTAAATTGTAATAGCTCCACCTAGAAGTGGGCAGGCTGAGACCGCTTTCCCGCAATATATGGGTCTCAGAGGAGAGAATACATAGGCTTGCATAGCTTTTAATGGGATATGAGATTTTTATGGTTTCTATGCAAAAAAAAAGTCAACACTGATAGAGTAAAGAAATATATTTATTAGGATGAGGAAGCAACATCTATGTATTGCTGTTACTGTATCCGAGCCTGAAGATCTGTCTCAGAAGTTTGTCCTATTCCTGACCCTAATTTGATCTTTCAGGAGAGCCTGGATTTCCGACTTCACCTCAGATATGAATTTCTGATGTTGGGGATCCAGCCGGTAATCGATAAGCTCCGTGAACATGATAATTCCACACTTGACAGGTACGGTATACAGTATTTGTTTTTAAGAGGTACTAAAATTATAGCTATTTGTTTGCCTTGCAATATTACATGATCTAAGGTTAAGGAAACAGTCCCAGCTATCAGAATCCAAAATGCTTGAGGTCCTCACATATCAGAAAACCTGTAGCTTCAAAAAAGGGAAAAGTCAAAAACTGACTTCGGTAGATAGAAGCCTCTGGATCCTTTATATGCTTCCCACATCCTCCTCCAGACCACCCCTTCTCGCCAAGACCCTATGAAAGTTGTGACCTCACTTTCGTCCATAAACAAGCATGGCCACACTGAGTAGGCGAAGGAGCTGCTTGTGCTTGGCAGAAAAAGCCCAGCTCGGGCGGCTCATAACCACTGCGCAGGTGTGAGCAGTCCTGCTCAGTTTAGCTGCTCTCTGTTGACAACCCTTGTTGAGGTGAAGGATGACAGGTGAACCTTCTGGATTATTCAGAGCCTTCCCCTCTATCTATTTGGGGAACTTTTTTCCTTACAGATAGACTTTAAATTAGGGCCTACAATCTCCTTTTTCCCCCGATTCTGATTCAGGTTGCATCTCAAGCTGAGGTCTTCTCCCAGCATGCATTAGAGAAGTCTTTTGTTAACTACTTAATGAGTGGCGTGGTTTCTTCAGGATCTGCTTTTCCTTGGTTTTTGAGCACTATTCATGTGATCCGTTCTGCACAATCTGATTAATTATTTAATTATATATTTCCGGTGTTTGGTGCTAGTCCATTTTTGTGTTGTTATATTTTCTACTAGGTGGACAAACTTTTTTTAGTGTGCATAGAGAAAAACTTAGGAGAATAAGTTAATTGCCTATGTGCCAATATCTCCATGAAGTGGCGTGAAATGGTTGGTCAGCAGGGTGGCAAGGAGTGCTACCTCGGCTAATTCCTGCTCCACATTGAATGAAGGTCTTTCATAGGTAGTTAATGGATAGCTGTCGTCGCATAAATCAGGGTGGTTGAACTCCAGTCCGCAAACTGAGGTCCTAAACTCTGGCATGGATTTGGCCCTCAAGAACTGGAGTTGGAGTTTTGTGCCATAAATGAAGACAAAGAAGATCTCTCTCCACAATACAAAGTGTTGGTACTGCAGCATCGATGATGGACAGTAGAAGAAGTGCAGTAATGTAGTGGAGCAGCTACACTGTACAGAGATTTGTTAGTAGGTTGTAAAATGTGTTTGCAATAAATATACCCCTAAACATTGTAAGCGCTAGTTATCGCCCCCTACGGCACCATAAACCTTCAGATCCTGTTTTAAGAGCAGCATTGGATTAAGTTGTGGGTCAGATCAGGTCAATGATGGACGTTTATAGACTGAAAACCCCTCTAAATTCCCAGTGTTTTTCAGTTTTGTTGGTTGTAAAAATACAAAGATGTATGTGAAATACATATAAAAATATTTCACACGTTTCTTCTTGTATGGGTTAAAAAGACTGAAAATGTGTCAAGGCAAAAACATTCAAAAATACAAATAATTCTTCGGCATATTTATGTCAACGCTTTGCATTTTCTACTCCTTGCTTATTTGGCAGGTGGTTAAAACCCCACTTCAAGAGTCTTTTGTATTCATGCATTCAGAGCATAATTATTTGAGATTTGAAGCACATCTAAGTGCTTTTCCTTAAAGAATACTTGTAGCCACATAAAAAAAAAAGTTGCATACTCTCCTAAGAAGAGCGAATGCTCTGGATCCTATAGAGCCTTCCTGGTCCTCTCTAGGTCTCCTGGTTCCCCCGCTGTCCCCTGTTCCAATTTCCCTTTTGACTGCATCTTTGGGTCTCCTCGGAAGGCATCGGAATTATTTGGGTCTCTGAGTACTTCTGAAAAATGACCAGCTTTGTTCTGCGCACATATGAGTCCACGCTTGTCTTCTGAAGATGACCAGCTCCGTTCTGCGCATGTGTGAGTCCACACGTGTCTTCTGAAGATGACCAGCTCTGTTCTGTGCACATGTGAGTCTATGATTGTCTTCTGAAGATGACTAGCTCCATACTACGCACGTGGGAGTTCACGCTTGTCTTCTGAAGATGACCAGCTCCATTCTGCGCATGTGTGAGTCTATGATTGTCTTCTGAAGATGACTAGCTCCATACTACGCACGTGGGAGTTCACGTTTGTCTTCTGAAGATGACCAGCTCCATTTTGCGCATGTGTGAGTCCACGCTTGTCTTCTGAAGATGTCCAGCTACATTCTGCACACGTGTGAGTCCATGATTGTCTTCTGAAGTTTTTGGAGACCCGAGTTCTTGCAAAGCTTTCAGAGGAGACCTGAAGGCTTCTTTAAAGTTAAAGTTGGATCACTGCAACGGGGGCCTGGCAGTGGAACGAGAGGATGCAGAGAGGTCAGAGAAGGCTCTGAGAGATCCAGAGCCATCCTTCTTCTTGGGGGAGTGTGTAACTTTTAATGACCACAGGTATATTTTAAAAAGTTTCAGCTCTTGTAGAAGTAAATTTCAGAACACCTGGTGCAGTGGTTCGTTGGTGACCATCTTTTCCCCTAGAGTCATGTGACCAAAGTTAGGCCTGTTTTCCACGGCTGAAAGGTAATGTTCGGTCAGGGCCGGTTCTAGACTTTTTACCGCCTGAAGCAATTAATTGTGTTTGTCTTTGGAATTTTGTATGAATGATTTATTGAATACACTACCTCTAATGATTATAAAAGCATTTTAGGTAATTGGGTACAAAAGCTATTAAATGCTTAAAATAAGCCTATTGTCTTCATCATATCTGTAAAAATGTGTTTTATTAATAGGCATTTAGATTTCTTTGAAATGCTGAGGAATGAAGATGAGCTTGAATTAGCGAAAAGATTTGATTTGGTAAGTCCAATGGTCTCTCACAGTGTGTGTTTTTCTGTCTGTCTGCGTGTGAAATCTGTCTCTGTCTGTGTTTGTAGAAAGGTTATCAGAATCAAGGCCTCTGACTGTTCATATTTATTTCCACAGGTTCATATAGACACAAAAAGTGCCACACAGATGTTTGAGCTGATACGGAAAAGGCTAACTCATTCAGAATCCTATCCACACTTTACGTCCATTCTTCACCATTGCCTTCAAATGCCTTGTGAGTATGAGAGAGACTAATGGATTGTGTTACAGCAGATAACCGGAACTGCCCTCGCGTCAACTACTATTCTACTGTGACCAGACCTGCCCTCACTTCACCTGCTATAATACTGTGACTAGGCCTGCCTTCACGTCACCTAATATTCTACTGTGACCAGACCTGCCCTCACTTCACCTGCTATATTACTGTGACTAGGCCTGCCTTCACGTCACCTACTATTCTACTGTGACCAGACCTGCCCTCACTTCACCTGCTATAATACTGTGACTAGGCCTGCCTTCATGTCACCTACTATTCTACTGTGACCAGACCTGCCCTCACTTCACCTACTATAATACTGTGACTAGGCCTGCCCTCACTTCACCTACTATAATACTGTGACTAGGCCTGCCCTCACTTCACCTGCTATAATACTGTGACTAGGCCTGCCCACACTTCACCTACTATTATACTGTGACCAGACCTGCCCTCACTTCACCTACTATAATACTGTGACTAGGCCTGCCCTCACTTCACCTGCTATAATACTGTGACTAGGCTTGTCCTCGCTTCACCTGCTATAATACTGTGACTAGGCCTGCCCGCACTTCACCTACTATTATACTGTGACCTGACCTGCCCTCACTTCACCTGCTATAGTACTGTGACTAGGCCTGCCCTCACTTCACCTGCTATAATACTGTGACTAGGCCTGCCCTCACTTCACCTGCTATAATACTGTGACTAGGCCTACCCTCACTTCACCTACTATAATACTGTGACTAGGCCTGCCCTCACTTCACCTGCTATAATACTGTGACTAGGCTTGCCCTCACGTCACCTGCTATAATACTGTGACTAGGCCTGCCCTCACTTCACCTACTGTAGTACTGTGACTAGGCCTGTCCTCACTTCACCTACTGTAGTACTGTGACTAGGCCTGTCCTCACTTCACCTACTGTAGTACTGTGACTAGGCCTGCCCTCACTTCACCTGCTATAATACTGTGACTAGGCCAGCCCTCACTTCACCTGCTATAATACTGTGACTAGGCCTGCCCTCACTTCACCTGCTATAATACTGTGACTAGGCCTGCCCTCACTTCACCTGCTATAATACTTTGACTAGGCCTGCCCTCACCTCATCTGCTATAATAGTGTCACCTCATCTGCTATAATACTGTGACCAGGCTTGCCCTCACTGCATCTGCTATAAGTATGTGAACTGCGCCCCTCCTAGCTGCCATTACATGTAGCAGAGTTCTAGTGTTTGGTAACACCACACACACCCGTTGGTGTCCTGGCAGCAAATACCTGTGACATGGCACATCATCTTCACATGCCCGTGGCTGCACTTAGCTGTGACTTTAGAAGAGTGCCCCCTGTCCAGTGACCGCTCCATGCCATTACATGCTCTTCCTCCAGGCACTGTATTGACCTGAGGAATCGGGGATCACCAGTGAAACGTGTCATCTCTCACCGGTTTCATAAATTATTTTTGTTTATCGGGTGTCTGTTACTGAGTTAAGCCACTTAGAATGTTTTGAACAGTATATATATATATATATATATATATATATATATATATATATATATATATATATATATATATATATATATATATATATATATATATATATATATCTGGGGCACTTCTTTCCTCCTCTTACGCTGTTGTGAGATTATCACCATAAATTGTTGTGAATACCGTAGTTGTTTCGAGGGATGTAAGCCCTAGCATGAGCATTGTAGTTGTTGTTGCTTTGTAAAGAGGTTGCTATGATACATTTCACTCCAGAAAAGTACAGTTATGGTTTTTTTGTTGTTGTTTTGTTTCATCTCGTTATCAGTATTGATAACACCTATATTAGCCTTTGCTTGGCAAGAGTTATTAATAAAGTGACGGTACTTTGTGTTTAGACAGCTGTGATAAAAATCTTTCTGGTGCCGCTATTGGCCTGAGCTGTGTAATGTATCTGCAGCTCTATGTGTTGAGAGGCCTCTTAAATCATCTTATATCGTAATTTCATAGAGGCTGGTGCCCAGCTGCTGCTACCCCTATCTACTCGGCTGGCTCCGCGAGTCTCTCCCAATTACGTTTCTGCTGCATCACTCGTATTTATAGAACAGTCTGTTTCACCACAATTGATTATTTTTGTTTCTTCCAAGAACAAGATAACGTATCTAAAGCTTTGTATGTAGAAGGCCACGTCCTTGCTTACTCTGTATGAATTTTATTCATTCTTCAAATGTTTGTTTCGTTTTTTTTTTTTTTTTTTTTCCTTTTAGACAAAAGAAGCGGCAACACTGTGCATTACTGGTTACTTCTGGACCGGATAGTCCAGCAGATTGTCATCCAGAATGACAGAGGACAAGATCCGGACATCTCCCCACTGGAGAATTTCAATGTTAGGAACGTTGTTCGAATGTAAGCAGATATTTTCCTTATTGTTTATATGGGTAATTAAAGAGTACCTACATTATAAATTACAGTTTGCTTTAAACCTAATAAATTGCCAAGATATATAAAATCACACATAATAAAGTATGATTTTCTCACCCCCCGGGTCTGCATTCCACATATGGTCTTGAAATCCCTGCTCCCAGTGTGAAATTGGGCCAGGGTGATTTTGATTTCTTTACAAACCATAGATGCTGGGGGATTGATGTCATAACTCCACTCCCCCATGTCCATGTGATCTAATCCAGGCAGGCAGACAAACATCTGAAATAAGAATTATAGCAAACAGACGGGATAAGACAGGCTGCATCAGTTCTCCTGTTTCTCCTCTCTGTTACACACTGCGAAAAGAGAAGTAATTTCATCCAGGCAGACAGAGAGCAAGGGAGGGAGAGGCAGAGGAGGGAACCAGGCTGGAGGGGTGGACATTATGCTGAGGGTGTATTTTATGAAGGCTTCAACATGAGGAGAAATAAGAAAGTGCTACTACAGATATAAATGTGAGTGTTCTATCCACTACGATGTACCAGATGTAAACTTTACATGTTAATCTAACTGTACACAGTACATAGAATAAATATATGTATTTCCATTCCTTTTTTTGGCTGGAGGTGCTCTTTAAGGAAGAATCAGTCAATAAAGTGTACCCCATGGGACATGTTGACATAAGATAAACAGTGTATGTAGAAGGCCAAACATATTAATAACCAGGCTGTTTTACTTGTTTTATTTTGCTGTCTAAAAGAGTTAATTTTGAGGCATGGAAGTGACAGCTTCTGTCTTATCAGTACTTTGTCGGGAATATAGTAAAAATCACTGATAAGCAAATTACAGCCATACAAGTTTTCTTGGCAAAATACAACTTCTGAGGGCAGGGGAGAGATAGAAAAAGGTCAATAGTTCATGTATTTTCACTCAGGGACACTTAATAGGCTGCCAATGTGCAGAGACAAGAAAACATTCAATCTACTTTATAAATGTCCAAATATAAAATAAAACCATGGGAATACCTTAAAAAGTCATTTTTAAGAGTAGGAGGATAAATACAATTGTTTATCTCATCAATTTATTTTTACCTCGGGTTCACTTTAAAGAGTTGGTGAACTTAAACCTTAAGAGGAAGAGGAAATAAGATTTTAGCCTAAAATATAAATTGAGCCCGCCCCTTCATACTTCATTAATCTGCTCCTATTGGCCATCTGTTACCATCTCCAGTCATGTGATGTTAGTGAAGAGATTATTATCCGGTTAGCTTAGTGATCTACAAACATAAAAAAGTCAAAACAAACAACTCCATAAGTTAACCTCTTCCAGATGGCCGTAGTTGAAATCTATGCCCTGTTTGTGACTGCCTGTTTCTGCCAGGGTGTAGATTTCAACTTTCCCATTTCTGGGTTCATGCCGATACTGTAGCGTAGCACCCTGACAGGCAGAGCTCCGAATCTCGGTCAATTTTATTGGCTCCTGACCTTGTGATTACTGTGAGCCAATCGCAGTAATCACTGTTTACTAAAGGGAAAGGATGGCTCTGGTCCTTCAGAGGACATAACCGTCCAGTCCCAAAGGAGTTAAGTTGTAGTAAAGAGGAATGACACTGGTAGTAAATATTGAACCCATGAAGGTGCTAAAGCTTCTGAATGTTTCAGTAGCACCATTGGGGCCATAATCTGGAAGTGGAAAGAACAAATTTCACCATAAACTGTGCTCCTCTCAAGATTTCTGACATAGGAACCAAAAGAATTTTCAAAGGGCTATGAAAGAACTGAAGATCAGAGTTCATAGAAGTCCTCCCCAGAACCTTCAAAATTAAACACGTTTGTGTGTAAGAATGGGCCTAAATCACACCCGAGCAATGCTCGCTCGTGCCAGAGAACCACCAGGTTTACTAGAAATGGCCACATGGTCCAACCACTTAGTGTTATCACACCTTCAAGATAATCTATTCTTCAAATCTACCACTAGAACCTATGCAAGCCCGCAGAAGCTTTAATCACGCTCCCTTAGCTATCTCATTATAGTGGACACACTGTTTATAGTGTTTACCAACAACCAGTTAGGATTGTCCCACCCATATCTTGTTTGGTTCCCATCAGTGGTATGCAGTTTACGGTGTGGGAATCCATTATCTATATGAAATGTACAGGCTGTTGATTCTAGATCCTCCAAGAATCAGGAATATGTGGGCAAATTGGAAATGCCAAGCAGTACATTCGAGGTGGGGATTTGATGGGTTTCCTGTGGGTCACAGAAACAGTTTTTGGTGGTCTGTGACTTCGCTGGAATGTAACATGGAAGCTCTAAGACGGTTTGTGCTATATCAGTCAGTTTTTCATTTTTCTGTTGTGTCCCTTTATGAAAACTATTTTGACAAAGCATATACAGAGGGTGGGATGCCTGACGATTGTCAAAAGTGACTATATTCACCCTTAAAGGGCAATTTTAGTCTTAATAAAGATAGCCAGGAACCAAAATGGAGCCCTTCTCACATGAGTGAAGCTGCATAGCTTCACTCAAGTGAAAAGGGCTCCATTTTGGTTCCTGGCTATCTTTATTAAGGCACATAAAAATTGCCCTTTAAGGGTGAATAAAGTCATTCATTGGCTGTTGTAATGTCTCATAATCCATAGCATTCCTTTAATGTTCGCAGGCTGGTTAATGAGAATGAAGTCAAGCAGTGGAAGGAACAAGCTGAGAAGATGAGGAAAGGTACTTCACTTTCTGAGACATTTGTTATGAGTCAAAACAATTTACTGAAAGGTTCCCAGGGGGCAACCTCCACCTACGTTTTACATTATTATGGATGCCGATGGGTTGAAATTTCTGTTTCTAATATCTTCCAGAAGCTCTGCTATTAAGATACAGATTTCCCAGCTCTGCACTCCAGTCACAGCTGTTATAGGGTTATCAATCATAGGTGACCAGTAGAGCATCAGATGTCCAAGGGTGATCATGCTATCTGTACATGCAAAATTGGCACCAGAAATAGAAATGACTGATATTCTGATATTGGGCACTGGTAATTCCAATAATAAAATATTGGAAAATTTTACCATGATTTTACTACCCTTAAACCCAATCCTATTCTCACACGAGCCCTCTCTCTACTGCTGCCTAATCCTAATTGACCACCACCCCCGCCGCCAATGCCTAACCCTATTCCCTAACTGATGCCTAAACCTGACTTAAGACAAGTCTGTTATGGATGGCAGACTTTTATAATGGGGTGCATACCAAAATAATGTTGTGAAACTCTGTGCCAGGAGCTCCTCAGATGGGCAACATTGGTTTCTGGGTGGAAACAAATGTCATTGGGAAACTTCCTGTGGTGCTACAGCATCACTTGAGTCGTGGTTGTTCTAAAGAAAAACTGATATAGGAATTATAATTGTAAATTGCACCTGATGTTGCAAAGTGTTAAACTAATGGGTCCTTCTGGCCTTCAACACATCTCTCTCCCATTCCAGAACATCAAGAGCTCCAGCAAAAACTGGAGAAAAAAGAGCGAGAGTGCGATGCCAAGACCCAGGAGAAGGAGGAGATGATGGAGACTCTCAACAAAATGAAAGAGAAGCTGGAAAAGGAATCCACTGAAAACAAACAGGTCAAACAGCAGGTGTTGGATCTCACTGCACAAATACAGGAGCTCAACAAGGTAAGAGACCATCACGGTGCTATCCTGTAACTCGTTATTTCTTAACCTTTCAATAATGTGACAGACTCCTCTATTGATCAACATTAAATGTTTTGTTCGACTACAGGGTAATGTTTGTTACAGCAGACCTGAAGCATGTTAAAATAAAGACTGTGATACGTACCTAAGAAGAGGAAGGCTCTGCCCCACTTTTAAAATTCACGCCTTCGGAACTTCTCGGCAAGCTTCAGAAGCACTTAAGTCCCTGAGTGCTTCTGAAGATGGGCACATGCGGACTGTGCATTCGCGAGCCTGGATAAGCATGTGCACAGTACGGATCCGCTCATCTTTGGAAGTACCTGGGAACGTGAGAACTTCTGAAGACTGCCTGAGGAGTCCGAAAAGTTAATCAACTGAGGTGGTCGAATCATTTCAGGAGGGGATTAGTGAAAACTGGAGCAAGGGTGGATGAGTCGGCCAGAGGAATTAATCAGGATCTGTGGTTCACACAGCTTAACCCTGATCGATTGGTCTAAGCTACCGTTCCTGTTTTGTTCCAGTTTTCCTTGCACTGGTCTCAGCTTTGGTGCTCTTTGTCGAAATAAATGCAATTATGTATTGTTCAGCGTGTTACTGATGCAACTGTTTTCTACTTCTTTTGTCATTGAATCGTAGAGGGCAGTCTGCGCTCCTCCGCCTTGTGGGCCACCCCCTCCTCCTGGTGCTCCAGGTGGGCCAACGTCTCTGCCTCTTGGAGGTATGATTCTTCCACCACCACCTCCTCCACCACTCCCTGGAATGGCTCCGCCGCCACCACCCCCTCCACCTCCTGGAGGCCCTCCTCCACCCCCAGGACTACCTCTTTTTGGGGCACCACCTGGGGCACCGCTAGGTCCAGCTCCAAAGCAGAAAAATATTCCTCAGCCAAAGAACCCCCTCAAATCCTTCAACTGGTCTAAACTGGCAGAGGTAAGTGTCTTGGTCTTTCTAGTCTCCTTGAATTTCCTGGTACAAAATTTTGTGTTCGTCATATTTATTTGCCGACATTCTGTTAAACAGAACAAGTTGGAGGGGACCGTCTGGGTCGATCTTGATGACAGTAAAGTGTTCAAAATTTTAGATCTAGAAGATATCGAGCGGACCTTCTCTGCTTACCAAAGACAGCAGGTATTTCAGTCTTGTTGGTCAAGTTGTATTATTTTAGTCTGTTTATCAAGAGGGTAGCGGAACCTAGAGGCGATATAGTAATTGCACTTTATTTTAAGAAAGGGGAGGTTAGTTGAAGTCCACCCACACCATCTATTTCAGATTCCCAGCGGTTAAATTACTTTTGAAAGCGTTAATCAATTGATACTTAAGTCTGCTTCAATTGTTGAAAAATGGAACCTGATTACTATTACGGTGCACTTGCTTTATTTATTGTGCCCCATTTTATACTATTGACAGGTGCAAACTGAAAAGCCACCCGTTCAGTGTGGCTTGGAGTGGCATGCATGAACTCCAGACTATTTCCTCTGTAACACAGTCCAGCCTGCATCCATGTATTGATCTGAGACATATCTATGCGCTTTGAGTCCTACAGGAGAAAAGCGCTTTACAAATATTATTGTATTGTATAGAAACACATTATTTCTTTCCAGAGGTACTGCTTCTGCATTTGAAGCATGAGGTTATGAATTTGACTCTTGGGTTTAAAAAAAACAAACACATCGGTACTCAAAGCATGGATGTTAAATATAGCAAAAATAAAAATAGCCTTATAAAACATGCCTTGATTTCACTTAAAATGAGACCTGCCGCTTAATGGCCGCAGAAAGCTGATGAAGCCCAGGGGACACAGAAAAACCTTGCAGTCCTTTATCTTCATCCACCCATAACTGAAATGGTAGTGGTTGTGGACTGAACTTTTAAACTTGTTTGTGTTGTTTTGCTTCTATTGCTTGTATTTTGGGGGCATTTGTTTTTTTAGGTATATAAGTGCCCTGTGTAAAGCTAAAGGAAAGAGTTAAGACTAACGATGCCCCACACTGACCAATCCGATATTAAAGAGGAACTGTAGTGAAAATAACATAATAAATAACATTTCTTATTGTTTACAATATTCATTTATAGAATATTTAGTCAGTGTTTGTTCATTGTAAAATCGTTTGTCTCAGATTTACACTCTGAAATGTATCATTTGTGGGGACATCTTTAGTGCTGCCAAGCGATCAGTACGGGATGTTCGTTATTTCCTACAAAGCAATGAGGTTCACAGACAGGAACCTGTCAGGACCATGGTCATGACATCACACTGTGGGAGGGGTTTCACCACAATATCAGCCATACAGAGCCCCCTGATGAACTATTCCAGAAAAGGTAAAGATTTCTCGTGGGAAAGGGGGTTTCAGTTACTGATTGGGATGAAGTTCAATCTTTGGTTAAAGTTCATCTGTCATCAGGCAAAAACAGTGTGCGTCCCCATGAAGGCCTGCAGTAGATTCCACGGCCCTGGAGAGGTGATGACTGAAAAATACACTGCTTAGTCCAGCAGGGTATAAATGCACTACAGCCAAAACCCATCTCCATCTACACATTTAAGTACTCCTTCAGGTAGCTGAGCAAAGTGCCCAAATGTTACCTTGTTTGTTTGTTGCAACTGCAACCAAAATACCGCTTTGGAAATTTGATCATTTGACCTTAACTGGCAGAGCTGAAGATGTTAAAGAGTAACGTTAACCCAGTATTGAGTTTCATCCCAGTCTGTAGCTAATACCCCCTATACCTCGAGAAATCTTTACCTTTTCTCAAAGAGATCATCAGGGGGGTCTGTCTGGCTGATATTGTGGTGAAACCCCTCCCACAGGGTAATGTCATGACCATGGTCCTGACAGTTTGCTGTCTGTGAACCTCGTTGCATTGTGGGAAATAATGGCTTTTTCCAATTGCCAAGCAAGCAGTATCTCCCTCCTTTGCATTGAACTCTCAGTAAACAAACATTCAGCAGAGATCACCTGGCAGAAGTAAAGATGTCGCCACCTGTTACAAATTTCAGAATGTAAATCAGGGATTTAAAGCAGAAGAATTTTACAATGAGCAAACCCTGGCTGAATAATTTAAAACTACTATTATAAACCGGGAACAAAATCCATGCTAAAGGTCCCAATCTAACATTATAGAAAGTCACAGCCAAAGTTGAGTTCTTTCAGTAAGAAACTCCTCTTCATATGTGTATTGTATACTTCAGTGCAGACACAAATTCCGCCTCAACTTCAGATATGATTACCAGATCATATCAGCCCCATTATAAGGTCTCATCAGGCTCAGAACCTGGCTCTCTCTTTGCCGATTTCCTTTCTTCTCTCAAGTCTGCATCACCTATATGCTTGGCTCCAAAGGTTAATTCAAAGTAGTGCCACAAACTGGTGGCCCCTGAGGAAGCTTATTGTAAGCGAAACCGGTTGGGCGTAGCAGACGTATGGTGGTGGACAGCGCCCTGTGGCCCAACACCATTTACATCTTCTGGTTCGTCTAAAAAGGTTTAGGTGGCCATACATCTGTAGACTTGGCAGCCGATTGAATCTAATGAAAATCTGTGCCGCCAAAAACATGCCCAATCAACAGTTCGACCAATTTCGGGCCAAATTGGCCACATGTATCAATCAGACAGGCTGGAAAATATAGGGCGTGCTCAATCGGGTGCATGGTGGTAACGGCGTACAATAATCACAAATGTGAAGGAAACCCCAGCTGCGGCCCCCCAAATGTACACGTACCTCCCCGCAGCCCTTGAAGTAATACTTTACCTGTCCGCCGCTGTGTCCGCACTCTTCTTCCTCATCCGGCCCACATGTGGTTGCCAGCGTATACCTCCTGGGGTGCGTTTGCCGTTGCTAAGAGGTATTTCTCTTTTCATTTTAAAACTTATGACACAACTTGTACTTGTGATGTACGCTTAAAGAGGAACTTCAGCCTAAACAAACATACTGTCATTAAGTTACATTAGTTATGTTAATTAAAATAGGTAATATAATCTCTTACCCACCCTGTTTTAAAAGAACAGGCAAATGATTGATTTCATGAGGGCAGCCATCTTTTTGGTTGAAAGGAGGTGACAGGGAGCATGAGACACAGTTCCAACTGTCCTGTGTCCTGAGCACCTCTCCCAGTTGCTAGGCAACGTGAATAACAAAATAGGAAATCCCATCATACTCTGCACAGCATCAGGGAAAAAAAGCCCAGGCTTTTTTTCTTTGATGGGTGCTGCTAAAAATGATGCTTTGGTAAGAAAAACAAAGTTGTGATGCTGTGAAACTGTTAAAGAAACACCAAACCTTTTCAGTTCTGCTGAGTAGATTTTTAGTCCGGAGGTTCACTTTAAGAGCAGAGGGAGAGCACGCTATGGTTCTGTTCTGAGCCTGGCTAATGAGACCTTATAATTTGTGTCTGATATGATCTAGTAAGTGTTACTATTATCTGGTGTGGTGGTGGTTGGTTTTCTGTCTGCGCTGAAGTATACGATACAAATATAGATGAATATTGTTAAATAAGCAATTTTATCAATTACCTTACTTTTACTATACTTCCTCTTTAACCTCCTTGGCGGTAAAGGGGTAAGCCCCCGGAGGGTGCCGCTCAGGCCCTGCTGGGCCGATTTGTTTAATTTTTTTTTTTTGCTGGCCGCAGCTAGCACTTTGCTAGCTGCGCCAGCACACTGATCGCCGCCGCCCCGCGCACGATCGACGCTATCCGTCGCGCCGCACGGCCCCCCCCCCCCCCCAGACCCCGTGCGCGGCCTGGCCAATCAGTGCCAGGCAGCGCCGAGGGGTGGCCCGGGACTCCCAATGACGTCCCGACGTCAGTGACGTCATCCCGCCCCGTCGCCATGGCGACAGGGAAGCCCTCCAGGAAATCCCGTTCTTTGAACGGGATTTCCTGATCGGAGATTGCCGAAGGCGATCAAAGAGGGCCCTGGGCTCGCTACATGATATAGGAAAAAAAAAATTAAAAAAAACTGCTGCGCTCCCTCCTGGCGGATTTTTTTATACCGCCAGGAGGGTTAACAATGGGCAGGGCTGCTCTTTCTTGGCTCAGCATAGTGCTGTTAAGATGGCAAGGGGGCGGGACACTGACAGAGCTCTCTGATAGGATTGCTTCATTTAGCTGTAGGAGTCAGTGGTCCAGGAAGTGTCAGGTGAAGGGACTTATGATGAGGTGTTCTTTATTAACATTAAAGGGAACCTTAACTGAGCGGTATATGGATGTTTCCTTTTAAACAATACCAGATGCTTGTCAGGGGCTGAATCACACACCTGAAACCAGCATGCAGTTAATCCAGTCTGACTTCAGTCGGAGCATCTGATCTGCATGCTTGTTCAGGGGCAGTGGCTAAAAATATTAGAGACACCGGATCAGCAGGAGAGTCAGGCAACTGGTAATATTTTAAAAGGAAACATCAATTTCCTTCTCAGTTTAGGTTCCCTTTAAATAAAATAATTTTTTTTAACCAAAAATAATAAAAAGCAACAGTTTTTGCAGCATATGAGAAGAAAATGCTGCATTATTGCCAGTGCTGATGAGGTAGGATGAACGCCCATGGATCTGCACAAAACATCTATATACAGTGGAACAAATGCTTTTCTCTGCCTTGTCCCGTCAGACCGAATGAGATCAGAGTAATGTTTTGCTGTAGTGAGTGGCTTTACTTTATAGTCTCTTTCAGAATATTTGAGAAAAAAAAATATTAAAGATTTAAAATAAACATAAGAAAAAAAGAACTTTACCCTTTTTTTTTTTTTTGCATTAAATACATTTGAAATACCTGTTGCAGCAGATCAGATCTCCTTGCCATGGACTAACAGGACTCTGTTGGATCTAACTATTTACATACATGGGCGTAACAATCACCCCTGCGACCCCTGCCATTGCAGATTAGCCCAGAGGCTTTGGGAGCCCCTCCTCCTCCCTCTCCCCAACCACAAGTGCAGGCAATTAGCAAAAAATCTCCCCGTTTGCTCACAAAAACCATCCCTGCCCCCTCCCCATCCCTGCCCCCTGCCCCCTCCTATCCAGAGTAGCGGATCAGTTTATTTCGGTGCGCGGCTCTGAGAGCCGAAACTGGGCGCCGTCATAGCAGCAATGCTATAATGCGCGCCCCGCATATCGGTAATTCGGGGTTCTGGCAGCCACCTCGAATTACATCTCCCTCCGAGTTGCGACAACACGGAGGGGGAATAGTATTTAACGCTGCCTCGGAGTTTAATGGCAGTGGGGAAAGCCATAATTCGGCTCTCCCCGCGCCGAACTGAGTGCCGCCGACCTAATATTCACCCGCAGAGTAGCGGGAGCATATGTAATTTTTTTCCTGCTTCTAGATGCTGCTTTACAGCAGAACACTCTCTGCTGCTATTTGCCGCTTCCCAATCCGTGGGGTTCAGGGACCAAGGGGGCCCCATGCTATCATTTTTGTAGCGGGGCCCTATCAAGTCTAGTTACGCCATTGTTTACTTAATCATCAAAGTAACATAGTCTGCGTATCTGGATGGAGGGTATGACTGATCTCTTCACTGAACCTTTATTTCCTGGAAACTGACGGCCCATCACAGCTGTGTGGTGTTAGTGTGGGACACGTGGTTAAATGGGGAGGCTAAATGCCCCCATTCTTAGCTACATGGACTATACCACTGCGATCCCTAAATTACTTGCATTCTCTCTGAGGAGAGGGGGAGAAGGAAGTAAAGAAGTTCTTTATGTTGGTGGTGAGGAGATGGAAACCTGTGAACTGCTGCAACAGTTATTTTCCTGTGAACTGCTGCAACGGGTATTTTCCTGTGAACTGCTGCAACGGGTATTTTCCTGTGAACTGCTGCAACGGGTATTTTCCTGTGAACTGTTGCAACGGGTATTTTCCTGTGAACTGTTGCAACGGGTATTTTCCTGTGAACTGCTGCAACGGGTATTTTCCTAACTAAAATTCTGGACAACCCCTTTGATGACCTTTGATTTGAAGAAAGGTGATACTTGCCTCTCCATGAAGTTTGCTTCTGGTTCCTGTTGGCCTGCTTTTTGTTTTTCACCAAGTCCCCTGTCCCCTGACACTACTGTCACAGCAGTGACTATGCCCCAGTGCCCTTATCCAAGATGGCCACCAGTACCGTGGCTTCCAGTACTCAGCATTATGGTAAGATACGGGCGATGCTTTTATAGACGGAACAGCTAGCTGGTTGCCAGTGCTGAAACCAGATGTAGCAAGATGGGCATACGTCACTGGATGGGGGCACTCGCTGCATTTTTCACCACTGCACCCCAGGGGACAAGGTACGGGAAACCGATAGGAGGCGGACCGGAACCAGATATTGCCTTCCTGGGAGTGGGAGTATTGCCTTTTCTATCCACAGTTGACTTTATATTTTGCATGCAGATGGGCTTTGGGGCCCTTTTCCACTAGGTAACCCAATCGCAAGTACGATAATGTTACCTTCAATTTTCATTGACACGGTTGTGCCGCGATACATTCGTTATGGGTGCAACCACACCAAAAATCGTGTATTCCAGTGATTCAGGACAAAACTAATTACGGTAGTGGAAAAACAACACTGCAATTTACTAGTTACCCTCCTTGGCAGTTATCACGAGTTAGACTCGGGGTTGAAAAAAACAGCCAGGAGCGGTAACCCCGAGCATAACTCATGGTAGCCCCCAGCAGGACTGTGCAGAGCATAGCGCGCAGAGGGCATTTTTACTCACCTCCCGGGGGATCCAGACACCAGCAGCCATTCTCCTTCCTGTCCTCCGAGTGTCTGCATTCCTCGGGTGAGATCACGGTTTGTCGTCATGACAACAGACGGCGACCTCACTACAGGGTTACAGCACCACCCGGAGGACTCAGGGAGAACTGCAGCGCTGGAGCCCAGGGAGGTGAGTAAGTGCTGGGCTGCTGCAGATCTCTCTGCAGTGTGATTTTTTTTTTCTTCCAGGTTCTAGGGTCTAAAAGCATGCCCCAAAAAAATTGCACCGCTATTAGACCCTAAAATTTGGAAAGAATCAGGCTGCTAGGGGGGGTTAATCCCGGTGCTGTTGCGATCTGCGATCTGTAAAATGCTCACTATTGGCTTTTTCGCAGATGATTAATTACAGCGTAGTGGAAGAGGGCCCTTAATTAGAAAACGCAAAGAGCAGTGATTATATGCAATCCCCTATGGCAGCCAATCAGATTCCCCAGTACTGGACTCTGATCAGCATAGCACGCTTATTCTCTAAATTAAAAGCACCAGTGGCTTTTTTTCCCCCCTACCCTGCTCCTTTGCAGCATGTTGTTTGATACAGAAATGACAGGGACACTTGAAATTAGCTAATTATAATGTTAAGAGCTAACCAGTAACTATAAACAGCTTGTGTTAATTATGCATCGTTGTAAA
Source organism: Hyperolius riggenbachi (assembly GCF_040937935.1). Taxonomy (NCBI): domain Eukaryota; kingdom Metazoa; phylum Chordata; class Amphibia; order Anura; family Hyperoliidae; genus Hyperolius; species Hyperolius riggenbachi. The sequence continues at coordinate 259,585,295 of NC_090654.1, read as the reverse complement.
CTAAACAGCTGAAATAATATAGCATGTTTGTGTAATAATGTGCTGTGTGTGGATCAGTATTGTTAATTAGAGCACAGCTGTCAGACTGACTCCCAATCACCCCCGCATGGTGCGTCTAGCGAAAAGTCCTCGTCCAATCAGCTTGCGGAGGATGACTTAGATTAGCTGTCACTTTGTGATGACATCACTGAGCCTGTGTGTTTTTTACATTGAATGCCTCTTTGCTACAAGCTTCTGTCTATAAGATGTATTATAAATCTTGCTGATCTGCTTTGGCCACTCTATCTCCTCTTAATTTGCTGCCACCGCTGAAATTGCACGCAATGATTGCCTTTCCCCAATGCTTGGCTGCTGATGTGTCTGCAGGATTTCTCCATCAACAATGGCATCAAGCAGGTAAGTCAGACGCTGCTGCTACTCTTTGCAAACTGGTAAAGAGAACCTGTAATGTCACACATAACAATACTTCCACCACAACACTACTGTGCCAGCTGCAGTAATCCTGATTCATTTCTTGGTACCTGGGGACCCCCTTGATGAACATTATACAAGATGAGCTTGGATTTCTGACTTCATGCTCAGCCATTTAAAGGAGAACTCTGTTTGTTGTAATTGGGTTGGGCATTGGGAAGAATATAGAAACTGAAAACAGATGTCCTCTGTTATTCCCACACTGCCCTCTAGTGACAAGTGGCCATACATCCACATTACAGAAGTGCTAATTAGAAGCAGGGAAATGAAACAAATAAGAAATAAAAAAAAGTGCTAAAATAAATTGGCCTTTAGCACTTGCAAGCCTCTAAATTGGCTGCTAAAGGGTTAAAGCACAACTGAAGTGAGAAGAATATGGAGGCTGCCATATTTATTTCCTTTTAAACAATACCAGTTGCCTGGCAGCCCTGCTCATCTATTTGGCTGCAGTAGTGTCTCAATCACGCAAGAAACAAGCATGCAGCTAATCTTGTCAGATCTGACAATATTGTCAGAAACGCCTGATGTGCTGCATGCTTGTTAGTCTACGGCTTAATGTATTTGAAGCAGGGGATCAGCAGGGCTGCCAGTCAACTGGCATTGCTTAAAAGGCAATAAATATGGCAGCCTCCATATTCCTCTCGCTTCAGTTGTCCTTTAACACCTTCCAAAAGTTACAAGCAGAAAAAGGAAGGTAGACAAACCAAGATCCACAGTTGGGTCAGTAGACCAAAGCGCTCCAGGAATACAAGGAAAACGGACGTACCCTTCTATAACAGCACCTTAGTGGGTGGCTAAAAACTGGTATAAGGAGGCGTCAACAAAGGATAAAAAAATCTAAAAACTATTTAAAAAGGAGGGGTGGTGCTCCTCCAAAGACAACAAACTAAATATTTCAAAGTTATTCAATAGACACAACCTACGCCTTTCACAAGTGATAGCAGCAAAGCACCTCCATGCAATTCCTTCTGTAATTACATTGAAACTCAGACTGTGACACATTTTTGGGAACAGAAAAAGCAGTTTAATGTGATCAATTAAAGCAGAACATAAGCAAAGGGAAGAACATCTAAATTTAACGCATCATATATGTCTTCTTTATACATTTATAGTCAGGATTTATCTAAAGGTTGGAAATTTGAGTGATACCCCCCCCCCCCCCCCCTTCCTTATAGTCCGGACATTACTCTGAACATTCATTCACGCTTCCACTGCAGTGGTATTATTATTAGGTCTGGCTCACAATGGGACCTTACAGGTTCTCTTTACTACACTGTGATGATAATTATTTAGAGAATATGTTGGCTTTGCTCTCAAGGGGTCAGTCCGCTCAGAACGTTTTTAGTCACCTATTGGGTTTGGGTTTAGTGAAGTCTGTCTCCCATAGTTCCCGGCGGTTACCATCAGGGCGTTCCTGCAGTGCTGCTCATCCAGCAGGGGGCGTGGCATCAGCTTGTAACCACTTGGCCCATCTGTGGAGCTTTGGAACTGGAGTGGGCAGGTCTCCCTGGGAAGGATAGGACTATCAGTTCTTGGTGGCCTGACCTTTTGGAGGGTTTGTTGGTAATCACACAATCACTTCCAGCGCAAATTCAGGGTTTTTTCTTGCTTTAAGTTAGCAGAGAGATGAATGCATATAATTTCTTTCCCAGGTGGCCCAATATGTGTCCAGAGCCGCTGGTCTATACCGTAGACTAATCTGATGTATTTGTACAACCTGCATACAACCGTTTCAAGCCTTTGTGAGCTCAGCAACTCTTTCTGCCTATCACTGGGATCTGCAGCCTTGCAGACCAATGACAGGGCCCATTGGGGGGGGGGGGGGGGGGGGGGTCAGCAAAAGGCAGTCGGCACCACCAATATTTGAAAGCTCTTATAATATTGATGCTTCATGATAAAAAACAAAACGCCAAAGACCAGGACTCCATCAAACAGTTCTTATAGCATATACAGTCTTCATTTACTTATAAGCAGAAACACTGGCACAATGTTTTGGGCTAGTCTACTCTTTCCCAAGGGCCACTATGGCGTTCTCCATAGTGTCATTTAGCAGGTTGTGCACCCTCCTTTCGTTGCTTGGTGGACATTTTCATAGTGGTCTCCCTGTGTGTGGTGGCTGCCAGCTAATCCATGGAAGACCCATATAGGATTCCAAGGAAACCGTGGCCCAGGTACCTTTACCCCTGCCAGGCCTTGGTCGCATTGCTCGCACAATCTCTCTGAATACCAAAAGCAAGAAAGAGGCGGTACACCACTGGCTGCAAATGTGCTTTGTATTGTGGAACAGATACAGTACGTTATGGATCCTCACGGTCCTTCATCAGGTCTATATCTCTCCAGTCTGACTGAAAGCAATTGCGTGGCAGCCACCAGAGTGCACTCAGTAGCAGTAGCAGTGTGGCAGCCACCAGAGTGCACTCAGTAGCAGTGTTGGGGAGTTTCGCCCAAGAACTCCTTACTGAACAGGACTCCTATGTCACAGGCGGAGCCATTACACTATCCAGCCACTTGAGAATAAGCCCCAATTCCCTACACTGTGGAAACTGTGCATGTTGGCTCGAGTTGAGAAGCTTGAAACGGCTATATTCAGGTATAAATAAAGGTGATTTTTGTTTTTCTTTCCATACTAAGAGTTCACACATGCAAGGACTGTCGAGAAGAGACACGTTTTATGTTCCGGTACTGTATTAGCATTGTGTGTTCTCACTAATGGTGTGATTTTAACACATTTTAAAAACACTGTTGCTATATGCTAGACGGGATTTTGTTTTCATAACAAAAAAAAAAAGAAAACATGGATTTCTTTTTAAAAACAAAACAAAACTGTTCTTTGATCTGTTGTGACAATAACACAAACCCATAACATTTTTACCTTAAAGTGAATTTCCACCCCAGTCTGTTTGATAATAATCCTTCTCATATAAGCTTTCGTAACAGTCTGACTCTTCTCCTTGACATTGCTCTGACAGTGAAGATTTACCTGCCTAGAATTGATGCTTGTCTTATTTAAAGGGGCACTACAGCGAAAAATTATAAAATTTAAAATCTGTGCAAACATATACAAATAAGAAGTACACTTTTTCCAGAGTAAAATGAGCCATAAATGACTTTTCTCCTATGTTGCTGTCACTTACAGTAGGCAGTAGAAATCTGACAGAAGTGACAGGTTTTGGACTAGACCATCTCTTCATAGGGGATTCTCAGCAAGGCTTTTATTCTTTATAAAGATATTTCCTAAAAATGATTTAAACAATGATGCTGGACAGCCTCCCTGCTCCCTACACAGTTTTTTGGCAGTTGGACAGAGCAACTGCCATTCACTAAGTGCTTTTGAAAATAAATATATCCCTGAGAATCCCCTATAAAGAGATGGGCTAGTCCAAAACCTGTCACTTCTGTCTGATTTCTACTCCCTACTGTAAGTGACAGCAACATAGGAGAAAAGTAATTTATGGCTCATTTTACTCGGGAAAAAGTGTACTTATTTGTATTTGTTTGCACATATTTTAAATTTAAAATTTTTTCGCTTTGGTGCCCCTTTAATTATTTTATTTTCCACCCTTGTTTCATGAAGCTGGATCCACCTTACAAAAGATGTTCTTTCACTTCTTTATATCGGCGCTTCTGATTCTCTCCTTGCCGACAATAGTCACATAACAAAGTTTTTTCATTTGCCATTTCTGTATATTGCTCAGAAGCTGCTTTTCTACGTAATTGTTGTATTAAAGACTTACCATTGAGCTCAAGTAGCTGATGAGATGGTGCTAGATTTGACACTGTAGGCGGAAAGTGGTGTTCCTCAAAAACCAAGAAAAATAAATAAGTCAAACTGTTTTGAGTAACTAACAAAACTTTGCTGTCATAACAATTTAGGAGTGTGAATTCAGATTTATGGAACTAGCCAGTTGTCTATTCCTCACTCCTCTTTCCTCCTAAACTTCCCTCCATTTATACCCTCCTGACAGAAAATTGTGGGAAAATCTCTAAAATGGGAACACAAACAGCAGGAAGAGTAACACTAGTTGTGGACAATAATGGTATACAAGGATCAGAGACTTGTATCATGTCCCTATCTGTTGTCTGCAGAAAGCATTATTGCCTATGGTTAGCGCTGTGAATGGACTTCAATTTAAAGCACGCCTGAACTGAGAGGGATACGGAGGCTGCCATATTTATTTCCTTTTTAACAAGACTAGTTGCCTGGCTTTCCCACTGATCATTTGCCTGCAATTCTCTTAGTCCTAGAGCTTGAACAAGCATGCAGCTGATGTTTCTGACTCAAGTCTGACAAATTTAGCTGTATGCTTGTTTCAGGTGTGGGATCATGATACTGTACTACTGCAGCTAATGAGACCAGCAGGGCTGTCAGGCAACTGGTATTGTTTGAAGGGAGATAACTATGGCGGTTTTTATATACGGAACCTCTCAGTTCAGGTGGAATTTAATGACGTCTTATGATGGTAAACATTGTGTTTCTGTCAAAGATATTCAGTCATGATACACAAAGTCCCTGATTTTCAAGCCTTTACCCCCAGTTTGACTGACTTGTGTCCAAGCCTGGGGTGTACAATGTGTAGGGGAGGATACCGGTACATGGACAACAGGTAGTCACTCTTTAAGATACAGTTTCTTTTTTCTCCAGTGTCATTGTGCATTTAGTGTAGAGTATATTGTCTTTTCACTAGCTGTCCCTCAGAGGGGCTCACATTCTAATCCCCACCATAGTCCTATGCCACTATCATTGTGTAAGGCCAATATAGTGTAGGCTAATTAAAGGATACCCGAAGTGACATGTGACATGATGAGATAGACATGGGTATGTACAGTGCCAAGCACACAAATAACTAGGCTGTGTTCCTTTTTTTTCTTTCTGCCTGAAAGCGTTAAATATCAGGTATGTAAGTGGCTGACTCAGTCCTGACTCAGACAGGAAGTGACTACAGTGTGACCCTCACTGATAAGAAATTCCCCTTTTTTATCTCTTTCTTGCTCTCTTGCTCTCAGAAACTGTTGTCTGCTAGGAAAGTGTTTTATAGTTGGAATTTCTCATCAGTGAGGGTCACACTGTAGTCCCTTCCTGTCTGAGTCAGAACTGAGTCAGCCACTTACTTACCTGATATTTAACTCTTTCAGACAGAGAAAGAAAAAAAGGAGCACGGCATAGTTATTTGTTTGCTGGGCACTGTACATACACATGTCTATCTCATCATGTCACATGCCACTTCGGGTATCCTTTAAAGGGAACCAGAAGTGAGAGGGAGTTTCTATTTTTTTTTTTTAAACCATACCAGTTGCCTGGCTGTCATGCTGATCCTCTGCCTCTCATGCTGGGAATACACGGTTCGTTTTTAGGTGATTTAGATGGTTCGATAGATAATTTCCAAAATGTCCAATCTCCCTTTTGATTCTTTCGCCGCACGATTTCTGATAGAAGTGAATGGAAAAAGATAAGAAAAATCTTATCTAAGAGACTCGACTGCTGAATCGAGCGGCAAAAACGATTGAGAGGAGAAACGCTCGGCAGAAACGAACCGTGTATTCCCTGCATAAAGCTTTTAGCCATAGACCCTGAACAAGCATATGCAGATCAGATGTCTCTGACTGAAGTCTGATAAGGTTAGCTACATGCTTGTTTCAGGTGTGTGATTCAGACTCTACTCCGCCTAGTTGCCAGGTAACTGGTATTGTTTAAAATGAAATAAAAAACATCAGCCTCCATATATCTCTCACTTTAGGTTCCCTTTAAGTTACCTGTAGTTTTTGCAATGTGGGAGGAAACTGAAATGCTTAGAGGAAACTGACTCCATGCAGATAGTGTCCTGATCAGTACATGAGCCCCAGTGGTGCAAGGTGGGAGGGCTTTCTACTGGTCCATAGTACTTATGGAGCAGAGTGGTCTGTACACGTTAATGGGCACCCAGTTTAACAACTCTTGACTGAAGAAAAACATAGAGATGTACCATACACAACCATCAGGCAATACAGCTTACTGGGGGGTACCTGCCTCAGGAGGGGGAAGCCTCAGGGTCTCAATGAGGCTTCCCCCATCCCCGTAGCTGCAGGCAGTCCAGCACTGGCTCCCCCGAAGTAATCGGCAATCCTGGCTCAATAAGCCTGACAAGCTGAATTTATTTATCATCCCTGGCTCCAGCGGGGGCGCTGTTGCAGCTCTCCGCACGGAGATAGGCGGAAATAGCCGATCTCTGTTGGGTATGCTCTACTACGCAGGCGCAGGAGACTTGCGCCTGCGCAGTAGAGAGGACCGACAGCGATCGGCTATTTCCACCTATCTCCGAGCGGAGAGCTGATACAGCGCCTGCACTGGAGCTGGGAAAGTAAATATTTACATCCCCGCCGTTAGGAGGGGAACAGCGAGACCACTGTGGGACACAGGATGGGGAACCCTCGATAGGATCCGTAGGCTTCCCCAACCCGAGTTGAGTACCCCTCAGGGGAACTTTTTTTAGTTACAAGTTTTCTTTAAAACAGAGAGGAACACAGAGAATGAATACAGGAGAGCACAATCCCATAGAGATCATTGCGGCACTTTACATTTTATAGTGACATCTTGTGGTTGCTTTACTATACTACAGATTCAGTAATTCTGCTGATACAGCCAACATGTACTACATCCTACACTATTGTAGAAGCAAACCTCAAGGAGGATTGGAGGGGTGGGGTATTACTTCTGCCCATTCTCCCTGTGATGTGATACTCGTGTGCCCCCCCTCCCCCCACCGTGTGCAGGACCCATTGCTGTACTTGTTAGGACATAACCGTAGCAGTTCCCCTGACTTGCACACAGCTGTACTGATTACTAACTAGCTCACTTTTAGCTTTTGCTTGCAAAGCATAGATATTGCCGAGTGACGTCACCTGACTTTTGTGCTTTCTTGTACTGTTTACAGAAGGAAGCTGATGTTACTGATGATACGCTGAGCTCCAAGAAGGTGAAGGAGTTATCTGTGATCGATGGCAGAAGGGCCCAGAACTGCAACATTCTTCTCTCCAGGTATGCAGAACCTAATATGACAGATTTACATAGAAACTCTACCTAATGAGTAATGTATGAACAGATGTGCTGTTGCCCTGCTATGATCATAGAAAAATATGAACATAAGCTCTAATCACATACCAAGGACTTCTCCACAGCAGTGCGTCCAGACCCCCGATGCAGTTCCATAGAGCGTGGTGCAGCAGGGTAGCACAAGCTGCACCAAGCCACCGACAGCCTGGCTTTTGTGGTTAAGCATCTCATGAGACGCTCAAGCTCACATGCCAGACCATAAAGACTGTAATTTGATTGACCTGAAGAAGCAGGCAAGTCCCCATGAAACGCCTTGTCTTTTTAGTGCGCAAATAAATAATGAATACTGACCTAATTCTTCAGGCCTATCCTTTTTAAACTGTTTTTAAGTTTTTATACATACCGGATGCCTCCATACTTGTGTTTCCTCAACCAACATAATCATTCTGCGCTTTCTAGGTTGAGAATCCAGTATGAATACAGGCCCCACATAACATAATGTGGCAATCCACCATTGCATATTGCGAAACAACAAGCAGAAAATAAACCCACTATCATCTTTCCCACACAGCAGGTCACCACACACTTCTGTGCTGGCCATTGTCTTTCCTCCATCCACACAGCTTGTCTATACAACGTTTGTTCCCAATCTGTTCCCCCAACAATTGAATGTCAGTCGTTAAAGGATACCCGAGGGGACATGTGACATGATGAGATAGACATGTGTATGTACAGTGCCTAGCACACAAATAACTATGGTGTTGTTTTTTTTTTTTTCTTTGCCTGAAAGAGTTAAACATCAGGTATGTAAGTGACGGTTCCTGTCTGAGTCAGGACTGGCTCAGACTACAGTGTGACCCTCACTGATAAGACATTATAACTATAAAACACTTTCCTCCTAGCAGAAAATGGCTTCTGAGAGCAGGGAAGAGATAAAAAGGGTCAATAGTTCATAGATTTTAGCTCTGGCATACTTCAATGAATGTGTCATTGAGCAAAAACTATAAAACAGTAAAAACCTAAAAGTAGATTTAAATATAAAATAAACCTCTGTAATATCTTAAAAGTCATTTTTAGGAGGAGGAGGATAGATACAATTGTTTATTTCATTAGTTTATTTTCACCTTGGGTGTCCTTTAAGGGCGAACATGATTGATTGTGGTACAAGGCTTTAACATCTGAATCTAGTTCAGTAAGGTGAGTAGAGCGGCTTGTGCCTGGCGCACGTATACATATTTTTATATATAACAGAATCAGTCACGGTAATGGCCACCCGTATGATATAGCATACCTATGAAACTGACACCGGGAGATTTGGGTGCAGGGTAAAGCCGTTAAAAGGCTCACCCTGTTCCTGCACAAGTCCCGGCGGTGTTAATTACTATTCCCCCTCCAGGTCGCCGTGGATAGTGGGGGAAAGATGTAATTCAGCTTCCAGCTCTTGCTGGTGGGCAAATTACAGTGTTCTTAGAGTAATTTGTGCTACCTCTTTTGACGGCACTCAAATCACTCAGTGAGCGATACTATAACAGTAATTCCTATTACAGCCTATGGTGACGCTGGCTGTGTCCAAATCTCCTGTGCTGTGTTTACAGCACTCGATGATATATGGCTAATGTAAATGAGAAAACAAGAACAGGTAGCGTTTACTGGCCTAGTATAAGTCTGGCAAGTGCATTATAAAATATAACGTATAATAATAATAATAATAATGAACATTTCTAAAAATCAGGTACATGAACATCAATAAAACATGGATTCCATGATCATGTTGCTACAGCATTACAATATGCGGCCCAACACACGTTTCGTAGCTAAACTGCTCCTTCTTCAGAGGTAAAGAATTACAAGTAGATATCAGTGAAGATGGAGATAACGTCATACAAACATAGCACTGTATCCACATAAAGTAAGGCAGGAGAGGCTGTAAACAGTCCTGTGTCCATTTAGTAAAAGCTGGCAAACGGCTAAAGACTGCCGCTGTGGGTGTGCATCAGGGTGGAGTCATGTCACACTCTCCTGCCCTACTTTATGTGGATACTTGGAGAGTATCAGTGCTCTGTATGTACAGTGATCTGTATGTATGACATTATGATTTTATCTCCATTTTCATGGGTATCTACTTGTAATTCTTTGCCTCTGAAGAAGGGGCAGTTTAGCTACGAAACGTGCATTAGGCTGCATATTGTACTGCTGGATCGACATGATCATGGAATCCATGTTTTATTGATACACTTGTAGGAGGAAAACAGAAAGGGACACCAAGAGCCCGATATGTATTGTAGTATGTAGTATACCCAGGTTGTGGAGAAAGATAAAAATGTATGCTGTTATACTCTAAAGTGTGGGTTACCTCAAAGGCAACCACTGTATAGGTGGGTGGGGAGCATTAGGACTTGACCTTACTCAGGTTAAGTCGACGCTCTCTGTAGATAGGAGGCAAGGGGTAACACCCCTTCCCTGAAGATGGAGATGCTGGCTGCTACACTGACCAGTACTACTTATTTCTCCTGCTATTGCCTGATGAAGCGGGTTTGATCCTGCGAAATGCGTTGCATAGCTGTGCAATTAAATACATTTAATTGACCATTAAATCAACCAATTCTTTGTCTACTTACTGGGGAGGTAAGTCAACGACTACATCTCTTAAAAACGTTTAACGGTTTTATCCTGATATGGGCGCCTCTGTTCTATACTTGCTACATGTTTTATTGATGTTCATGTACCTGATTTTTAGAAATATTAAATAAACGTGACATTTTATAATCTACTTGCCAGACTTCTATTAGGCCAGTAAAGCTTACCTATTACTCGTATACATAGGCCAGATGGTGCGGTATTGAAGAGTTCTCACGTAGTAATGCTATGCTCAGTGCTTCTCAGGGTGTGAATGGCTTGTGTGACATTCCTGGTTAGGTATGTCTGCTATGCTGTAAAGACACATTTCTGCGATAATGTCATGAAACTGGTCTGCGAGTTTCACAGGGAACAGACGCACGATGTTTGGCATGTAGCTGCTTTCTCCTAACTAAACAGCAATGTTTACCTAGTGGACTCACACAACAGAACCCTGCAGTGCTTCATCGCGCAACATGCAGTGTTGACAAGCTGTTATTCCTCTATGGCCAGCAAGGCCAAAAATGCACAGATTCAAATTCTTCTGTTTAGTGGGCTTATTCAGTATGTTTAGGATCATCAAAGCAAGGCTGTGGATTAAAAAAAAGTGTTGTGTTCTCCTTTAAAGGATATTTGAAGTGACTACCGATAATTAACCGCTTCAGGATCGCCGCACGTTAAAACTATGCCGCGCTTGTGGCTTTTTTTTAAGTCGGATGCGGCATGCATGGGACGCAATCGCGCGTTCCCACTGGCATATAGCTCAGCTGTGTAAAGACAGCTGAGTCCCATACATTGGTCAAGAGCTGTTTTCACTGGCTCCTGACCTCATGATTACTGTGAGCCAATCACAGTGATCAGGAAGTGCAAAGTGTGTGTGTGTGTGTGGGGGGGGGGGGGGGGTGAAGAGGCATGTTCTCTGTCTCATGACATGTCTCTGCCCCCACGAGCTGTGGGGAGTGGCAGTTTTTGCGGCTACCTGATCCGCTCTGCCCTCCGGACCAGGTAGCCTACTTTTTTACAAAAAAATTTGAGCCCACCTCGGCCTCTCAGGGGCCAGAGCCTTCGGTCCTAAATTAGTAAAAAAAAAAGGTACCTCAGTAGTTAGAAGCTGCAGAATGGTCCAGAGGCTTCCTGGATTCTACTACAGCCCATAGTCCCTCTATACCTATTCAACAAAAGCATATCAAATACATTGCATCTGGCTTCATGTATAGACAAGTGCGTCCATACTGGGCATGTGCAAGTAAGAATCGCTCATGCCCAGAAGAACAAAGAACCCGTGGACGAAGGGGAAAAGCCATGCACTGAGCATAGGCGAGCCCTAACGTATCCCTGAGGCGAGTTTCCACAATACAAATTAAGCATATGGATAAGTGAAACAGAATTTTGCCTTCTTACAACAGAAGGTATTTGCGATTATCAGGTTGGAGTGAGCTTTGAGGTGTCCCACAATGCATCACTGCTGAATATGCAAATCGTCCTTTCTTGTCCCTGATAGCTAAACACACCTCCAGAACGCAATGATGTCAGCTTGTTAATATCCAGCATGCATACAGCCTGTTTCGGCCAGTCGTGTGCTTCTGCAGGGGATGCCGGCCAGATTACCGGTGGGGATAGCAATAGAATGGAATGGCCGAAGAGGAAGGCAAGGGTGCCCACACACACCTCATGGGGCTGGAGGAAGCCCCAGGTAAGTATAAATACACCAATAATTCACATTTCAGGTTTCCTTTAATTGACATACCTGACAGCACCCTGCGTTCCATAATTAGCTACCCCTGGTCCCCGCAATCGTTGCTGGCAATATCTGACTTGCCGCTCATCAAATATGGAGGAAAAAAAAGACCTTTTTGCCTTTCCACACCCTATTCCACCTATAACACGCCCACTACCCGCCCCTTTTGCGTTGCTGTGACCTCTTTTCTGCACATGTCCCAGCTCAGTGCAAGAACAATCTGCAGCATGCATTTAGCAAGTGACGAAGCCCAAAATGGTCGATTTGTACCTTGACTGTGACACTTATGGGCCCAGGGGGCAAGAATTGGGGGACAATAATAATAATAAAAAAAAAAATTGTTGATATTTCTAACTGTATCCCATTCTGTAAAAATTGCTTTCTTTGTTGCTGTCGCCCTTAGATACGTTTCCCTGCTTCCTGTCAGGACAGGAAACACTGGGGATTCTGACAAAAAGGGGTCATAGGGCCAGGCACAAGCAGTATCCTTGGCTTAGCGCCCATTGCTAAAGTTCTGCTGTAGAATGCTCACATTTCTTTGTTACAGATATTATACGCTGCTTTATATACAATTATTCTGCTTGCTTGAATTTTTAGTAAAGCAAGCCAACATATTATATACTGAGGAAGAGAGAGTGCGTCTCCATATTTCATATCGCTCATGACGGATCTCTCCCTCCGTCTCTTTCCCAGTCCTGACAATGATGTCATGGCCGCACTAACCAGACAATGACCTTTGTGCTTGACTTAGGTGAAGCCAAGCTAAACAGCGCTAAAGACAAGATGGCCGCCACTCCCTCAGCTCACAGCGAACATGAGTGCAGATGACTCAGACACCCCTTTCTCTTGTTTTTGTTGGACGTGAAGATGAAAATAAGACTTAATTGCATGCTGAAGATTTCAATACACAGTATAATTTTACAGAAAGAATTGGCTCATCTTCACGCTTGTGTGGTTAAGGGGGAGTTGATGTGCTTTTAAACACTCCCTCGATACCTGTATGTTTACTTTTCTGTCACACTTCTGTAGGGGGAAGGAGGAGGGGCGGCGGTAAACATTACAATTGTTAGCATAAAATGTAATTTTTGTTTGAGGCCCCTTTTAGACTAGCAGGGTAAAAGTGCATTGCGTTACCCTATCTTGCTGAAAGGGGCCACAAAAGCAATGAAAGTCTATGGAGACTTTCACACTTATTGCGGTCTGTTGCGGTGTGCTGGAAGTATCCGAGGCAACACAAAGGCAACAGGGTGTTACCGCAAGCACCACGCTTAACGCACAGTGCCTAGGACAATGAAAGTCGCATGCACGGACTGATGGGAATCCCAGTGAAGTATCTCCTGTCGAGCAGGGAGTACGTCACTGGGGGTGGGGGCGTATGACCCTGCCAGCGCACTCTGCCGCAGGGTCACATGTTTGGTGTTTTTGCGTTGCGCTGGGATGCAGCAGGAGCACCGGACCAAAACACAAAACATGTAAAAAAAATACTGTAGCATATATTTGGGCAGCGCAAATATGGTAATTTTGCAGTTTATTATATTCTTCCTATTTTCCTTTGCACTAGACCATACAAACTTCAGCCCGCGGGCAAAATCTAGCCCTCGGAGCCATTAAATTTGGCCCTCAAGTGGTTTCCTTACTTTGCATTATGTTTGGCCCACTCTACACCACCAGGGAAGCTGTATTGGAGGTGAAGCCCAAGAACACCATGAAAGCCATTTGAGGGAGGTAGGGCGAAAGCACTAAACACTAGGGAACTGTATAGGGGAGGGTGGGGGCCCCTAGCCACCAGGGAACTGTATAGGGAAGGGAGGACAACTAGCCACCTGGAAACTGTATTATAGGGTAGGGAGGAGGACCATTAGACACTGGCAAACTGTATAGGGGTTGAAGGAGAGCCATTAGACAGCAGGAAACGAACTTTATAAGGGAGGGAATTTCGGCCCATTTTGTATTTCAGTTTGACACCCCTGCACTAGACTTTAACTAAAAACGTCAGGAAATTAACATTTATATATTTTTTTTGTTTTTCTTCCAACGATGGAAACTTTACACTGTCTGTGTACTCTCTAGCTTACAGACTGCCTAGTAACTCCCATCTTTGCGCATGAAACTCATGCCACACAGATCAGGTTGCTGTTGCTTATCTTTTAGAGCAGAGAGGAAGTTCTAAGTTGAGGTCCCCTTTAAATCACAGGGGAAGGCGTGTGCTCATTGGCTGGCAGATCAGTGGCTGGACGACGACGCGAGGAGGCCTACAGCACTGCAGTATTTGGAGCAGCTCAGTCAATGGCTATGGAGCAAATTTATTTAAAGGGTACTTTTAACTGAGAGGGGATATGGATGTTTCCTTTTAAACAAAACCAGTTGCCTGGCAGTCCTGCTGATCTCTTTGGCTGCAGTAGTGGCTGAATCACACACCTGACACAAGCATGCAGCTAATCCAGTCTGACTTCAGTCAGAGCACCTGATCTGCATGCTTGTTCAGGGGCTGTGGCTAAAAGTATTAGAGACACAGGATCAGCAGGAGTGTCAGGCAACTTGAATTATTTTAAAAGGAAAAATCCATATCCTTCTCAGTTTAGGTTCCCTTTAAGTTCACACATTTTCCATTACGCCCCAAGCAGTACAAAAGAATGCAGGTAGTCGGATGTGATCTGTTTTGCTTCAGATCGATTGTTCCCAATCAAGTGGTTAACAATCGCTTTGAGATTGACCCATGTGTGGTCACCTTGAAAAATAATGTCCAAAAGTGTTTGCCCCTCTCCTGGAAAATACCACAAACTATATCCCTTTCTGTTTTGTTTTTTTCTCTCAATAACTTTTTGTTTAAAGTAAACAGATCTTGCAGAACTGAAAGCCAGGCTAAATCTGGCTGCGGAAATTAAACACCTAAGGGATTATTTAAGGGGGGAAAAAGCCTCCAATTGTTTTTAGTGATTAGGCATTGCTGGCTTTGATGTTAATGCATTCCACCTCCATCCCCCACCTCTGCACCCCCTTCAGCCATTTACATCTGCCAAGCACAACAGACCTGCATGCCTGTCAAGCGCCAAGCAACAAAGAGAACCTCCCTGCTCACTGTCAACACACCCACAGACCATTGTTCATCAAACATGAAAGAAATAAATCAAGTGATTTTTGGCTCACGATCGACCTAGAGACAGATCCCTCTCTGATTGAATATGATCAGAGAGCGATCTGTTGGCCGCCCTAATCCGCAGGCCGATTCCCTTTCGATTTCAACATGAAATACCTACATTTCTGTTCTTACTCAGTGGTACACACCTAGCTGCTCACTCCACTCCTCCAATGAACTACGCCTGACCGCATCCCCCCCCCCCCCCCCCCCCCCGCATCACCTAGTCCCATGCACGCCATCAGGACTTCTCAAGAGCTGCTCCAACACTATGGAACTTCCTACCTTCACCCATTAGGGCAGCCCCCTCCTTCAACATCTTCAAGAAGGCCCTCAAAACTCACCTTTTTACTTTGGCCTACCACCCCTCACAAGTGCTCTAAACCCACAGCTGAACTCTGGTCCCCTACCTTTCCTGTCCCTACCTCTCCCTCTAGATTGTAAACCTTTAGACAGGGTCCATCTCCTTTTGTGTCCTACCTGATCACGCACCTCCATTACTGTGAACCCATGCTATGCATTTGAGTGAACTCAATTTGCCTAAACTCCATGCTCCCATCCAGTGACTGACTAAGCATTACCTTGTACTCATACTGTGCTGCGTAATCTGGTCTTTCTTGTATTCCTTTATTGTCGTATTGCTGTATGTCACCCCTAAATATTGTCTGTAACCTAAACTAAATGTCCAGCGCTGCGTAATATGTTGGCGCTTTATAAATACAATAAATAAATATTTGGGCAATCGGCCTAGTGATGCTATCTTGTCGCTTTGCCGGCCTTGGCCGCATCCCCCTAAATGTACATGTACACCCCCACTAGGTGCCTGTGCATTGGCTGACGCTTATTGCACTTGAGGCTTGTGTGCAAATGAGGAAGAGGAGCGACAGATGGCGACAGACAAGAGGGGCGGCACATTGAAAGCCCATGGCATTGCTCTAAATTGATCAGTTTCAAATCCGAATATGAATACTGAAATCTGTTAAATATTTGTTGCTAGTGTCTTTGCCAGATCAATAGATCCTTGTGAGATCTAAGTGATGGTTGAATCTGGTGGCAATCTGTAAAGTTGGCCATACATTAGACGATTTTACTCATCAATATACGATCACTGTTCTTGAATCTGCTAGAAATCACGAACGCAAATGTTTCCGAATCTATGTTTTTGGGATGTGGTGGGAAACCGGAGTGCCCGAAGGAAACCCACGCAGACACTGGGAGAACATACAAACTCCTTGCAGGTAGTGCCCTGGCTAGGATTCGATCGAGGACTCAGCACTGCGTGGCGAGAGTGCTAACCACACAACCGTGCTGCCCACTTTGCGAGCTGTTGGCTTGCACATGGTAGATTTTATTTATAGAAGTTTAGTTGAGCTGTAAGTGAAGTTCTGGTATATCAGAGGGAAATTACTGGCCCACAGCTGGCTGGATCTGGAGTTACTGCGCTGCGCAGTCTTGTATGGGGCTTCCACCAGTCTGCATGCATGTGCTTGTTCACAACCTGCTGGGAATTTGTGATGTGGCAGAAGTCATGCGGCTCAGTATAGACTTGCTCAGGTTCACCATTGACTGTGACCGTCAGTGACTGACAGATCAGTGCTTTGTATACGTGTACCAGAACGCCGCAGTCATTACATTTGCATTGGACCTTTTTTTTTGCTTTCTGCAGCCGTTTTTATCAACAAAAACCAATTGGCTTCACTCAGTGATTGAAAAAATGTAGATGGCTTAGGGGCATTTCACACTGGTGTGGTGAGGTATATTTACCGCACCCCACCGCAGGGCAATAAAAGTCTATGGGGACTTTCATACCGACGTGGTGTGGCGCAATGTGACGAAATAGCGCAGGACGCTAATGCAGACAGGAACACAAAGAAAGATTTGCGGGGCGCAGGCGCAGTTGCCACGTCGACAGTAATAAGGTTAGTTGGCGGCGGGAGAACTGAGGATCGTGGGAGTTCGGTGCTGGACAGGAAGGCTGCAAGGGGCTGGCGGAAGCCCCAGGTTTTTACTATTCAGTTCTGCTTTAAAGAGAACCTGAAAAGCCTCTCGGTTTCCATACTTACCTGGGGCTTCCTTAAAGAGGAACCATCGCAAAAATCTTAAATTTAAAACACATACAAATAAGAAGTACATTTCTACCAGAGTAACATGAGCCATAAATTACTTTTCTCCTATGTTGCTGTCACTTACAGTAGGTAGTAGAAATCTGACATTACCGACAGGTTTTGGGCTAGTCCATCTCTCCACAGGGGATTCTCAGCATGGCCTTTATTCTTTATAAAGACATTCCCTGAAAATGATTAATACAAAGATGCTGGCCAGCCTCCCTGCCCGCTGCACACTATTTTGGCAGTTGGACGGAGCAACTGCCATTCACTAAGTGCTTTTAAAAATAAAGAAAACCCTGAAAACCCCCTTATGAGAATATGGGCTAGTCCAAAATCTGTCGGTAATGTCAGATTTCGACTACTTACTGTAAGTGACAGCAACATAGGAGACAAGTTATTTTATGGCTCATTTTACTGTGGAAGAAACGTACTTCTTATTTGGAAGTGTTTTAAACTTGAAGATTTTCCTGACCGTTCCTCTTTAAGCCCCATGGGGCTGCTCGTCCTCGCCTTTTCTCCGAGTGGCTTCTGTCACCCGCAATCTTGCCCGAAGCCTGGTCGCGTTGTGCTTCATCACATGCGCGGCCCAGCCAGGCACGCTCGCACATCACGCTCCCATCCCTGGGAGTGTTCTGCACCTGCGTAGTATTACTGCACAAGCACAGAATGCTCCCAGCCACAGGAGCGCGGCGTGGGAGCGTACCTGGCTGGGCCGTGCATGCGCAATGAAGCATGAGTCAGCCAGGCTTTCGGGCACTATTGCGAGTGACCGTAGCCACCCGGGAAGACGGCGAGGGACCAGCGCCCTTAAGGGGGCTTAAGGAAGCCCCAGGTAAGTATGGTTCCTGAGACGCTTCTCATCTCAGGTACACTTTAAGATTCCCTTTAAATCCACTTCAATTTACGATCGATCAAATGTTTTGTCTAATCGACTGTCTAGGGGGGCAAACAACCTTGTTCAGTGTATAGCCAGCTTTAGACATATTTAGTAGCATCTGAATATCTCCCCCAGGCTTGTGGATTTATTGTAACCTCTTGTATCAGGTCATAGTTGCTGAGCAGGCATTTATGTTATAAGCAGGTAATGACTGTGTTGTGACACGTATTACCCTAATGTGAGCTTCTTGGTGTTTTGCATTCTTGCAGGCTGAAGCTGTCGAATGATGAAATCAAGCGTGCCATTCTGACAATGGACGAGCAGGAAGACCTTCCAAAAGACATGCTGGAACAGGTGAGGGGCGACAGCGACTGCTCATTACCTCTCATCAGTGCTGACCTCTCTGTCACAGGGGATGATGGGTGCCTCCAGCCATGTCACCCATTAGCTGGAGAAATCACCTCCTGAAAGCGGAATGGTGACAGACGAGGCGTAGATAATTCCACAATGATGGGGCTTCCACGTCATCTCAGTATTAGATCCTGCTGCTGGGGGAGGGGGCCGTGCTATGGAGATAGATCGGCTCACACATGGCCTCTCGGCACGATAAGCAAATGCGGGTTCACTGGTGCACTTTAAAGAGACACTAATGAAAAGAAAGTTCCCTGGGGGGGGTTACTTAGCTCGGGAGGGGGAAGCCTCTGGATCCTAATGAGGCTTTCCCTGCCCTCCTCCGTCCCAGGGTGGCATTGCTACCGTAGCTACCCCGAAGCCACAGCCGTCAAGGATGTCGGCTGTGGCTACAGCACAGGCACAGTAGCGGCTTCCCAATGGGCTCAAGCAAAAATAGCTGAGCCCAATTAACTTGCACCTGCACACTAGAGCAGACCCGATCGGGCTCTGATATTTCTACCACCCCGAGCGGAGAGCCACTACTGAGCCTGAGAAGGTAAACCGTTACATGCCCACCATTTGGGTGCTTCTAGCGCGGCACCCGTGGGACGGAGGAGGATGGGGTAAGGCTCATTAGGATCCAGAGGCTTCGCCCTTCCGAGGTAAGTATCTTCCAGAGGGTTTTTTTTTAAATTACAGGTTTTCTTTTAACGCTGGCTCACACTTGGCGATTCTTCAGTGCTTTGCTGATCGGCAGCGATCAGCAAATCGCTGCTACTAATGTAAACTTATGGATACATTCACACTGCAGCAGGGGCGATTGCGCTGTGATTCTAGTTCTGTTGAACAGAAATCACAAGCAATCGCGAGATTTTGTTTAAAATCGTGATCGCGGAGCCAAACTCGATCACTGGCTAGCGACGCTCCAAGCGTTGAGTGTGAAATAGACCTAAAGGGCCGCTCTTTATAAAATTATACAATCATTTTATCCTGGAGACCATGTTAAAGTGTACCTGAACTCAGCACTGCGTAATATGTTGGCACTTAATCCTATACAATAAAACCTGTTTCCCTGCGTCCTCCCCCGTGTCTGTGCTTTTGCATACCGCGCGTGAGCGGCAGTTAGAGCAGGGGGAGGAACAGGGCGGGCGTGTGAGTGCGCATGCGCGCTCACATGACGCAGCATCGAATGACGACAGTGACGGGGTGGGAGGGGGGTTGTAAGGGAGGCCTAGAGCCGGTTATTGTAACGGGCTTAGGTCTACTAGTAAATAAATAAATAACATTTGCACCGGACACAAGAAAAACAGAGAGAAATGCACCCTGTGTATTTTTAGAGAGAAGAGCCTTTCTTACTTCTCATTTTGAAGTAATCACAAGTGTAATTTGATCTCTCAGCGGTGTCAGCACAGAAATTCAGCAGACACAGCTAATATGTAAACACAGGATGTTAACCCTCTGTCTGCTTCCTTGAAAGTAGGCAGAAGACATGTTGCAAATTTATTGCAGGAGTTCTGTAAGCTGTAAAAAAAAAAATGTTTTTCTTTAAAGGTTACTATACTGCTGCTCACCATTTAGAGCAGAGAGGAAGTTCTGAGTTTAGGTCCGCTTTAAAGAGGCACTGTAGTGACCTACAGTAGAATGCAGGAAGTTATTCAGGATACCCACTTTTTGCAGTAATTTTTCCTGGTTTTCGCATCAGAAACACTTCCTATATTGCTGTATATTGAATGTCAACCTTCCCTGGCAGTGATGTTTAGCCTAGGCTGATTAGAGCATTGTGGGAGGCCAGGTATATTTTGTACTGACTTCAGAACTCTCAGTAGCCAAACATTCCGCAGTGATGCACCTGATAGGGCTAAATATGTTATCACGTGATGAATTTCAGAAAGTGAATCAGGGAGAGGAAAGTCAACACTGGCTAAATTTTAAGCGACGAGCGGTCGTTTACAAGATCTCGCAGCGCAGGTACATGCGCACGACCACGCAAACGCCGCTTAGCGTTGCACGGTGATAACCACTGTCACGGCAGATTGAATTTTCAAGATCCCCGACGACTCCTGCGCAAAGTACTGCGATGGCTTGAAGTCTTGTTCGCGCCTGTTGTGTAAAGTCGCACATACCGGCAGATGGAGGAAGATGGATCGGTGGAGCGCTCGTTGTCAGGGAGAAGTCGCTGGATCCATATCCATGCATTGCGAGGTAAATATATATCTTTACTGGCAGACTGTCAGCTGAAGAGATCACAAGCCATTTCAGACCAGCAAAACACTGTCTGTGCCAGGCTCACCCGCCCATCAGGAGGCCCCACAGTGTAACATCCCAATGATGGGCTGGAACCACTTTGGAGGTAGTTAGTTACAGCAGCAGTAATCCACTTAAAGGACCACTATCACCAATATTGTAACATTTAAAATACATGTAAACACTTTCAAATAAGAAGCACATTTCTTACTGAGTAAAATGAGCTATAAATTACTTTTCTCCTATGTTGCTGCTACTTACAGGAATTGGTAGAAATCTGACAGAACCGCCATGTTTTGGAGTAGCCCATCTCTTCATGGAGGGAGGGGGGTTCTCAGGGTTTTCTTTATTTTCTAAAGCACTTAGTGAATGGCAGTTTCTCCGCCCAACTGCCAAAAAGGTGTAAAGCTAGCAGGGAGGCTGGCCAGCATCTTTGTATAAATCCTTTTCAGGGAGTGTCTTTATGCAGAATAAAGGCCTAGATGAGAATCCCCCATGAAGAGATGGACTAGCCTAAAACCTGTCGGTTCCGTCAGATTTCTACTACCTACTGTAAGTGACAGCAACATAGTAGAAAAGTAATTTATGTTTACATGTATTTTACATTTTTTTGCGATGGTGGTCCTTTAACACCCACTTGCCCTTTTGATGGCGCCCAAATTATTGTCTGAATGCCACTACAGCCATAATCCACATTGCGGCCTATGGCGGCACATGGTGTGCTCAAATTTCCCTGTGCCGTTTGGCTCTGTTTCGAACAAACTGATGCTGCTTTTGTTATGGGGGAGGGGTTTGGATGTTTATTGAGTTATTGAATGACAAGCGTCCTGCATTGTTGTTGTTTTTTAGCTCCTCAAGTTTGTCCCAGAAAAGAGCGACATTGACCTGCTGGAGGAGCACAAGCATGAGCTGGACCGCATGGCCAAAGCCGACCGATTCCTCTTCGAGATGAGCAGGTGTGTTTCTTTTCTGTCACTTTATATGGGGCCTCTGCTGGAGGCCTCTTCTCTGTCACTTTATATGGGGCCTCTGCTGGAGGTCTCTTCTCTGTCACTTTATATGGGGTCTCTGCTGGAGGCCTCTTCTCTGTCACTTTATATGGGGCCTCTGCTGGAGGTCTCTTCTCTAACTTTATATGGGGCCTCTGCTGGAGGTCTCTTCTCTGTCACTTTATATGGGGGCCTCTGCTGGAGGTCTCTTCTCTGTCACTTTATATGGGGGGCTCTGCTGGAGGTCTCTTCTCTGTCACTTTATATGGGGCCTCTGCTGGAGGTCTCTTCTCTGTCACTTTATATGGGGCCTCTGCTGGAGGTCTCTTCTCTGTCACTTTATATGCGGCCTCTGCTGGAGCTGATGCATTTTATCCAATAATAACACAATTATTGTATCTATGCCTGTGGAAAGGAAAAATGGTATACCAAGCCACGAAGACAGAATTACATTTTGAATTTCTGGTGTATGAAATATTTAGCCAGAACTAATCCAAAGTACAAGGGCTGTTATTGTTCCAAGGCAAATTGTTTGGGGCAACATCTGGTGGAGGGGGCATCACAGAACCATGCTCTGCAAACAGCCAGTGCTGTGTAGTCTTCCAACTGCAAGGAATTGTAACAACATATAGCAGAATGCAGTAAAGTATTCGGTTTACCCACTTTTACATTAAATATCCTCGTTTCAGCATTGGAAACACTTCCTATAGCTATATATTGCGGTATATTTGTGTTTAGCCCCGCCCATCCACTGAGGCTTAGACTAGGCTGTTTATTATGCGGAATTAAAATTCAGACCACACTGGTCCTCTCTATCATCATTAGTTCTCCTTCATTTTAACATTAATATATATATATATATATATATATATATATATATATATATATATATATATATATATATATATATCAGAATATGTATGATTGCCGCGCACCTAGCAGCACCACAATAAGGAGCTTTAACAAAAATGTTGGCTGCAAGGAGAAAAATGGATCTGTACCCCAATCCACTCGAATTAAACAAAAAACACAGTATTACTCCTGCGCACTCAAAAACAATTTAATACCATCCATTAAATAACAATAAAACTCATACCACACACGAGTAGCTCCACTAAAATCACAACCACACTGTCACTCACATCCAGACAAATCTGCAGGTATGCGGAGACCTCACACACCTCTCACACTGAAAAGTCCTGCAGGATCCTGCTAATTAGCCTGATGGTTCAGAGCAGCAGTTTGAGGATGCAAAAATATGCGAGCAAACACTTCAGTGGCAGATTAAGGATCCAATAAAAAATTGCAATAAAAAGTTCCACAATAAAACAATAAATTCTCCGGATCAATGCCAGTGGTATATATTATCCTCTTAGTGATGTAAAGCATAACACAGCATTGCAATAAGGCTGCATACTCACGACTCCTGTTATGAGTAGTGGTAACGATTTTTATCAGACTTTGGCAGCTTCTAATGAGTCCTGTTACTTGGTAGGTATATCCAGTATAGCTGAACAGTCCGTTACAGGAGGAGTCGGACTTGCACTCCTGGGAATGAGCAGCTGCGGCCATCAGCTCTCACTCTATGCTGGGATCCGGATGTTGTATTCAGCGGACACTGTAACCAGCCCCGTAGTCCAGAAGTGATGGTATTGTGACGTCACATACACTGTATCCAATCACGCTGACATGTTTCGAGAGGATTCGCCTCTCTTCCTCAGAGCATCGTGACTGGCTATACTGATCTGTTCTTATGCTGCCTGCTAGGGGCTGGTGACTCCTCCCTCCTCCATTCAATTCAGCATTAATTAACATTAATTAAAAGCAAAAAGTTCAATATCCTGGTTTAACCCCTTTGGTGCAAGGGAATTTAATGTGAAGATCCAGTAAGACTCTCTGCGAGACATTTCTTTAATATAATCTCCACCTCTCCAGTTGTGCTGCACATGTTCAATTGCATAAAACTTGATCAAGTTCAAACGTCCATTTTTGCATTCCCTGCAGTGTTTGCTTAATGGATATTTGTCACTTCCTTTGCTCATATTTTTTGTATGCTCAGAAATTCTTTCACATAGCATTCGCTTTGTTCTACCCACATACTGTTTCAAACATCCACATTCCACCACATATATTACTCCTCTACTATTGCAATTCATGTTTCCTCTAATTTCATATGTCTCTCCTGTCACTGTTGATCTAAAAGTAGTGATTGGTAATATTTTCTGAGTACTCCTGCATGGCACACAAAATGAGCACCTTTTAAAACTGCCATCTTTTCCCAGGGGGGCATTTTTAATAGGAATCGTGGGGGCTATAATACTCTTAAGATTCGGGGCTTTCTTAAAAATAACTTTTGGTTTCTCAGGCAGGATGGCAGTTAAAGTTTTGTCATTCTGTAAGACATGCCAATATTTATTTATTATTCTCCTCACATTGCTTGCCTGTTGTGTATATTGCAAACTGGAAAATCTGCAGATTCTTTTACTCTTGGTTCCAGCAGCTGGGCTCTATTCATTTCCCCCACTTCACTTGATGAATTTAGTTAGTTAAAAACACATTTTTCTGTAGAAAAATACATATATTTACATAGATTTATACATAAGTCCTAACAAAAGGGGATACATGAGGAAGAAAGAGAGTCAGGGGAATTTAGTTCCCAAATAGGGACTGTCGCTCTGAGGAGACAGTTGGGAGCTATGGAAAGGCTGTGTTATTATAACAAGCACAGAGGCTTCGCTCATAATGATGGATGCGGTATGATGACATCATCACTGTGCATATTTGATGTTGTCATTTCTACATGTGAACTTAGTGCAAGTGAAGTTTGCCTCCTCCTGAACACCAGACAGAGGAGGCCACTTGAGACTCCTCACTGCAGCAGCAGATAATAGAAAATTACACACCGATACAACGAGAAACATGAAATCCATAAAAGGTTCCAGCATGAGCCAGATGGAGGGAATTAAAGTGTAACCAAACCTCAGTTATATTTCCAGCAGCCTCATGTGGTTTGTAGTTCCCATCCATCCATTCTTTGCAGTGCTGTAGGAGTGTAAACCTCGTCTGCTCACAGCTGCAGCAGCAGCTTTCATTTCATACACATTCACATTCTGAAGTTACTCACTTTCCCTTGCACAGTCCTGTCACAGGAGAGCGTGCCCAGCGTTTCTCTATGTATTTGGCTCCCAGGCTTACCATTTGTTGATTGTGGCCAGGATAAAGTCTCTCCGGCAAGAAGCAGGCAATTTAAAGGGCCTAGTGCAGAAATCTTTGTTATATATAACTGCACTATGCAGATATACTGTGCGGCTGATTTACGAAGCTACGCTGCAATAGCAGCGCGAGCTCCATGACAGCTAAATTCAAGGCTGCAGGCTATGCTCGCTCTTGCAGCGTAGCGTGCCTTCTTTAGTTACGCATGTTGCTTTCATAGCAACGTACGTTCCTTTAAATGCAAGACACTTCTGTGAAGTATCGCAGCCCGTGATAGAGTGGCCGCCACTATGTTATCGCGTATACTCACATATAAGCCCACCTGCGTATAAGCTGAGGTACCCACTTTTCCCTCAGAAACCAAGAAAAGTAATTGACTCCCTTATAAGCCCCCTCCCCAGTGTATCCCCCTCCACAGTAGCCAGATGTGCCTCCAGTACAAGTCAGTCCCCCACCCCATTGCCAGATGTGCCCCAAGGATGCTATAGCTGTGTCTCAAGATGCCACTAGATGGCATAATGGATATGAGACACAGTAATTGCTTCACAGGAAGAATCCCTGATCATTGCACCGCTGACACACTGCTTGCACACTCCACAAGCCAGGGGACACAGGGACTTTTGAGCAGCACACTCTGCACACCATGTTTCAGGGGATGGGGGGCACAGACCCAGCAGGGAGCCAGCTGGCAAGAGCAGGATGACTAGTGCACAATCCTTAAGCTCCTCTGCCAGTAACAGAACCTGCTCCACCATCCGTTCTGCTCCACCGACTCGCATATAAGCCGAAGGGGTAACTTTTCAGCTCATGTTTTGGGCTGAAAAATTAGGCTTATACGTGAGGATATAAAGTAATTGACATAGTTACTATGTAATTATGTCAATTAGAGCTGACGGAGCAGCAGGGCTGCCAGGCAACTGCTATTGTTTAAAAGGAAATAAATATGGCAGCTTCCATATCCCTCTTGCTACCGTTGTACTTTAAAGGACAATTGAACTGAGAAGAATATGGTGGCTGCCATATGTATTTCCTTTTAAACAATACCAGTTGCCATGCAGCCCTGTTGATCTATTTGGTTGCAGTAGTGTCTGAATCAGACTAGAAACAAGCATGCAGATAATCTTGTCAGATCTGACAATAATGTCAGAAACACCTGATGTGCTGCATGCTTGTTCAGGGTCTATGGCTAAAGTATTAGAGGCATAGGATGAGCAGTATAGCTAGGCAACTGGTATTTCTCAAAAGGAAATAAATATGGCAGCCTTCATATAGTTCTTACTACAGTTGTCCTTTAAAGTGACACTGAAGCAAAAAAAAGTATGATATAATGAATTGAATGTGTAGTAATTAATTGAACAGTAGTAGCAAAGAAAATATATATATTTTTTAATATAACATTGCATCATT
This sequence comes from Hyperolius riggenbachi, assembly GCF_040937935.1. Taxonomy (NCBI): domain Eukaryota; kingdom Metazoa; phylum Chordata; class Amphibia; order Anura; family Hyperoliidae; genus Hyperolius; species Hyperolius riggenbachi. The sequence continues at coordinate 259,559,076 of NC_090654.1, read as the reverse complement.
CTGTCATATTTTCAGTTTACAAACTTCACTTTGTATTTTAAACTAGGAAACAGAGCAGAGCTAACAACCCTTTGCTCTCCCCTGCAGTAAAACCTTATCTGGCGCTGTCTCTCACTGTTTCTCTGATGTACAAGTGCTTCAGAAAACAGGACTGTCTTTGACCCAAGGTGGGTCGGAGAGCTCAGAGAAGCTCTTTTGCAGAGATAACAAGTTTCTTAATTCTTCCTGTACTGGAGAACAATATACCAGTAAACTCTTTTCTTTGCTACTAATGCTTTATTTCTTAGCTGTACTATGCATACAATTCATTATCTCAGAAGTTTATTTTCACTTCAGGTTTGCTTTAAAGAGAAACCGTGACCAAGAATTGAACTTTATCCCAATCAGTAGCGAATACCCCCTTTTACATGAGAAATCTATTCCTTTTCACAAACAGACCATCAGGAGGCGCTGTATGACTGATATTGTGGTGAAACCCCTCCCACAAAAAACTCTGAAGACCGTGGTACACCTGGCAGTTTCCTGTCTGTGAACCTTGTTGCATTGTGGGAAATAGCTGTTCACAGCTGTTTCCAACTGCCAAAAAAGCAAGCAGCAGCTACATCACCTGCCAACAGTAAAAATGTCACCATAAAATAAATGTCAGAATGTAAATCAGGGATTTAAAAGATTTAACAGTTGGCAAACACTGACTAAATCATTTATACATAATTATTGTAAAAATGAAGCACTTTTTTATTACATTATTTTCACTGGAGTTCCTCTTTAAGTTACATAAAGTAAAGTTTCTCATTTAGTTGCTGATGTAACCTGGAGGATAGTTCTTTAGCACAGCCTGGCTTTTTTTGAGACCGCATTATACAGTCGACTATGTAAGGCATGAACATGGAGAGAACACTATGACATTACCTGTTAGATGTTCCAGTTATACATTGCAGACAGGGCCGTGTTGTGCGCAGCAGATGGGCTGCGTGGCTCACGTACTGCAGAGCTGGGGTGACAGCTTCTCATGAATGAGACGACAGATAGCTGCAGCTATTTCCATGTTATCACTTCCACAGCAAAGAAATGACGGATTTTTACTCCATCACCTACTGCACATGTATGAGAAAATAACCCCTTATTTTCTGTGATGGAAATCAGATGTGAATACCTCTTGCTTTAAATCTCAACTTTACAGCACCTAACAGCGCCCAACTGCTGCCTTTATAGCAAAGGAGGCTTCCGCAGCTACAAGTCTTTTGGAAATGTGTCAGTGGGTGGACAGTATGGTGGCAATTCATGCAAGGATGAAAGCAAATTCAAACTGTGGGACTGACTGAGCAACCGTCCATTTCCCTTGCTCATGCTCAGATTTCTTTTTTCTTTGCTTCTGACATTTCTTAGGCACTCTTGGTGATCGTGGATGCTGTGTTTGAATTTTGAATATGAAAAACTGCATTTGTGTTTGCCTTGTGCAAGCTGTGCTTTTTAGTGATTTTTTTCTAAGTGCAGCCTTTCCTCTTACCTTGCATTTGAAGTACTTTGCTGATTGTATTGAATTCAGTGGGTATTACACTAATTGTAAATGTGAAACTGTAAAACTTAAATGAAGCACTTGATTTAAAGATAACCAGAGGCGGATTTTCTAAATCTTAATAGGGCACAGAGGCATGTTCTCTGCACAATGACATGCCTCTGTGTCCTTCTGGTGCATTCCCCCCTCCCCTTCCTTTGCTCTGCTGCCCCCCCTGAAAAATAGCGCCAGGCTAGTGACAATCTGCTTGTCGCTAGCCTGCTGTTTACCTGGCATATGTCACTCACCATGCACCTCCCCCGCCTCCTCCATTGCATGGCTCCCGCCTCTGTCCCCTCGCTCCCCGCCTCCGTAAGCTTCCTCCAATCGGAAGCTAAGCCGCGACCCAGAAAGTACAAGTAAATTAATCACCAGTTAAACATAAATGCAATTGAAAGGCAAATGATATATCTGTTGAAACGCAAGTGATTGCAGCACTTAGGCTAGCAATGTGATGACACAGCTGTGCCCAGACAAGGCCGTGGTTGAGATCGTTTCACTGTCTAAAAAGACCTAACACAACAGTCAAGTGATGTAACAGCAATAAAACAGCCATAACTTCAGAAGTGTAAACAGAGTGTAAATTATGGTTCAGTATATGTCTTTCATAAACCTTTATATTTTATTTAGGATCAATCACTATCAGCAGCGGCTGCAGTCTCTGTACTTCAAAAAGAAGTTCGCAGAAAGAGTCGCTGAGGTCAAACCAAAGGTAGAAGGTGAGTCAGCGATACGCAGAATTCTGGATAGTGATTTCTTCTAATCTGTAATATCACTGGTGTAGTCTGAACTTAGTAGGTGCAACATACAGAAAACTTCCCCAAAAATTATTGACTTTTAGGATTGAAGGACTGACACCTTAAATATAACCCTTCCTATAGCCATATATTGCTGTGTTTGTTGTTGGCCCACCCTCACACTGAGGATTAACAACCCCCCCCCCCGGCATCTTGGGAAAACAGATATCTTTTCTACTGGCTTTAGAACTCTCAGTAAAAGAACATTCCACAGAGATCACCTGCCAGTGCTAAAACATGTTGTCACCTTTCAGACAGTAAATCAGTGAGGGGAAAGATTTTACAATGGGCAAACACTGACTACGTCATTTATAAAAGATTGTTATGTTGATTACAGTTCCTCTTTAATTCCACATTATTTGGACAGTCATTGGGCGATTTACCAAGACAGCTGCAAAGGGGGGGGGGGGGGGACAAAGTGGGCGTGTTCTCCAGAACAGCAAATCGGGCTTCAGCTAGCATTCTGACTTGTTGCTCTGGCCAACTGCTCCACTTCTGCACCTGTCTTGGTAAATCAATGTTGTCCTCTTTATCTCCTTCTGACCATTTTGTTTCCCTGCAGCAATTCGTTTAGCCTCCAAGCAAGTTTTCCAGAGTAAAAGCCTGAAGCAGCTGCTGGAAGTGGTCCTGGCTTTCGGGAACTACATGAACAAAGGGCAGAGAGGAAACGCTTACGGGTTCAAAATCTCCAGCTTAAACAAGATCGCCGATACCAAATCTAGTATTGATAAGTAAGTTGCACAGAGGTCGGAGGAGTAATCTTGTCCAGAGTTCAGGGTCATAGCTGTTCTATGCATATCCATGAAAAGCACTGCTTCCAAAGCTCAGCTGTCAGTGACTTGGGCAACGATATGCAAAATCAATTTTATATATATATATATATATATATATATATATATATATATATATATATATATATATATATATATATATATATATATATATATATATATATATAATATACACACACAGTGGAGGAAATAATTATTTGACACCTCACTGATTTTGTAAGTTTGTCCAATGACAAAGAAATGAAAAGTCTCAGAACAGTATCATTTCAATGGTAGGTTTATTTTAACAGTGGCAGATAGCACATCAAAAGGAAAATCGAAAAAATAACCTTAAATAAAAGATAGCAACTGATTTGCATTTCATTGAGTGAAATAAGTTTTTGAACCCCTACCAACCATTAAGAGTTCTGGCTCCCACAGAGTGGTTAGACACTTCTACTCAATTAGTCACCCTCATTAAGGACACCTGTCTTAACTAGTCACCTGTATAAAAGACACCTGTCCACAGAATAAATCAATCAAGCAGACTCCAAACTCTCCAACATGGGAAAGACCAAAGAGCTGTCCAAGGATGTCAGAGACAAAATTGTAGACCTGCACAAGGCTGGAATACGCTACAAAACCATTAGCAAGAAGCTGGGAGAGAAGGTGACAACTGTTGGTGCGATTGTTCAAAAATGGAAGGAGCACAAAATGACCATCAATCGACCTCGCTCTGGGGCTCCACGCAAAATCTCACCTCGTGGGTTGTCAATGGTTCTGAGAAAGGTGAAAAAGCATCCTAGAACTACACGGGAGGAGTTAGTGAATGACCTCAAATTAGCAGGGACCACAGTCACCAAGAAAACCATTGGAAACACATTACACCGCAATGGATTAAAATCCTGCAGGGCTCGCAAGGTCCCCCTGCTCAAGAAGACACATGTGCAGGCCCGTCTGAAGTTTGCCAATGAACACCTGAATGATTCTGTGAGTGACTGGGAGAAGGTGCTGTGGTCTGATGAGACCAAAATAGAGCTCTTTGGCATTAACTCAACTCGCTGTGTTTGGAGGAAGAAAAATGCCGCCTATGACCCCCAAAACACCGTCCCCACCGTCAAGCATGGGGGCGAAACATTTTGCTTTGGGGGTGTTTTTCTGCTAAGGGCACAGGACAACTTAATTGCATTAACGGGAAAATGGACGGAGCCATGTATTGTGAAATTCTGAATGACAACCTCCTTCCCTCTGCCAGGAAACTGAAAATGGGTCGTGGATGGGTGTTCCAGCACGACAATGACCCAAAACATACAGCAAAGGCAACAAAGCAGTGGCTCAAGAAGAAGCACATTAACCACTTCCCGACCGCCTAACGCACAGGGGCGGCCGGGAAGTGGAGCCCTGAAGGACCGGCTCACCCACAGAGGCGGCGGTCCTTCTAAGGGCATGGGCGGAGCGATCGCGTCTTCCATGACGCGATCCTCCGCCGGCGCCTGTCACCGCTCGCCCGCCGCAACATCCCGCCGGCTATACGGAAGCGCCGGCGGGATGTTAACCCCGCGATCGCCGCATACAAAGTGTATAATACACTTTGTAATGTTTACAAAGTGTATTATACAGGCTGCCTCCTGCCCTGGTGGTCCCAGTGTCCGAGGGACCACCAGGGCAGGCTGCAGCCACCCTAGTGTGCACCCAAGCACACTGATTTCTCCCCCCCCTGCCCCAGATCGCCCACAGCACCCATCAGACCCCCCCCCTGCCCACCCCCCAGACCCCTGTTTGCACCCAATCACCCCCCTAATCACCCATCAATCACTCCCTGTCACTATCTGTCAACGCTATTTTTTTTTTATTCCCCCCCCCCCTGCTCCCTCCTGATCACCCCCCCCACCCCTCAGATTCTCCCCAGACCCCCCCCCCATGTACTGTATGCATCTATCCCCCCTGATCACCTGTCAATCACCCCCTGTCACTGCCACCCATCAATCAGCCCCTAACCTGCCCCTTGAGGGCAATCTGATCACCCCCCCCACACCAATAGATCGCCCGCAGATCCGACATCAGATCACCTCCCAAATCCATTGTTTACATCTATTCTCTCCTCTAAACGCCCACTAATTACCCATCAATCACCCCCTATCACCACCTGTCACTTTTACCTATCAGATCAGACCCTAATCTGCCCCTTGCGGGCACCCAATCACCCGCCCACACGCTCAGATTGCCCTCTGACCCCCCCCCCTTATCAATTTACCAGTGCATTAATTACATCTGTTCTTCCCTGTAATAACCCACTGATCACCTGTCAATTACCTGCCAATCACCTATCACCCATCAATCACCCCCTGTCACTGCCACCCATCAATCAGCCCCTAACCTGCCCCTTGCGGGCAATCTGATCACCCACCCACACCATTAGATCGCCCGCAAACCTGCCGTCAGATTACCTCCCAAATGTATCGTTTACATCTGTTATCTTCTCTAAACACCCACTAATTACCCATCAATCACCCATCAATCACCCCCTATCACCACCTGTCACTGTTACCTATCAGATCAGACCCTAATCTGCCCCTTGCGGGCACCCAATCACCCGCCCACACGCTCAGATTGCCCTCAGACCCCCCCCCCCTTATCAATTCGCCAGTGCATTATTATTATTATTATTATTTAGTATTTATATAGCGCCGACATATTACGCAGCGCTGTACAGTGTATATATATATATATATATATATATCTTGTCACTAACTGTCCCTCAAAGGAGCTCACAATCTAATCCCTACCATTGCCATATGTCTATATTATGTAGTGTAAGTACTGTAGTCTAGGGCCAATTTTTTTTAGATGGAGCCAATTAACTTATCTGTATGTTTTTGGAATGTGGGAGGAAACCGGAGTGCCCGGTGGAAACCCACACAGCCACGGAGAGAACATACAAACTCTTTGCAGATAGTGCCCTGGCTGGGATTCGAACCAGGGACCCAGCGCTGCAAGGCGAGAGAGCTAACCACTACGCCGCCGTGCTGCCCCACTGAAAAAAAGACACCCCAAGGTATTCTGTTAGGTGTATGACGAGTTCATAGAAGATTTTATTTTTTGTCAAAAGTTAGCGGAAATTAATTTTTATTGTTTTTTTTTCACAAAGTGTCATTTTTCACTAACTTGTGACAAAAAATAAAATCTTCTATGAACTCGCCATACACCTAATGGAATACCTTGGGGTGTCTTCTTTCTAAAATGGGGTCACTTGTGGGGTTCCTATACTGCCCTGGCATTTTAGGGGCCCTAAACCGCGAGGAGTAGTCTAGAAAACAAATGCTTCAAAATGACCTGTGAATAGGACGTTGGGCCCCTTAGCGCACCTAGGCTGCAAAAAAGTGTCACATATGTGGTACCGCCGTACTCAGGAAAAGTAGTATAATGTGTTTTGGGGTGTATTTTTACACATACCCATGCTGGGTGGGAGAAATTTCTATGTAAATGGACAATTGTGTGTAAAAAAATCAAACAATTGTCATTTACAGAGATATTTCTCCCACTTAGCATGGGTATGTGTAAAAATACACCCCAAAACGCATTATACTACTTCTCCTGAGTACGGCGGTACCACATATGTGGCACTTTTTTACACCCTAAGTACGCTAAGGGGCCCAAAGTTCAATGAGTACCTTTAGGATTTCACAGGTCATTTTGCGACATTTGGTTTCAAGACTACTCCTCACGGTTTAGGGCCCCTAAAATGCCAGGGCAGTATAGGAACCCCACAAATGACCCCATTCTAGAAAGAAGACACCCAAAGGTATTCCGTACGGAGTATGGTGAGTTCATAGATTTTATTTTTTGTCACAAGTTAGCGGAAAATGACACTTTGTGAAAAAAAACAATTAAAATCAATTTCCGCTAACTTGTGACAAAAAAATAAAAACTTCTATGAACTCACCATACTCCTAACGGAATACCTTGGGGTGTCTTCTTTCTAAAATGGGGTCATTAGTGGGGTTCCTATACTGCCCTGGCATTTTAGGGGCCCTAAACCGTGAGGAGTAGTCTTGAAACAAAAATGACCTGTGAAATCCTAAAGGTACTCATTGGACTTTGGGCCCCTTAGTGCAGTTAGGGTGCAAAAAAGTGCCACACCTGTGGTATCGCCGTACTCGGGAGAAGTAGTATAATGTGTTTTGGGGTGTATTTTTACACATACCCATGCTGGGTGGGAGAAATACCTCTGTAAATGACAATCTTTTGATTTTTTTTTACACACAATTGTCCATTTACAGAGGTATTCCTCCCACCCAGCATGGGTATGTGTAAAAATACACCCCAAAACACATTGTACTACTTCTCCCGAGTATGGCGATACCACATGTGTGGCACTTTTTTGCACCCTAACTGCGCTAAAGGGCCCAAAGTCCAATGAGTACCTTTAGGATTTCACAGGTCATTTTGAGAAATTTCGTTTCAAGACTACTCCTCACGGTTTAGGGCCCCTAAAATGCCAGGGCAGTATAGGAACCCCACAAATGACCCCATTTTAGAAAGAAGACACCCCAAGGTATTCCGTTAGTAGTATGGCGAGTTCATAGAACATTTTATTTTTTGTCACAAGTTAGCGGAAATTGATTTTAATTGTGTTTTTTCACAAAGTGTCATTTTCCGCTAACTTTTGACAAAAAATAAAATCTTCTATGAACTCACCATACTCCTAACGGAATACCTTGGGGTGTCTTCTTTCTAAAATAGGGTCATTTGTGGGGTTCCTATACTGCCCTGGCATTTTAGGGGCCCTAAACCGTGAGGAGTAGTCTTGAAACGAAATTTCTCAAAATGACCTGTGAAATCCTAAAGGTACTCATTGGACTTTGGGCCTTTTAGCGCAGTTAGGGTGCAAAAAAGTGCCACACATGTGGTATCGCCGTACTCAGGAGAAGTATTATAATGTGTTTTGTGGTGTATTTTTACACATACCCATGCTGAGTGGGAGAAAGATCTCTGTAAATGGACAATTGTGTGTAAAAAAAATTAACAAATTGTCATTTACAGAGATATTTCTCCCACCCAGCATGGGTATGTGTAAAAATACACCCCAAAACACATTCTACTACTTCTCCTGAGTACGGCAATACCACATGTGTGGCACTTTTTTGCAGCCTAACTGCGCTAAGGGGCCCAAAGTCCAATGAGCACCTTTAGGCTTTACAGGGGTGCTTACAATTTAGCACCCCCCAAAATGTCAGGACAGTAAACACACCCCACAAATGACCCCATTTTGGAAAGTAGACCCTTCAAGGTATTCAGAGAGGGGCATGGTGAGTCCGTGGCAGATTTCATTTTTTTTTGTCGCAAGTTAGAAGAAATGGAAACTTTTTTTTTTTTTTCTCACAAAGTGTCATTTTCCGCTTACTTGTGACAAAAAATAATATCTTCTATGAACTCACTATGCCTCTCAGTGAATACTTTGGGATGTCTTCTTTCCAAAATGGGGTCATTTGGGGGGTATTTATACTATCCTGGAATTCTAGCCCCTCATGAAACATGACAGGGGGTCAGAAAAGTCAGAGATGCTTGAAAATGGGAAAATTCACTTTTTGCACCATAGTTTGTAAACGCTATAACTTTTACCCAAACCAATAAATATACACTGAATGGGTTTTTTTTAATCAAAAACATGTTTGTCCACATTTTTCGCGCTGCATGTATACAGAAATTTTACTTTATTTGAAAAATGTCAGCACAGAAAGTTAAAAAAATCATTTTTTTGCCAAAATTCATGTCTTTTTTGATGAATATAATAAGTAAAAATCGCAGGAGCAATCAAATAGCACCAAAAGAAAGCTTTATTAGTGACAAGAAAAGGAGCCAAAATTTATTTAGGTGGTAGGTTGTATGAGCGAGCAATAAACCGTGAAAGCTGCAGTGGTCTGAATGGAAAAAAAAGTGGCCGGTCCTTAAGGGGTAGAAAGCCCTAGGTCCTCAAGTGGTTAAGGTCATGGAGTGGCCTAGTCAGTCTCCGGACCCTAATCCAATAGAAAACCTATGGAGGGAGCTCAAGCTCAGAGTTGCACAGAGACAGCCTCGAAACCTTAGGGATTTAGAGATGATCTGCAAAGAGGAGTGGACCAACATTCCTCCTAAAATGTGTGCAAACTTGGTCATCAATTACAAGAAACGTTTGACCTCTGTGCTTGCAAACAAGGGTTTTTCCACTAAGTATTAAGTCTTTTATTGTTAGAGGGTTCAAAAACGTATTTCACTCAATGAAATGCAAATCAGTTGCTATCTTTTATTTAAGGTTATTTTTTCGATTTTCCTTTTGATGTGCTATCTGCCACTGTTAAAATAAACCTACCATTGAAATGATACTGTTCTGAGACTTTTCATTTCTTTGTCATTGGACAAACTTACAAAATCAGTGAGGGGTCAAATAATTATTTCCTCCACTGTATGTGTATGTATATATATATATATATATATATATATATATATATATATATATATATATATATATATTATGTGTGTGTGTGCACACGGGAGGATATTGGTTGCTTGACAGTTGGAAACGGCCTTTACTTCCCACAATGCAACACTGTTCACAGCCAGGAACTGTCTGGACCTAGGTCCTGACATCACACTGTGGGAGGGGTTTCACCACAATATCAGCCATACAGACCCTCTGATGATCTATTTGAGAAAAGGCAAAGATTTCTCATGGTAAAAATGTATCAGCTACTGATTGGGATGAAGGTCAATCCAGGGTTACAGTTCCTCTTTATATGTACACAGAAATGCAATTGTTTGTGCAATCCTCCAGTATGAATATCCACACAAATGTCTGCTCCCTCTCCATCCCCCTGGTCTCCTTCGTTGTGCCACTGTCAGCCACGTAAAGTCTGCACATGGTAATTTAAGTGGCACGGACCATAAAGGCACAAGTACATGATTAATAAAACATAGACAACCAACTTGGATTTAAATGGCCGTAGGCTCTATTTATTGCGGTTTAAAATAATTAAAAGTTAATTGTTTATTAAACTGATAAATTAAAACATCAACAATAATAATATAAACAACTCAGAACCAAAGGTATCAATTGATACTTAAAGCGGAATATAACCCTGCATTTCAACTTTGCTCTAAAACATTATTTACAGCACATTATATGCAACCAGCATTTTTTTTTTTACTAGACCAGCATTGGAAGGGTTACACACAGAGCTTTAAAGTTCCGTGGATAGAAATGCAGACGCATCCGAAGTTTAGATAGATACATTTAAGTAAACACAATGTAACAAGTGGTGAATGTTGCACGCTCTCTGGCTGTCCTCCAGCTCCTGCACAGTCAGAGAGTGTGTGTCACATTCCACACTTGTTACATTGTGTTTACTTAAATGTATCTATCTAAACTTCGGATGCGTCTGCATTTCTATCCATTAAAGCTCTGTGTTTAACCCTTCCAATGCTGGTCTAGTAAAAAAAATGCTGGTTGCATACAATATGCTGTAAATAATGTTTTAGAGCAAAGTTGAAATGCAGGGTTTATATTCCGCTTTAATCAACAACCATACAGTCTTTAGGACTAGTATGACTTCTTCATAAAATAGTCCAAAACCAGCTAGCCAAGCCACAATCGTGGGCGACTTTAACCGCCAATAAAGTCAATCCACCTACGACTGTGAAACACGAAGAAAAGGGATGGGTGGGTGGGTGCTTCCAGCTTGCTTGACTGGAGACTGAGGAGAATCAGGCAGAGCATCACAGGTTTGAGGTGAACCCTTCTGTGATTGGCCAGCTGAAACTTGGCTCCAAAAGACAGCTGCCAATCAACTGAGAGAAACTTCTCACCTCTGCTCAGCAACCAAATCTCCTCACAGACTCCTAGAGACCGCCCAGCATCTGAAAGAGAGGGGAAAAAACAGCAGCATCAGAAGGAAAAGACACATATCATTATATGAACCTATTGCATTATGTATACCCCTGTATTTCAAATGTCACATTTCCAAGTATATACCTATGAATATATGTAACCACACACCTGAACTTATAGCAACATGATATAAAGAACCTAAATATAAGAGAACCATCACCCCAAACTGCCCAACCACCAAATCACAAAGAAGCCTGCGTTCCATACTCTCACTATGGCCTTACATGCGCAATCCGGGCCTCGTGCACCACCTGATTGCTCCCCCATGGCTAGGAGCATTCTGCGCATCTGTAGTTCACTAATACTGTGACTGCGCTTGCGCAGAAGGCTTCAAGCAACAGGAGTGCAATAGAGGAAGTGTGCAGCCTGTAACAGAGCCGGCGTAGTGGCCCACAACTGCGTCTTTGCAGACTTCACAACCGAGGGGACTGGAAGAACATTGAGGGAGCAGACTAACTGCAAGAAAGCTGGAGGAAGCCCAATATAAATCCTTTACTCCTATTTATCTCACGTTTACTGTTAGGGCTACTACGCTTCAGTACAGAAATCTACATAAAATATATTCACATTTTTTCTGTGGTTCAGACTTGTTCATAGTAAAACGCCTCCTTTAATTTAATAGAGGCAAGCGCTTATTTCACGTGAAACAGCAAAGTTAATTTTTGGACGTGTGCAAGTGAGAACAATGTTTCCATCCAAACATCCCCGGGCCTGTCACTGGCCTTTCACCAGAGCTGAGGGGCGGGTCCCCCCTGTACGGCATTACCGATCCCTGCGTCACTGCCTCCTGCAGGAGGAAACAGGAAATTCTTCTCTAATGGTTTCGTTGAAAGCTCAGTTTAGTAAACCCAGAGCAATTACCGTACTCCTAGCAGTGGTTTATGCGTTCTTCTTACTGCCGACCTTTCACGGTTGGGGGGGGGGGGGGGGGGGGGACGGTATTGTATATAGAAACCAGCGTGCGATAGCTGCTAATTTCCCACCAGAGCTGCGGTTTAGTTTAAAGCTTCCTAGGGGGAAAAAAAGAGATGGCTCCTGCGGGGTCTGCATGAGGTAATGTAAAGAAGAGCGATTGCCCTGATGATATTCAGCTGTTTAACTTCTAAAGTGTTTATGATGCACTTGTTGGATGGAAGCCCACTTTGTACAAGGCTTGCATGTGAACAGAGAGCTGGGATATATCACCGATCACCTCTGTTTACTTCAGCGTTTGATTGTCAAATCTCCTCTATGAGATGAAGGGTGTTTTCTTCTGCCTGGGTGGTGCACACAACCTATACGCAACCTATGCTGACTAACAGGATGTGTATCATACCTGAATCCTGGACCTTGTGGTGTCCTGGCCCTCTCTTTCTCTCATCTAATGCACTCTGTGTGTCCACACTGATAAAGAGAACCAGTTTAAAGGACAACTACCCACAAATGTAGACTGTATCCAGGAACTCCATATACTGTATCTGTTGTAATAAAATGCACTCAAGCGTTTTGTTTACTTTTGTTTGTGCTTTTTTTAACCACTTCCGTACCAGCAGTCTCTGCCCACTTCAGGACCAGAGACTGCTGGTATGGTAAAACGCCACCTCCCAATGAATCGCCGCACATACCTGCCACTCTCGCCAGGCACGACGCTACCCTATCGCCACAGGCTCCTCTCTGCCGTCTCTATGACGGCAGAGTGCTGACAAGCTGGTCTATCAATAGGAGCCAATGTGATTGGCTCTCCATGATCACACGGTCAGGAGCCAATGAAAGAAGCTCCTGAACTGCTTATAGAGCTCTGCTGGTTTTTTTGACAGCAGAGCGAGCAAATTGTGGCAGGTTCAGAGCGGCAAGATCAGTGGGGACACGTCATTCAGCGGGACGTTGAATCTATGTCAAGTCAGAGCGGCAGCACCACCTGCTGGACGTAGATTCATACTGTGTCGGTCTGGAACCAGTTAAAGTGGATCTGAGGTGATCTGCATAATTGTGTTCCTTTCCTATTGTTTATAGGGCATTCCTCAAGTCAAATACTTTTTTGTTTTTGTTTTAATACTCTAATTCCCTATAAACTAAATAAGCCACACCCACAGGTTTTCAGAGATCCTTGGCAGTAGCTCATGGGAGCTCAGTCTGGGCAGGAGGAGGGGAAGGTGTTACTAGCCATTGATTTCAGAGGCAGAGGGGAGGAGGAGGGGGGATTAGGTTTTTTTCACAGGCTGAGTGCTCAAGAGGCAGATAAGCCTGCCTCTGTGTAATGTTTACAAACAACATGGCTGCTGTCATTGTATAACAGGAAGAAATAATCATATTCTATTAAAGCCGTTTGCAGCTAGATTTGCTGTGTAAACTATCTAAACTTTAGATATATAGACAAGTTACTTGTTATAGTTAGTTTTTCATCTTGGATCCGCTTCAAGGAATTGCAGTTTATAGAACTTAATTTATTTTGAAGATTTGGCTAGCTGTCTGCCTGTCTCACTGTACTGGTTAAGGGCTCTACCTGTGACACAGGAGACCAGAGTGCGAATCTCGGCTTTTCCTGTTCAGTAAGCCATCACCTATTCAGTAAGGAGACCCTGGGCAAGACTCCCTAATACTGCTACTGCTTATAGAGTGTGCCCTAGTGGCTGCAGCTCTGGCGTTTTGAGCCCGCCAGGAGAACAGCGCAATATTCTGTGTCTTTTTTTGTGTTGTTTAGGTAAAATCTGGGCCAGGACACTATCTGCATGGAGTTTGTGTGTTCTCCTCATATTTGAAGGATGCGATTTTCACATTTTTGCATACGAGATGAATAACAACAATGGGACTTTGTTTTTTGTAAACCCCCAAAAATGTTGCAAATTGGCATACAAGAAATCACATATATGCGCACGCTTGCAAATTTTGCACCCAAAAATGTACATGCCTCTACTGGAAACGCAGTCATACTTGGTTCCCTCCAAAATGGACTGTACACTATGACTATGGTAGCGATGAGATTGTGCGCTATTCTGAGGTCAGCCAATGGCATGGCTATGTAATCTGTAAAGTGCTGCAGAAGATGTCAGTGACATTTAAAGGACCACTGTTGCCAAAATTGTAAAATTTGTAATACATGTAAACACATACAAATAAGAAGCATGTTTCATCCAGCGTAAAATGAGCAATAAATTACTTTTCTCCTATGTTGCTGTCACTTACACTAGGTAGTAGAAATCTCACAGTACTGACCGGTTTTTGACAAGCCCATCTCCTCATGGGAAGGTTTTCTTTATTTCAAAAGCACTTAGTGAACTGCAGTTGCTCAGTCCAACTACAAAATAGTGTGAAACAGGTGGTGGGGGGCACCCTGCATCTTTATACTTTTATAGGTCCATTCCAGGGATTGCCTTTGTAAAAAAAAAAATCAAAATACTTGAAATTCCTCAGTACTGTCGGATTTCTACTACCGTGTTTCCCCGAAAACACAACCTCCCCCGAAAATAAGACCTATCTTATATTTCAAGCAAGCTTAAAATATAAGACATCCCATGAAAATAAGACCTAGCGGGGCCACGTAATGTATGTTCAACCCCCCCCCCCCCCCCCCCCCTTTCGCTCCCTCCCTCCTTTTGCAGAGTGGCAAGTGGAGCATCACAGCAGAGGAAACTCCGCGGCTTCCGACGTGCCAGCATTAACGTCTTCTCAGCAGCGTCCAACTTTCTCTCCTTAACAACGGCGGCTCTCGTCATGTGACACGCACGTCCGCGTCACATGACATGAGCTGCCATTGTCAGAGGAACCTAGGCACTGCTGAGGAGAAAAGTTATTGCTGCCACGTCGGAAGCCGGTGAGTTTCCCCGGTGAGTTTCCTCTGCTGTAATGCTCCACTCGCCACTCTGCAGAGGGAGGGAGGGAGGGAGGGAAAGGCTTTACTGGGCTGGGGCTGCCGTTCTGGACTACAGGGCAGTACATCAGGGCGGAAGGGAAGGGCTTTACTGGGCTGGGGGCTGCCCCTGGAGAACAAAATTGTAAGCCCTCCCCGAAAATAAGACCTACCACATTATTTGGGGCTAAAATGAACACAAGACAGTGTCTTATTTTCCGGGAAACACGGTACCTGCTGTAAGTGACAGCAACATAGGAGAAAAGTAATTTATAGCTCATTTTACTCTGGAAGAAGCTAACCTCTTATTTGTATGTGTTTACATGTAATTCACATTTTACAGTTTTCCGTAATAGAGGTCCTTTAAATTGATAGATATATAGATGTAGGTCTTGGCATTGAAGGAGAGTTTCGTTAATGTTTTCTCTGTCCTTGCAGGAACATCACCCTTTTGCACTATCTCATAACTGTGGTAGAAAAGAAGTATCCCAAAGTTGTCAATTTGCAGGAAGAGCTCCAAAGTATCCCTGAGGCGGCCAAAGTTAAGTAAGTATCGGAACCTTTGTGGAAAGTAATAGGGACTATACGGGGATGCCCTTACATGTTACAGTAAAGCTGCGGGGGAACGACAGTCCATTGCTGTGCGCTGTATATACACATGCCATGGTCTACCACCAGCAGCAAGGAACGCTTGATGCCCACTAGTGGCAGGAGGATGCATGCACACCTGATCCAGCTGTAAGGGAGGTCATACACTGCAGTGGGTTGTGTTATTGTAACTGTAGATCGCTAGTAGTATAGCCAGGGAGGATTCTAGACTTGCCTCCTGAATCATAAAGTCTAGATCCGTCATCAGGACAGTTTCAAGGCTAAATTGTGAGGGTAGTAGCACACAAAACAGGAGAGGCAATGGGAATACAGGTAATCCCAATGAGTGCAAACAATAGCCAGTTTCCAAAGCTTATCAAAATATCTTTATTAAATACATATAATAATGCAAACATCCGTTTAAAAATAACATGAGATGGCCATCCCACCACATCGACACACACCTATACCAGTCACTAAAATGGCCAGATAATCGCACACTAATGGGGGATGGAGTCATACTAAGTTGCAGGGTGCTAGCAGGTCTGTTAGTATGTCAGTATGCTGGGTAGGGATTCTCCCATCAACCAAGGCAGATAAAGCAAGCCACAGTTTCCAACAGTACACCAGATAAGCAATTATCAGGCAGCAAGCAGTTCATGCATGTGTAAAGGTATCACCACTCCATGGCTACTTGACTAGGCTCACAACTGTAACTGCTCAGGTTTGCGGATTCAGGAAAACTGGCCTGTGGAGAAAGGTTGTAGGGTCACAGTCCTCTCATCAGCTCCCTACCCCACCTCCACCCCTTCTACACCCCCCCCCCCCCCCCCCCCAATACTACTTAGTCATGGGTGCGCAGTCAAGGACACACATAAGTCATACATAAACCATTACATTATCTGTAACCTCTTGCCTCGGTATAACTGGCTCATCTTATTTCTTTATGACAGTATGACTGAACTGGAGAAAGAAATCGTGAATCTGAGGAATGGTCTGAAAGCTGTGGAAACTGTAAGTATTCCCACCTTGTCCTTAAGGGGCACCTGAGCTTAGAGTGATATTAAGGCTGCCATATTTACTGTATCTCTTTAAAAAAAAGCTCAAGTTGCCTGGCAGCCCCGCTGATCTCTTTGGTTGCAGTAGTGTCTGAATCACACATGTGAAACAAGCATGCAGCTAATCTTGACAGATTTTTGTCAAAAAACATCTGATCTGCATGCTTGTTCAGGAGCTATGGGTACAAGTACTTAAAGTGGATCCGAGATAAACTTTTACTCATTGCATAGTTGTGCATTCCTCAAGCCAAATACTTTTTTTTGTTTTAATACTCAAATTCCCTATAATCTAAACAAGCCTCACCCACAGCTCCTTTTGTGCCTTGGCACTCTTAGATCCATGTAGCAAGGGCTTATGGAAGCTCAGTCTGGGCAGGAGGAGGAAGTGGTACTAGCCATAGATTTCAGAGGGGAGAGGGGATTTAGCTGAGGGCTGGAGATGCTATCAACTTGCCTGTAATGCGACAAACAGAACATGGCCGCCCTCATTGTATCACAGGAAGAAATAATCATATATAGTTGAAGCTGTTTGCAGCTAGATTTGCTGTGCAAACTATCTACATTTTAGATAAGATATATAGACAAGTTACTTGTTATAGTTCGTTTTTCACCTCGGATCCGCTCAGCAGGACAGCAAGGCAATGCGTGTTGTTTAAAAGGAAAGAAATATGTCAGCCTCCATATCCCTCTCACCTCGGGTTCCCTTTAAATCAAACCTGCGCTTCAAGTCAAATTCCTTGTTTGATTTTTAAAAAAATGACTTTTACCTATATTAGTGCTACACAAGTTATTCTTATTAAAATAAAATTATCTTTCAGTTTCAGAATGTAGTCCGCTCTAAATGCCTGAAAGGTCCCGTGAGAACTAATAGCATGTTATCTCCAGCCATAGAATGCATATATTTCAGCGCAGCCTCTAAAGCACAGCTTACCCAGTAAAGGTGGCCATACATCTAGCAGTTTGGCTGTACGGTCCACCATCTGATTCAATCATTTTATAGAATGAGAGAAAATTGTGTGGTCCAGTATACTCAATCAATGAGAAGTGGCTGATATCATGGCAAATGGACCAGCTTGGTTGATCGCACAGGAATCGGCTACTGTTCACATGTCATTCCATCAACTCTGAATCAATTTTTGCATTCAGATTATGGAGCCACAACACCGGTCAGATTGATTAACGACAGTGAGTCGCATAGTATATCGCTTGTAGTGTGTGGGCCACTAGTCGATCGACTTTTGATCGACCACACAGAAGTCGACCGCTTTGTTGATTAAATCAGAATTGCCAGATGTATGGCTACCTTAGCACCCCAGTAAACTCCCCTCTTATTGCATGAGAAGTTTGTTGCACAAAGCAGGAAACACTGCAACTCTGGAGTAATCAGCTACCGCAATCCACAAAACTGAAGTGTAGAGGAAAGCTTCTGTTTCCTAAGTGAACGCAAGCAGGGTTTTTATTTGAATTACTGATTGTGACTGAAGCACTGATGTCCATAAAGGTGACCATACATCCAGTGATGTTTGGGCAGATCCACTAAGAGACATCTCTTTCTCTGACCGAATCTGATCTGTTGGCTGCTCATATACCACAGGCCAATTCCCGATCAATTTCAGAATGAAATCTCTCAGGAATCTGCCTCATGACGTTGCCTGGCCGCTGTCCCCCAAATGTAAATGTGCCCCGCCCAGTGCCTGTGTATTGCATGCCTGCCTGCTCATGCTGTGGTGATTCCTGGTCTTGTCTGCTGCTACCTGCCACCGTCGCACATGTACCACCATGTGGTGGTATATAGCACGTGATGTCACGCACACACGTGCCTGGCGATGCTCAGGGGAGACGGCGGACGAACCCAGGAGTTGGAGGTGGTGATATTTGCAATGCCTGGGCACCGGGGGAAGGGGGATACATTTACATTTGGGGGACAGCGTTCATCGGTTGTCATATCGTACAGCGTTACCGCTGCGCACCTGATCGACCCCGTTGGCAGGAGCCTCACCAGTCCGCAGTCCATCCTGTCGTTCCTGCACTGTGCCCCGTTAAAACTATTCTTCCTGTTGGGTCTTTGGTTCTCCTCAAGGAGCCTTCGGAACTACTTGCATCCCAAGTAGTTCAGAAGAGAATTGCGTCTGTACTGCGAGGCGAGGCGTGCGCAGTACGGAAGCACAGGTCAACTAACTTCAACTGGGGTAGGAGCAGGAGCAACAGGACGGACTGATGAATATGAAGGCTCTATGGTATCCAGAGCATACCCTCTGCTTAGGTAAGTATCAAACCTAATGTGTTTTTTCTCAAATCAGGTTTGCTTTAAAAGTGTCCCGGAGGGTACTGATTTTGGGAGGGGGAAGCCTCTGGATCCTATCGAGGCTTCCCCCATCCTCCTCCGCCCTACGGTGGTCTCGCTGGGCCCCTCCGAAGCCACAGTTGACAATTTGTCAGGCTGTGGCGCAGATGCAGCATCACCTGCAATATTTACCTTCCCCGGCTCCAGTGCAGACACAGTGGCGGCTCGGGATCAGGCTGAAATAGCCGATCCCAGTCGGGTCCGCTCTACTGCACAGGCACAAGTCGCCTGCTCCTGAGCGGTAGAGTGGATCTGACTGGGATCGGCTATTTCCGCTTGATCCCGAGCAGAGAGCTGCTACTGCGCTGGAGCCGGGGAAGGTAAATATTTACATGGCTGCCATTTGGAGGGGCCCAACTAGACCACCGTGCGACAGAGGAGGGCGGGGGAAGCCTCGATAGGATCCAGAGGCTTCCCCCTTCCGAGGTAGTACTCCCCGGGGCACTTTTTTCTTTAAGAATAAATAAGAGAAAGCTTTTTGGGAAACTTGATCCTGTTGAGTGAACTGTGTGATTTGTGTGCCCTATTCCAGGAGCTGGAATATCAGAAGTCTCAGAGCTCTGTGCCAGGGGACAAGTTCGTCTCAGTCGTCAGTCAGTTCATCACCGTTGCTGGCTTTAGCTTCTCTGATGTTGAGGATCTCCTGACGGAATCCAAGGAGCTGGTGAGTGGAGCGCTGTGAACATCCTGACTGCTTATGCTTCTCTCTTATGTTCAGCAGAATACCCAGTAGGCTCATAGTGACCTGGAAACACTAGGACAGTGTAAGGGGTTAAGAGACCAAAAAGCCCTCCTTCTAAAAAGGCAAAGCTCAGTATAGTTTGCCTTCTTAAAACAGAAGATATTTGCGATAAATTCAGCTGTAAGTGAGCAACTGTGTTTTCCCATGATGCAGCACTCCCAAATATGCAAATCACCTCTTTATGACCCTGAAGCAGGCCCGTATTTACAACACAGAAACCTATTTACAACACAGAAGCCTAGGCACAGATGTCCTGGTTCCGTAGACTTCACCCTCCATGAACCAACAAACCCCCTCTCCCCCAACTTTCCATCTTTCCATCATCAGACGCCTGTAGGCACGTGCCTGAAGTGCTTTATGGTAAATCCGGCCCTGCCTTGAACCCAGTCTCACATCCAGAACTGCAGGTGGTGTATAGTGAGCCTATAGCTAATAAATGTTCAACAAGAGCTTCTGGTTTGTGCTCAGTTCATACTAATGTCAAACTGGAGCCACCATGAAGCCTGATCAGAGTAGCTACCACATGTCTAATGGTGCAGCAATATGCAGGTATCAATATGAGCTCATTACTCCAATGCCTGGACCACCACTAGCAGCTTGTGCTAAAAGGAAAACCGGACTAATAGTTCAACCTGTACTCGCTCGTATTGAGCCCTTTAAAATGCATGCAGAGATTTTCACTGAGCACAACAAAAGCCAAATGACATTGTGGTTTCCAGTCAGTGTATGAACCATACAGATGCATTACTAGCCTGTTGCTATGGAGGTGGGTGGGGGCATGTTAAGAGGCACACCACTGCTTTCCCGAGCATAGTGAGCACGAAAATAAGAAGATCGAGGGTCAATTGGACGTCAGGAATCGCTAAAAATCCAGCATATCAGATCTTTAGAAGATGTTAGTTGGTCACTGTACACACGCTAGAATCTCAACTAAGGCGGACCTTATTGGACACCACGCCCGAGTTTCAATATTTAACAATATGCTGATCTCTTTCATATGGGGGAAAAAATGAAAAATACTTGCTTTTGCTTTGACTAAAATTTTAAAGGAGGTTCAGAGAAACGTCATTGCTTTGTCCATGTGTACAGGATTCATCCGCATCCATGAAATAGAAGCAAAATAAATGCACACAGACGGCCCCCAGGCACACATTTGTTTTTAATAAAGGGCCATGTGGCCACAGAAGGTTCACAGCCACTTCAAAGTGCTTCTGAGGGGAGATCTCTGACTCCTGTGGTGCAGAGTTTGTTTTATGTAGGAGAAACAGGACGCCTGCTTTTACTGTCACTCACATGGAATAACGGCTAGCTGATCGCCTGTGTGCCAGAAATGTTGCCTTGTAGCATCCACCTCTCACAGCGATACAAGTGTGGTCGGCCTCATAAATCACCTCATACATTGGGAAGAGGCTGTTTTGCCCCAGCAGACAATCATTGCAGATAAACTGCCCAGAATGCTGTAATCGGTTCCTGACTGAAAATGTTTAGAACATTTTCTGTAACATTGTGTCATGATCCACCGCAACCACAACAGGGAACTGTTTAGAGGAGGGAGGCGGTCACTAGATACCTGGGAACTGTTTAGGGGAGGTAGGGGGCACTAGACACCAGGGAACTGTATAGGGAAGGACCACTAGACACCAGGGAACTATATAGGGGAGGGGATGAGGACCACTAGACACTAGGGAACTGTATTGGGGGGAGGGGGCCACTAGACATCAGGGAACTGTTTTGGGGAGTTAGGTGGCCACTAAATCTTTGAATTAGGCTCTAGTGCAGATAGACTGTTAAAAATCAAACAGAAATTAATCAGTTGGAATAGGTGACTGTGATTAGCAGATTTAATTAAGATAATTAAATCTACTGGAATAATCCACCTTGCTTCTGTGAATGGTTCTAGCAGCTTTGTGGCATGCAATCTGCTGTATAATATGTTCTGCTGTATAAATGCTGCAAATCGACCCGGGGCTCTGTTTTGCGTTGCTTGCTTTGAGAATAATGTCTGTCTTCTGATTGGTGGAGGGCAGCACAGGAGACTCGCCCTGATCTTGGCAGCCATGTTTGACCTTGTTATTAAGAATAACGTTTCCTGTTCCCTCCAGTTTGTGAAAGCAGCCACACATTTCGGAGAGGAAACCAGCAAGGTGCAGCCAGATGAGTTCTTTGGGATTTTCGACCAGTTTCTCCAGGCTCTGTCCGAGGCCAAACAGGAAAACGAGAACATGAGGAAGAGGAAGGAAGAGGAGGAGCGGCGGATACGCATGGAAGCACAGGTTAGAAACTTTCCCACGCCGCCAAAACTGATTATTATTCAGAATTTGATATCAAATATTCAGCACAAAGCTTCTGAATATGGTTTAAAGGGAGCCTGAACTGAGAGTAAAATTATTTTAAATAAACACATATGATGTGCCTGTAAATAAATACTACAAACTTACCTTGCCGTTAGTTCCTCTCAGAAGCTCAGTCATTTCTTCTAACACAGATTCCTTCCAGCTCTGACAAGATTTTGTCAGAACTAAAATGTATCAGTTGCTGTCAGTTATAACTGAAAGGACAACTGATGTGCAAGATAATGTCCATGTTTCCCTATGGCTCAAGAGGGTGATATTACAGTTTAACAGTGTGCTGACCCGGAAACTGTTATGGGGTCATTAACATTTCTCAAACTGAAAGCTGATAATTCCATATATCACAGTGAACAAACAGGACGCAGGAGAGGATAAAGAGATTGAGGGGTAGTATGACCTGTGTATGTTTATTTTGACTTTTAATTTTTAGTTCAGGTTTGTTTTAAAATTGTACTTTTTGATTATTTCCAACAGATCTAATCTGATTTTCGATCATTAATTGACCAATTCTGTATAAAAGTGATAAGAAAATCTATCAGAAAAATTATCGGAAATCTGATCGGACCTGTCGGAAATATTTGATTTGGGCCATCTATCTGATGAGAAATTGCATGGTGTGTACCAGGCATCAGAGGCAGAGGATCAGTAGGTTGTTGTTGTAGTTGAGCAACTGGTATTGTTTAAAAGGAAACAAATATGGCAGCCTGCGTATACCCCTCGCTTCAGGTGTCCTTTAAGAGAGGGGGTTGAAGGTCCACTTCAGAGTAATTTGTACTCCTTAGGTTTGTTAGTATTTTACTTTCCCTAATCCTGTAAATCAATCCAATCGTATGGTTTGGTTTGCACTGTCTGAGGAAGGGGACCCGCTGTTGGCCCCGAAACAATTGTCATATCTATGTGCTTATGAAGCAATAAATTGAAGAAACTTGAATCTTCCAATGGTGTGCTGACCTGGACTGTTTCTGCTTGTTATAATCCTGTAAATCAGGGCTGCCCAATAGGTCGATCGCGATCTACCGGTAGATCGCGACCGCCTAATTGGTAGATCGCGGCCTCATGGCCACGTCCCATTGAATTGTGCGGCCAGCAGCTCTAGAACGCGGCCGATTGGCCGCGTCCTGTCAAATTCTGCTGCTGGCCGCTGATCTCGCGGGGAGAGAGGCGCGGCTAAAAGGCCAGGGGCGGCTCTGCCATGACGCATTGTCATGGCTGGGGGCGTGGCGCTGGAAGCAAAACTTCCTCCTGAGCGCACGCAGCCCGCCGGAGCCTCCCTTAGCCGCCGAAATGGCTTATCTGCCCTGCAGGCAGCAGTGGCTGAGGGGGTGAAGACCAGGAGGCCACCGCTGGAGCTGAAGGGAGGTAAGTTGCGTGCGGGCTCCTGCTATCCTATACTAAGGGCATATATACCTGGCTAACCTATACAAAGGGCACATATACCTGGCTAACCTATTCTAAGGGCACATATACCTGGCTAACCTATTCTAAGGGCACATATACCTGGCTAACCTATTCTAAGGGCACATATACCTGGCTAACCTATTCTAAGGGCACATATACCTGGCTAACCTATTCTAAGGGCACATATACCTGGCTAACCTATTCTAAGGGCACATATACCTGGCTAACCTATTCTAAGGGCACACATACCTGGCTAACCTAGTCTAAGGGCACACATACCTGGCTAACCTATTCTAAGGGCACACATACCTGACTAACCTATTCTAAGGGCACACATACCTGACTAACCTATTCTAAGGGCACACATACCTGACTAACCTATACTAAGGGCACATATACCTAGCTAGCTAACCTATACTGAAGGGACCTATACCTAACTACTTTTCCGAGGGGGGGGGGGTGCATTTAAAACGTCGCTAGATCTCCTGGCCTCGGCGAACTTTAAAGTTAGCTTGCGGGCCGAAAAAGTGTGGGCACCCCTGCTGTAAATCCATCTGCTATGAGTGAGTGCTGGAAGGCGATGTAATTCCAGTGCGACATGTTAAGCTTCAGTATATCACAACAACTCAGTAATACCTCCATGGATAATATACATGATTTACAAATACGATGTGTATTAATGTTCGGCGCTGGAATGCACAGGACGAGATCCTTGGCAGCGTCGTGCAGGACGGGAGCCCCGGCAGCGTCGTGCAGGACGGGAGCCCCGGCAGCGTCGTGCAGGACGAGAGCCCCGGCAGCGTCGTGCAGGACGGGAGCCCCGGCAGCGTCGTGCAGGACGGGAGCCCCGGCAGGGTCGTGCAGGACGAGAGCCCCGGCAGGGTCGTGCAGGACGAGAGCCCCGGCAGGGTCGTGCAGGACGAGAGCCCCGGCAGGGTCGTGCAGGACGAGAGCCCCGGCAGGGTCGTGCAGGACGAGAGCCCCGGCAGGGTCGTGCAGGACGAGAGCCCCGGCAGGGTCGTGCAGGACGAGAGCCCCGGCAGGGTCGTGCAGGACGAGAGCCCCGGCAGGGTCGTGCAGGACGAGAGCCCCGGCAGGGTCGTGCAGGACGAGAGCCCCGGCAGGGTCGTGCAGGACGAGAGCCCCGGCAGGGTCGTGCAGGACGAGAGCCCCGGCAGGGTCGTGCAGGACGAGAGCCCCGGCAGCGTCGTGCAGGACGAGAGCCCCGGCAGCGTCGTGCAGGACGAGAGCCCCGGCAGCGTCGTGCAGGACGAGAGCCCCGGCAGCGTCGTGCAGGACGAGAGCCCCGGCAGCGTCGTGCAGGACGAGAGCCCCGGCAGGGTCGTGCAGGACGAGAGCCCCGGCAGCGTCGTGCAGGACGAGAGGTCGGCAGCATCATGCAGGAGGAGAGCCCCAGGCGGCGTCGTGCAGGACAAGAGACCAGCGGTCAATCTGCTGCTTCCAGAGTTAGGTCATTGGCATGATGTCAGAGGAAGCTTCTGATCGCAGCTTGTTCAGTGTCACTGGCCTCATGCGTTTCATTAGCGTGATGAAGGGGGCTTCCATTCCACAAGACAAATGTCACATGTTCAATAAACGGAACATCTTTAGGTAATCATCAGTGAAGGCTTTGAAGTGTCTCTTCTTTGGCTGCAGCCAGCATGACGGAATGATTTAGCTGCTCTGGGAACCCACATGCTTCATCCAACTATTACTGCAAATACAGCTTCCACCGGGTGCCGTAAATTCCGCCAGGGTTTATTTTTAGCCTTCTTGTGATGCTCTAATTAATAACAGAGATCGGAACTCAGCAAATTACGGAGGCTTTGAGAGATAATCTTTAAATTGAGCTGCTTCTGGCCCCTCCCACTCTCCTCACACCTGGGAGGAGTCCAGCTGTGATTGAGGGAATTACTGCTGCATCTGTGGGATCCCTTAAAGATTTAAAGAGGACCTGTAATGACTTATAACAGACAAAAAAAATTATGCAGGATACCTACTTTCACATTCATTTTCTGGTTTTAAATCAGAAACATTACTACTGCTTGTGATTAGTGACGGACGCAAAGCTGAAAAAAAAATACACCTTTATTTCCAAATAAAGTATTGTTGCTATACATTGTGATAGTAACATCATTTAATCGGTGTAATAACCAGGACAAAGGGGCAAATAAATTACGTGGGTTTCAATTACGGTAGCATGTATTTAAAACTATAATGGCTTAAAACTGAGAATGAATGAGTTAAAATGCATTTAGATTAAAATAATTCTTAGCATAATGCACCACCCAAAGAAAGCCCAATTGGTGGTGAAAAAAACAATGTGTAGATAATTTTGTGGTGATAAGTAGTGATGAAGTTATTGGCGAACGAAAGGGAGGAGAGCAGAAAGGTGAGAGTTGCTCTGGTCCTAAAGGGGAAAAACCCCTCCGTTGTTAACTAGTTAATTTGCATGCCTAAATTATGTGCTAATGAAATGCCTAACATTACTTGAAGTGGTGCTTTATGTCTTGTTTTACTTTGTCGCTAGTTTTCTGATGGGCATGGCTGACAATGTTGTTGTTCTTTCCAGCTTAAGGAGCAGCGTGAGCGAGAACGCAAAGCCAGGAAGGCCAAGGAGAACGGCGGCGAGGAGGAGGGCGAGTTTGACGACCTCGTGTCGGCTCTGCGATCGGGAGAAGTTTTTGATAAGGACCTTTCCAAACTTAAAAGGAATCGCAAGCGCATTGTGAGCCAGACCACCGAGAGCAGCCGGGAGAGGCCTGTGACCAAGCTGAATTACTGAGCTCCTTCCGCAGCATGCCTGCGGGGGGCGCTGCGTTCAACACGGAGGCCGAACTGTACGTGTACATATGTAGTCTATGTAAGATATCGTGTGTGCATATGTATTGCCTAAGACGTTTTCTACAGCTGCACACCTATATATGTATATAGTTTGAAAGAGTTCATACACATACCGGATGTGTGAGTTATTGCAGTATTATGTATATATGTGTACAGACACATGTATGCATACCCACTGTGTATAAATGTCGTTTTTTTGTTTTGTTTTTTTATAAACCATTTTTTTTTCCAAAGTGCAAAAGCACAAGCCGAATTCTGCCTGTTGAGGCGGGAGCATTCCTCAAATACGCTTCTCTTGTTCATGTCTAATTTTGGAATAGCAGTTGTAATTAAAGTGTGGAGTTTCCCTTTACAGTGGAGGCAGACATTTTGTTAATTTTATGCGCCTGATTCTACTAACTTGAGTGTTCTTATTGAATAAGTCGATTGGTTTTTAGAATATAGTGTAGCCTCTGTCGCGGAGGAGAGCTCATGTGGGAAACTAGATTGAGCTACGTGTGGGAAACTGCAGCACTCAGGCTAGACTGAGCTACTAGTGGAAAACTGCAGCAATCAGGCTAGATTGAGCTACATTTGGGAAACTGCAGCAGTCAGGCTAGACTGAGCTACGTGGGGGAAACTGCAGCAATCAGGCTAGATTGAGCTACATTTGGGAAACTGCAGCAGTCAGGCTAGGTTGAGCTACGTGGGGGAAACTGGAGCAGTCAGGCTAGGTTGAGCTACGTGTGGGAAACTGCAGCAGTCAGGCTAGGTTGAGCTACGTTAGACTATTGCCATAGAAGAATATTAAAGGACCATTATCCTGAAGCCCCGTACAATTTAAAATGCATACATATAAAATATAGATTTATCCCAGAATAAAATGTACTATAAATTACATTTCTCCCATGTTACTGTCCCTTACAGTAGGCAGTAACAATATAACAGATTTGACAGGTTTTGGACTAGTCCATCTTCTCAGGCGGGATTTTTAGTATTTTCTTCATTCTTCACAAAAAACTTTCTGGAAAAGATCTATACAAAGATGCCAGACAGCTTCACACTATTGTGGCAGCAGGACTGAGCAACTGCTGTCCAGTAAGTGCTTTTTACGATAAAGAAAACCATGAGAACCCCCATAAGGAGATGGACTAGTCTAAAAGATTTTAAATGTTACTTTACATGACAGTGAGGAAAAAAAGTAATTAATAGTGCATCTTACTCTGGAACAATTGTACATTTTATATATATATGGATACACAGGCAATGTACATTTTAAGATTTTTCCGAGATTGTTGTCCTTTAAGTGACTGTAAAGAGGTTATGATAAATTAGTAAGTGGGTAAGGCCACATTTTCAGTCGCTGGTCTCTATCTTATGAATGGGTGGAATTATCATTGAGCTACTCCGCTTCCAGTGAACAGATTGGCTGCAATATCACAGAGGTCACTGGTCCGAAGAGAATAGGTAGGCTCTATCTGTGATGTTCTAGTGCAGTGCTGTCCGACTTCATGAGCAGGGGGCGTGGTTAGCACCAGATTTTTCACCTGGAGGGGGCGCAGACCATCAATGTCCCGGCTTTGGGGGTGATGCCAAGTGTGAACAAGAGGTGGGCCGCCCAGAGAAGAGGTACAGTCCGGGCAATTGGACAGCACTGTTCTAGTGAAAGGATCAACTACACAACTAAATTATTAGTGATTGCACCGTTAAGTTCAGAGAAGGATTAATATTAAATGAGGCCCTAGGCAAGGCAGTGCATTTGGCTTCCCTTTTTGATCCTTTTAGTAAGCTGAGGTGGAATATGGGCCAGAAGAACTAGCATTTAGGGCCCTTTAACACCCACTAGACCCCAAACATTTGCCTAGGTTGCCTTGTGGATTATCATGCTTTTTTTGAGGTTGACTTTTACCCTCTTTCACTGAAAATAAGACCTACCCTGAAAATAAACCCTAGCTGGAATTTTGTGAATGCTTCAAATATAAGCCCTACCCCAAAAATAAGCCCTAGCGGAAGTTGAGGAGAAGGAAGAGGCAGCCAGTAAGTGGGGACACAGTGGTGCAGTGCCAATCAGGCACTGAACCTGTCATCCCAGCACACAGCAAGGTTTTCAGCTGTGCAGGGAAGACAGGGGAGGTGCCTGATCAGTACAGTAGCATACTTTCAAATCCATGAACATCACAATACAAAGGAACAGGAAATGTTCTGCTGAGAGACTCTTCCTAATAGCAATATAAGACATCCCCTGAAAATAAGCCCTAGCACATCTTTTAGAGCAAAAATTAATATAAGACACTGGTAGCGACCTGTGTTGTCGCAGTTCTCTGAGTTGGAGACATCACGCTCCATGATGCCACTGCCATCTGGTGACCTAATAGGCTGCACTGTTGGTGATGTCACTGACCTCTCATTAATGGACTGTCTGTCCTCAGGATTTAGATTCTTGGATCCATAGCAGGTGCACAGACCTCATTCCTAGGAACGTCCAATCAGCAGCGACGTCACAGATCTGCCATCCATGCTATGCCTACGTCACCCATAAAATACAGGGCACAAAATGTCTTCCTCCATTAAACCAAGGGCATCTGCACTTTAAAGGGGGTGTTAATAGTAAAATAAAAAAATATATATATTTATTCTATAGGTGTGTTGTATATGAGAACACACATGGATTCAAACATGTATTTTCAAAGCACAGCAAAGTTCTTTAAAGTTCTCCCCATTTCGTGCTATAAAATGCTGGATGACTTCTACACGGGTGCTTTGCCGCAAACAGTGCAAAGAATTAGTCGCCTTTGGGGATCTGTATGTGAGTGCTTCATTTTGCAATATTATTTCTCTGTTCTGTTCATGTAAGTGCCACATCATCTCCTATAGCGTTACTAGACTGTGTATACCTTCATCATAAGAATACCGCAAATGCAATGGCTACAAAGCCCTCATCGCCATCATCTCAGCTTCCGACTGCTGTATTCCTACTTGACTCCTACAGGTCAACCAACACTCATCTCCGAAGGACTCCAGGCAAACTGCAAACCTTGCCAATAACTAGCCGACTGGATATTTCTAAGGCTTCAAACAGTCTATCACATGACCTGGCTTGTCTCCTGGGTGCTCTGGTGAGGTCAGGACATGCTGATTGGACCGTGTGGATCAGCAGCACGTTGATGAGTCACCATTGCTCTCTCCTTTCTGTAAGGAAGGTCCTTGTGTAATTCTTACCTCCTCTCCTGTAAGAAATATTTAATTTCTCTAGAAAATCAGTCTTTTTAACAATAAAGAGAAAATAAAGTATTTTTAAATGATCAATCAGTAATTTCTGGTAAAATGGCCACGCATGATACAACCAAGCTGTTACATTTTCAGGTTTATTTGATTTAACCACCTATTGTATAGAAACATCTAAGGCAGGCATGGGCAAACTTGGCCCTCCAGCTGTTAAGGAACTACAAGTCCCACAATGCATTGCAGGAGTCTGACAGCCACAGTCATGACTCATAAAGGCAAATGCATTTTGGGACTTGTAGTTCCGTAACAGCTGGAGGGCCGAGTTTGCCCATGCCTGGTCTAAGGGAACCTTTTCTTTCAAGCTTAAATGATTGTGTCCATTTTTTTTTAATCCTCTTCAAAAAATAAATTATTTATAAGAATAATTTGTGAGAATAGAAAGACTTGTGGAGAAAACAGAAAAATCAAACCATGTGAGGCCTAATAAACTATATGGGGTCTAATAAAAGGTCCCGTCCTGCAAAAATCCACAGATTTATCGAGAACGGATGAGAAAATTGATGGTTTAGTCAAACTTTTCAAAACTGCCCCACGAGTTGCCAGCATGAGGGCTTTTTCATGCAGATGTTGTAGGTGGATTGTTTTTCTTTTTTAATTACCTCTTTACCACTTGTTAAAGGGAACCTAAAGCAAGAGATATGTGGAGGCTGCCATATTTATTTCCTTTTACACAATACCAGTTGCCTAGCAGCCATGCTGATCTCTCTGGCTGCAGTGGTGTCTGAATCACACCTGAAGCAGCAGCAGCTAATCTTATCAGAAACCTCTGATCTGCATGCTTATTCAGTGTCTTTGGCTAGAGGCAGAGGATCAGCAGGACAGCCAGGCAATCTGTATTGTTTAAAAGGAAATAAACGTCAATCTCTGTATCCCTCTCTTTTTAGGCCCTCTATAACTGCTGCTATCCCGCTGGAACTCCTGTGTATACCCTGTCAGTGGATTACATAGGCAGCAGAATGCCTAGGTTTTAGCACCTCTGAACGAGCCTTCAGCCTAGTAGTGTAGTGCTGCCTACCCTCCTCCCCTCCCAGTCTAAGAGCTGCTGTGCAGTAGAGTATGGGAGAAAAAATGGGTACATATTTTTTTATACTGTATAGAAAATGTGTAATGCTTTTTAATTAAAAGTCAACTGTAGTGAGAAGAATAGGGAGGCTGCCATATTTACAGTATTTCCCATTAAACAATACCAGTTGCCTGGCTATCGTGCTGATCTATTTGACTGCAGAAGTGGCTGAATAACACCAGAAACAAATATGCAGAATAATCTTGTCAGATCTGATAATAATGTCAAACACCTGATGTGCTGCAGGCTTGTTCAGGGTGTATGGCTAGAAGTATTAGAGGCAGAGGATCAACAGGACAGCCCAGCAACTGGTATTGTTTAAGGCCTCTTTCACAGTGCGACGTTAAAGTCGCACGTTAGAAAATGTTTTAGAGCAGACTACACACAGCAATACTAAAGGTGCGTACACACATGCGCCTATAGTCGTTTGAAACAATCGTTCCCCAATAATTTCAAACGACGATCGTTTAAAAAAAAGCAGCCAACGACCATTAAGTCGAACGACGGACGAGCGACATTGTTAAAAACTAACGATCTAGCTTGGCGGATTTTTTCCAACGACAATCGTTTGCAAAAGTAGTACATCGTTGGAAACGGTCGTTCGTACTAGGCTTGACATGCGCATTTCACTATTTCTCCATGGAACTTTTCATTTTTATGCGCAAGCGCAATAGTTGCTTTATGTGATGTAACGTTCCTTCTAACAATCAGATCGTTACACACCTTTAAAAGCTAACTTTACTTAGGTCGTTCTTTCGTCAATTAAAAGTTTGTCGTTCACAACGAACGATAGTTGTCGCATGTGTGTACATAGCTAAAGTCTGTGCAACATTCACAGTGCACACGTTGCGTTTGTGTTTAGCGTGTAGCATTATTAGAAAGTGCTGCATGCTGTGCGTTATACACGTTATTAGCTGTGTTGGACTGTTTGCACATGCTCAGTAAAGACTTGAAAGCATACTTTTCATTGCCTGTATGCCCTACTGTAAGCGACCATAATGGGGCATTAAGTTGCATTGTAATATTGCATTGCGACTTTAACGTCGCATCAAAACGCAACGTCCTACTGTGAAAGAGGCCTAAAAGGAAATAAATTGCAGCCTCCATATCCCTCTCACTTCAGGTGTCTGGAATACATAACGGGTCAAAAACTCTTGTTAATCGTATGTTAATTGAGAGGTATGGCTAAAATTTGTGTTATACGCAATAAGGACTTGTGGTGTTACTGTGAAATGGGAGGAAAATAAGTTCAGCCATAATGTAAAACAGCCAATCAGATCCTAGCTCAAGGTTAAGGGGCCCATACATTTGCCGACCAACCAACCAATCGACCATCCAATTCGATTATTATAATTAAATTGTATGAAAATTGGTGCTGCCAAGTGCATGCCCGACCGACAAAGCGACCAATTTCGGGACAGAAATTGGCCGCAAGGTCGATCGCGCATGCTGGAAAATTTCGTGCCGAGGTTGGTTGGTCAGGTGCGCGGCAGTATGGCGGCCGAGTTGCTAACGAGCGACGAGACGACAAAAACCCCACCGCCGCCGCTGCAATGTATGCAGCATGTGTGCATATATACATTACCTGTCCGGTGTCAGCCTCCACGCAGTTTCCGTCCATCTCCAGGTTCCGCATACACGCCAGTGGCGCTCTGACGTCATGAAGGCGCATAGTGGCTGACGTCAAGACGCTATGCGGCGCTAGCGTGTACGCCAGGAGAAGAGGCAGATGGACTCCTAGCGTGTACGCCAGGAGAAGGACAGATGGACCCGAAGAACTACAGGACGGGTAATGGAAAAATGCACTACATCACATACATTTTGGGGGCAGCCATTCACAGAAGCTGAACTTCTCACCATGTTATCACTTTTCTCACTATTCTGTTATGTGTATGCTACAGGATGTACAAAAAAGGATTCGTTGAAATGACTCAACTCACATGGAAGCAACTGGGGGGCCTAGCTATGATGTCCATATCACCACACCCCACCCTCACCACACACCACCCTCACCCCACCCTCACCACACAACACACCCCACCCTCACCACACAACACACCCCACCCTCACCACACAACACACCCCACCCTCACCACCTCACCCTCACCACACCCCACCCTCACCACACATCACACCCCACCCTCACCGCACACCGCCCTCACCACACACCACACCTCACCCTCACCACACACCCCACCCTCACCACACACCACACCCCTCTTTAGCTGCAGTAGTGTCTGAATAACACCAGAAACAAACATGCAGCTAATCTTGTCACATCTGACAATGTCAGGGACACCTGATATGCTGCATGCTTGTTTAGGGTCTATGGCTAAAAGTATTAGAGGCACAGGATCAGCAGGATAGCCAGGAAATGAAATCTATATGGCAGCCTCCATATACCTCTTACTTCAGTTCCCCTTTAAGTCCTAAACTGCAGCCTGCAAGCTACCTACACACAGTACACTTTGATTATTTCAGGCGACCGTATACTGTGTGTACAAGTGGCCCCAGCATCACCTATCCATCACTACACGTTTTCACATTCAATCCTTTTCGATGGAAAGTCCTGCTGTAGAGTACAGTGGGGTGTCTTCCCCCTCCCCTCCAGCATTTGAATCTGCTTCCCTGTTTGTTGTACCTCTTTTTCCCAAGTATGGCAGAGTAATGACTTACCCCAGGTTCTGACGGAGAAGAATTATGATGAAATGCGGTCCAAGGCAAGGGAATAGCTTTGGCTCCCTACGCTAGTTTTCCTGGTAAGCTAAGGGTGTGGCAGCTGGGCTCATTGACACCTACTAGGACCCAGGTACATGCTTAGGTTGCCTTATGGATGATCCTGTTTGAAGTTTTTCAGCTAAATTGTATTGTTCTTGTAATAAAACAAAACATGAAGTTATCACTCATGCCTACACATATTATTGTAATCTGATTTAAGGCTTTTTTTCTAAAGTGCCTCTTTGTTTTTATACTATTAATTAAAAAAGGTTTGCATTTCCTGTTTGTTAAATTCATGAAGGGCTGGTCGATGAGGTGCAAATATTTCCAAGTTCATGCGGTATTATGTACATTATTATGCAAATATATGCAACTTGAAAATGCACCAATCAAGTCCCACCCAGGTTTAAATTGATTGGTCCCTTTTTCAAGCTGCATATATTTGCATAAATATTTACATAATTTAGAATGCACTCAAATATTTGCATCTCATTAATCATCCCTAAGTACATGATAACTGAGCTATTACATTACTAAAAGATGCCCCTCCCCTTTTATCTTTTTTATTTACATTTGTACCTTTTGACCATGTTGAGTGTGGTTGTGGCCACTTGGTGCCATTGGGGTTTATTTGGAGGAGTCTACTGCATTTGTTTCGGTGCCAATTTGAAAAGACTCCAGTCGATTAGCGATGGCGGGATAGCAGAATATTTTCGGTATGGGGGGGCGCATTTTTAATGTTTTGGTTTTTTTAACTGAATTCCAAAATAATGATCTAAATCTGTACATTTGTAAATGTGATGAGTCTGTCGAAGCTTTGAGATAGTGAAACGTAGTTAGTAGGAATGAGAATGTTTAGTAGTGAAACGGGGGAAAAAAAGTTTTTATGATGGTGTATATAACTATGGAATTATGCAATAAAAACTCTACTTAAGGGACATGTCTGCTGATTTCAATTATTTGCCTCCTGGCTGATGCTGACAGATGTTGGCGTTTGAGGAGCTTTGCCTTAAAGAAAACCTGTACTGAAAAAAGGTTCACCTGGGGGATGCTCACCTCCATAGGGGGAAGCCTCTGGACCCTATCGAGGCTTCCCCCGTCCTCCTGTGTCCCACGGCGGTCTCGCCGCAGCCCCCGGAACGCACAGGCGAAAAATCCGACAGCCTGTGCAATATTTACCTTTTCTGGCTCCAGCGGGGGCGCTGTTGCAGGCCTTCTGACGGAGATAGGCGAAAATAGCCGATCTCCGTCGGGTCCGCTCTACTGCGCAAGCGCAGGAGACTTGCGCCTGCGCAGTAGAGCGGCCGACGGAGATCAGCTAATTTTGTCTATCTCCGTGGGAAGAGCGGATACTGCGCCTGCGCTGGAGCCAAAAGGTAAATATTTACATTGCCGCCGCTCCGGGAGGATTTTCTCCGCCACCGTGGGACCGAGGACGACGGGGGAAGCCTCAATAGGATCCGGAGGCTTCCCCCACCCGAGGTGAGTACCCCCCAGGGGAGGTTTTTTTCATTACAGATTTTCTTTAATTCTATACAGTGGCCAATACGCAATTCACTTTTTCACCTACCTTTTCACCTAGGAGATAATTTTTCAACTCCTTTTTCCAGCACTTTGCAACTGAAACCTTACCAAAAAGTAAGTGAAAAAGCACTGTCAGACGACTTCCAACAAAGTCGTGCTATGACCCCTCTGGAGGAGCCTCTTGCAATGGCCACGCGTGTAACTTCCTCTTCCTGCTTCATTCAGTGATGCACTTCTCTAACAGAGAAGACAGGGGTGACCCGGAAGTTATAACATAGCCAAGATGACAGCCGCGATTTTTAAATTGAAATCGAACGAAAACTATTTGGTGTAGATTGGCGATTCAGGCATTAACCACTTCACCTCCAAGGGTTTTTAAAAATAATGAAAATGTATTTCATTTTTCTATGGAAAACAAAAGTTTGCTTCCTTAAACCAGAAAGAATTTGCGATAATTCAGGTTGGAGTGAGCATGAGATGTCTCCCAGAGCAACACTGCTGAATATATGCAAATTAACCATTTACAATTTTTCTATGGGAAGGTGTATAATAGGGTATATGGAAGTGGTTTTACTTTTCGGCCACAAGATGGAGATACAGAGTTAGTGTGTTATAAACACTTGGTTCTGTTTCTATTTTTAGATTTTTTTATATTTGTGTAAATACAGGGACCTAGATATTCTTACTGGTGGTGGTCAAGTATAAATGAAGGAGGAGAGCACAAGCTACAGAAAGGTATGCATCTTTAAGTACTTTGCAGTACTGGTCGGAGTCTCTTTAAAGGTTTACCCATGAGAGGTGCTCGGAGTCCCTTTTAAAAAGCACTTTATTGATGAGATGTGAAAATATCACCTAGGAGAAAACTCGGGAGATAAAGTTAATTGCATATGGGCCAGTACCTCACAAAAGTGAGTACACCTCTCACATCTTTTGTAAATATTGCATTATCTTTTCCTGGGACAACACTGAAGATAGAGTAACCAAGCAGCTCAGGGTGACCCAAACTACTAGGAATGTATAGGGGGATAAAAGAGACCAAAAAGCCCTCCTACTAAAAAAGCAAAGCTTGGTGCAATTGCCTTCTTAAAACAGAAGGAAATCTGCAATAATTCAGTTATAAATGAACATTTGTGGTTACCCACGATGCACTACCACTGAATATGCAAATTATCCCTTTTCGCCCTGGTAAGCCAATCAAGCATCCAGAACCGCTAGAGTATAGCAAGCCTATAGCTTTAAATTTTACACAGCCTAAATTTTACATGTGGGTTTGATATGGCTGTGTAAAACTTAAAGCTATAGGCTTGCTATACACCAGTGGTTCTGGATGCTTGCTTTGCTTACCAAGGGCGAAAAGGGATAATTTGCATATCCAGTGGTAGTGCATTGTGGGTAACCACAAATGTTCACTTAGCTGAATTATTGCAAATTTCCTTCTGTTTTAAGAAGGCAAATACACCAAACACTGAAGATATGATGCTTTGATACAACGTAAAGGAGTCAGTGTGCAGCTTGTATACCGGTGTAAATATGCTGTCCTATCGAAATAACTGAACACACAGCCGATAATGTCTAAACCGATGAGCCTGAATGGGGTTGGAGGAAGCCCCAAGTATGTAAATGTATCACTTTTTTGTCACTTGATATTTACTTTAAAATCAGCAGAAAGCGTATTTGATTGAGCTAATTCCCAGCTACAAGCCTACATTAGCCGTTTATTTTATCGTCCATGATCAATACCACAACCTTGTTCACCTGACCTACAGTATATTCAATTCTACAGTTTGATTTACAGTAATCAAACTGCTAACAGTTTTTTGTGTGTGTACGTTTTTAAATTTCACTTTAGATGGGCTTTAAATGTAATCACAGTGCCATCTAGTGGCCAGTTAGGTTCATGCCTGATTAAAAACAGAACTTGATTTAGATGAATACTTTTTTTTTTTTTCCTTCAGTTAAATGTATTAGTGGATCCCAGGTATAGAGCCACAGAAGGCCTCAGCTTCATGCATGTGCTTTAGGTATTGGCAAAAAAATTAGCCACATGTGAAAGGAAACCTGGACGGAGGCCTAGTGCACACCGATCGGTTTTGGTAGCGGTTTAAGAACCACTTGCGGATGTGGAAAGGCTTGGGTAATGTATTTCAATGGGCTGGTGCACAACAGAGCGGTAGGTGTTTTGCAGAAAGGCATACTCCCGGGCTGCAGCATTTTTGGATTTCGGAGGCGTTTCTGCCTCCAATGTTAAGTATAGGAAAAACGCAACGCTTGATAAAATGCCTGATCAGAGCGGTTTGCCAGGCGTTTTTGTTAAAGTAGCTGTTCAGTAACAGATTTACTGTAACAATATGTGTAATCTGCTACACAAGACTGCAAAACGCTTCGTAAGAAGAAAAAAAGCTTCAAAAACCGCTAGTGTTTTGCGGATCTGCTAGCGGTTTTTGGTGTGCACTAGGCCTCAGAGAATAT
This sequence comes from Hyperolius riggenbachi, assembly GCF_040937935.1. Classification (NCBI taxonomy): domain Eukaryota; kingdom Metazoa; phylum Chordata; class Amphibia; order Anura; family Hyperoliidae; genus Hyperolius; species Hyperolius riggenbachi. The sequence goes on along the minus strand of NC_090654.1, from coordinate 259,521,841 downwards.
GGAGGCTGCCGTTATGGATCAGTAGTGATGGTCATGTCTAGGAGAACTCATGGAGAAGCATGTGATCAGTTTGGTCTGGTGATAGATGTAAGTCTCTGATTTGCTAGTCATGATCATGTGCTAAAGCAGGATGTGATCACAGCAAATCAGAGCTTTGCAAATCTATCAGCTGATCAAACAAATCACATGCTTCTCCATGGCTGCTCCACTACGGACTATAAAGCTTTCTGATTGGTAGAACATGAAACTTCTTTCCTGATGTCCTTGAAGAAGCAAAAAGTGCTGCAAAGCACAAATCCAGATTATACGCGAATGTAATGCAATTAGTAGCTTGGAATTAATGAAAGGAAAACTGGAGCAGCTGCTCTCCTTCACAATTTTCAATTTTGCAGTCCACATAGAAGGAATGATATGTAGTAAATATCACATCTTATCACTTTACTCACTGGGGCTTCGTAGTGCTGCACTCACTGCTACAGTCAATAGCGGCATTAAACACAATGGTCTCAATTCACTAAGCAGTTTAGACTAGTCTACAGATGGTTTTTAGTCTACTGATGGTTTGGTGTAATGTTTTAGACCTGGTCTAACATTCAGTAACAGTAATTACACAATTCATAAAGGCAAACAAGGAGTGACCACGCCCACTTTTGCTGACAGAGATTAGAGCAGCTGATTTCTGTCGTTAAAGTAATTCTGTGAGGTATTTTAGACATGAGGATGGAACCTTTTGAATTTATTTTCCTATTTGAATCCATGTCAGCATTACTACTAGTTAGCTCCGCCCCCCATATCCAGGACTGGTAACTGTAAATGTAATGGCCGCCGGCCTGCACACTGCTTTTTTGTTTCTGTCCACTCCTCAGGACTGGCCACATTGTGGAAAGGACATATTTTATTTTACTCTTACCTGGTCGTGCTTACGGCCACCACGCAGGGTCAGCCTCCCTTGTGGGAAGCTCTCTCCTAGAGGTCACTAAATGTGTCCCGGAGTAGAGATATCTCCCTCTTGGCTGATCTAAGGGTGCTCAGATCTGCTGCGGTGTAAATCGCCGTGATAGGGGCTGCTGGGCAGTGATTAGAGAGGAGCGGTGTCTTTCGGTTTTTGCGTTCCACCTCGTCAGATGGAGCGTACATACAGAAAACAGATGCTGGGACAGGAAGTACGTCTTGCTCATGCGCAGTGGAAACAGGAAGACGCTGGTGTAATGTCAGAATGGGCAGCCCAGCACGCTGCAGGGGAAACGTCATCGCGTACTAGAGCATCGGGCTACACTTCTTCAGTATGCGACAATGTAAAGCGCATGCCCGGTTTTCTGCTGCTGAATTGTATATAAACGTTGTGGCCGCCTCCGCCCACCACCGCAGAAGGGGCGGCGAGCAAGGGGTGGAGTATAATGCGAAAGCAGAGCAGCACTAAAATATACACATTCTTCACACTACACGAAACTGCAGCCTTGGAGGATGACGTAGCACGCACGTCCCACAGCCGCATGCGCAGAAGCAACAGAGCTGCCCAACTTGAGGGGCTGCCCATTCCGACACTACATCGGCAATCGCTCTAAAGGAGAACACGAGCGCGCTGGTGTGTTGTGCAAGCAGAGTGGTGCAGACCATAGACACGCCAGGAGGAGGTAAAGAAGCGGTTTTTATATTTCATGTGCCAGCAATGTTAGCAGTTTTTTTTCGGAGGAACAGGCACCAAGCTATATCATATTTACTCTTGCAGTGTTCTATCTGGCAACTGTTGTGCAACTCCCTCACGCGCCGGCAAACACAAAGGTATAGAATACAAGTATGTATTATTTTATTCTCTGGCATAGTCACTGTTAGTTAGTATGGTTGGTAGCTGATTGAACCTGCCTTTTTTCCTTGCAGATTTAGGTATTGAGGTCACTGCACGGGAGACAGATCAGCTTAAACGATACCCGAACTGACGTGACATGATGAGATAGACATGTGTATGTACAGTGCCTAGCACACAAATAACTATGCTGTGTTCCTTTTTTTCTTTCTCTGCCTAAAAGAGATAAATATCAGGTATGTAAGTGGCTGACTCAGTCAGGAAGTGACTACAGTACAGTGTGACCCTCACTGATAAGAAATTTCCCTTTTTATCTCTTTCTTGCTCACTGTACAACTGGAAGTGCAAACGATTCATGACAAGGTACAGATTTCAGGAAGCGGAAGGCTGCGAAACTGGAGGTTCAAGAAAGGATACGTATTTTCTCCCACGCCGATGATACATCGTCTATTGAGAAGAATACACCGCGAGACAGTCACAATAATAGCGATATTGCCAAATTGGCCCCGCAGACTGTGGTATCCTCTCCTCTTGCAATTATCAACAACACAACCAATACCTTTACCGTGCCATCCGGATCTACTAACACAAGGGAGCTTCACTCATCCAAATCCAGCAGCATTAAATTTATTGGCATGGAGATTGAGCGAGAGAAGCTTCTAGAGATAGGTTGCTCACAGGAGGTGGCAGATACTCTGCTTAAAGCTAGAAAAGGTACCACAAATATGACCTATCACAAGATATGGGAAAAGTTTATGCAGGCAGTACTTGAGGTGCAGGGCAATCCTTCAGATCCTACTATACCCCAGATACTTCAGTTCCTCCAGAATGGCCTAGAACTAGGTTTAGGAGTGAATACTTTGAAAGTACATGTATCAGCGATATCTGCACTAACAAATAAACGATGGGCAATACATCCACTTATTATGCAATTCATCAGAGCTGTGCAAAAACTAAGACCTGCAAGACATAATCTTTGTCCTCAGTGAGACCTGCCTCTAGTATTGAAGGGACTTTAAAAAAATCACCATTTGAACCATTGGAGGAATGCAATCTTCCTAACCTCACGATAAAGTTAGTTTTTCTAGTTGCAATGGCATCGGCCAGATGGGTATCTGAGATACAAGCTTTGGGATCTACCCCTCATTTAGAATTTTACCCGGACAGAGTAACACTGAGACCAGTGCAGCAATTCATCCCGGAAGTTGCTTCTAGCTTCCATTTCAATCAGGAATGGGATTTACCTAATTTTTCCGATGCAGGAGTCAATCTGAATTCTCTGGATATACCGTCATTACTGAGAACTTATACATTAAATTTATAGTTACCAGTCCTGGATATGAGGGGCGGAGCTAACCCATAGTAATGCTGACATGGAGTTTATACAGGAAAGGAAAATTACCGAAGTTAAAGGGATACTGTAGGGGGGTCGGGGGAAAATGAGTTGAACTTACCCGGGGCTTCTAATGGTCCCCCGCAGACATCCTGTGTTGGCGCAGCCACTCACTGATGCTCTGGCCCCGCCTCCAGTTCACTTCTGGAATTTCTGACTTTAATGTCAGAAAACCACTGCGCCTGCGTTGCCGTGTCCTCGCTCCCGCTGATGTCACCAGGAGTGTACTGCGCAGACACAGACCATACTGGGCCTGCGCTGTGCGCTCTTGGTGACATCAGCGGGATCGAGGACACGGCAACGCAGGCGCAGTGGTTTTCTGACTTTAAAGTCAGAAATTCCAGAAGTGAACTGGAGGCGGGGCCAAAGCATCGGTGAGTGGCTGCGCCAACACAGGATGTCTGCGGGGGACCATTACAAGCCACGGGTAAGTTCAACTCATTTTCCCCTAACCCCCCTACAGTATCCCTGTAAGTATACAGTTTTCCGTTATGCAAGAGTTTAATTGTATGAGTTTATTTGTATGCATATAGTCTAACTGCTTAATGAAGTGAAGCCTATACCGTAACGAATTTAAAAAAAATAATCATCATTTGGCACCTTCACAATACAGCAAAGTCCCAGTTATCTGGAATTCAGGCAACTGGAAGTCTCAACTAACCGGCCAGCATGAGGGAAAACTGGGACCTCTCTTGGGGGGCTCTGTGGGTGCTGCCAGGTTTTCAAATACTTACCAAACCTCCAGCAATGCGTAGCAGTCTCCCCGCGGGCTCTCATAGCAGCTTCTGGCATCTGTGTACGGAAGCTGGGGCGTCACATGTCCTAATGCAGGTCAGCTGACACTCCGGCTTCCATTCACTGGGAAGCCGGAAAGTCGCTCAGAGCCTGCAGGGAGATAAAGGGAGCCTGCCAGACATCGCTTGGGGGGGGGAAGGGGGGGCGGGCGGTTTGTGCGTGCTATTTTGGCCGGTTGCTCAAGCAATGTATCTGGCACATGTATCCGGCATCAGGTGATCCCCACCGGTGCCGGAAACCGGGGACTTTGCTGTAAATGTACTATACCTCTGACTCTGCTGCAGAGGCTGCCCTCTCCTACGGGGAGTCACACCCCCAGACCAGACAACAAGACCGGGGGAGGGCTGGGTTTGCTCCTCTCCCCATTCTGCACCTTCCGTGTCCTCACCCCACCTTCATCTCTACAATTCACATCATTTGAGGCCCACACCATCCGCCTCTACCACCCCCTCCCTGCCATTGTTGCGGTCTTATACCGCTCTCCGGGCTCCACCCCACAATTTCTCGATGACCTTGCCTCCTGGCTCCCTCACATCCTCTCCTCTGACCTCCCCACCATCATCCTTGGGGATTTCAATATTCCCATCGATGAAGCCCAGAGATCCACTGTGACCCGGCTACTCACCATTGCCAACTCACTTGGACTAGTACAACACGCCAACACCCCCACTCACACTGCAGGTCACACTCTCGCCCTTATATTCACTAAATCCACCACCATTGCAGACCTTGACATCACACCCTTTCCACCCTCAGACCATCACCTTCTCACCTTCAACCTCCTCACGGAAGGCACCTCCAAATTAGCCACCCACCCACCTGGTCGATGGCAGCGAGACCTACGCAAGCTCAACCCTAGTGTCCTTGCTGACCCCCTCCATGCCCTCTCCTTCACTCTCCCCACCCTAACCTGTCCTAATCTTGCTGCAGCTCAGTATCGCCAAACTCTCTCATCAGCCCTAGAGAAAGCTGCTCCACCAATATTTCGCCGCAACCGACCCCCTAACCCCCAGCCCTGGCGCACTACCCATACTCGCATCCTCCAGAGGAAAACACGCGCCACTGAACGGAAATGGAGAAAAACTAGACTTAACCAGGATTTCCTACAGTACAAGACCAACCTGCTGCAGTTCCACACTGCCCTTGCTCATGCGAAGCAGGTATACTTTACCAAGCTCATCGGAGCACAAGCTTCCAACCCCCGGCGTCTTTTTGCCACCTTCAACTCCCTGCTTAAACCCACCCCCCACCCTCCATTTCCTCCCTCTCTGCCACAGATTTAGCCACCCACTTCACCAACAAAATTGTCTCCAACCACCAGGAGATATCCAATCTCCACCTCCCACCCCCTCCCAACCAGCTCCTCCTCCACCCTATCCTCCCCTCACATCCTTCACTCCTACTACCACCGAGGAAGTCAACCACCTACTGCAGACTTCCCATACCACTACTTCCCCCCTTGACCCCATCCCTTCTGATTTACTCCAGCCTCACTTCACGGAATTGGCCCCTGTCCTCACTACCCTGTTCAACCTCTCCCTATCCACAGGCACCTTCCCCTCAGACTTCAAGCAGGCCACTGTACTACCCCTGCTCAAGAAACCCTCACTCGACCCCTCGCTACCCTCCAACTACCGTCCTATCTCCCTCCTCCCCTTTGCCTCAAAACTCCGTCTGGTTCACAAACGCCTGACCCAGTACCTCAATGCCAACTCACTGCTAGACCCACTCCAATCTGGATTTCGGCCTGCCCACTCAACCGAAACTGCTCTCACCAAAGTGGTCAATGACCTTGCCTTAGCTAAAGCTGAAGGTAAATACTCCATTCTCCTCCTCCTTGATCTTTCAGCAGCTTTTGACACAGTAGATCATCCCCTACTCCTCCAGTCCCTCCAGTCCTTGGGCATTCACGATCTCGCCCTGTCCTGGCTTTCATCCTACCTCTCCAACCGCTCCTTCACGACCGCCTTCAATGAGTCCTCGTCCACCCCCAACCACCTCTCGGTGGGAGTCCCTCAAGGTTCGGTCCTTGGCCCCCTACTGTTCACCCTATACACATCCTCCATTGGCAAGGTTATCTCCTCCATGGATTTTAACTATCATCTGTATGCAGATGACACCCAGATCTACCTCCACACCCCTGACATATCCACCATGGACAAGGTCTCCTCCTGCCTATCAGCCATCTCCTCCTGGATGTCCATTAGGTTCCTGAAACTAAATCTAGACAAAACAGAATTTATGATCTTCCCACCCCGGCCATCCACGAACCTCCCAAATGTGCATGTCACTGTTAACCACACTACCATTCGCCCTACCTCTCAAGCCCGCTGTCTGGGTGTCACCCTGGAATCCGCACTCTCCTTCACTTCCCACATCCAAAACCCTCACAAAGTCCTGCAACTTCCACCTTCGTAACATCTGTAAGATTCGCCCTTTCCTGACCTCTGCCACCACCAAACTCCTCATCCATGCCCTCATAATTTGCCGCCTTGACTACTGCAATGCCCTGCTGTCTGGTCTCCCTATGACCCCAACAGCCCCACTGCAGTCCATCATGAATGCGGCAGCCAGAATTATCCACTGCTCCCATCGCTCCACCACGGCAGATCCCCTCCTAGAATCTCTCCACTGGCTTCCTATCCAGTCCAGAATCAGATTCAAGATACTGTGTCTGACCTACAAATCTGTCCACAAAACCTGTCCAACCTACATTTCCGATCTTACTCAGAGGTACACACCTAGCCGCTCACTCCGCCCTTCCAATGATCTTCGCCTAACCGCCCCCCGCATCACCCAGTCCCATGCACGCCTCCAGGACTTCTCAAGAGCTGCTCCAACACTATGGGACTCCCTACCTCCACCCATTAGGGCAGCTCCTACCTTCAACATCTTCAAGAAAGCCCTCAAAATTCACCTTTTCACTCTGGCCTACTACCCCTCACAAGTGCTCTAAACCCACAGCTGAACTCTGGTCCCCTACCATTCGTGTCCTTACCTCTCCCTCTAGATTGTAAGCCTTTGGGCAGGGTTCTCCTCCTTTTGTGTCCTACCTGATCTTGCACCTCCATTACTGTGAACCCATGCTATGCATCTGAGTGAACCTAACTTGCCTAATCTCTATGCTCCCATCCAGTGACTGACTAAGCATTACCTTGTACTCATACTGTGCTGTGTGATCTGGTTTTCTTGTATCCCTGTATTGTCATATTGCTGTATGTCACCCCTAAATATTGTCTGTAACCTAAACTAATGTCCAGCGCTGCGTAATATGCTGGCGCTTTATAAATACAATAAATAAATAATAAATATACCTGTAACACCTTTTCCTGTGGCCGTAGCCTGGCACCATGGAAAATACTTTTCTTTATAGGCTACATTTACAAAAGGCATTGCGTTCCCCATGAAAGCAGGAATGCATTGGGAATGTGGCACACATTATCTGTGCATTGCATCAATGAAAAGTATGTTAACACGCACGTCTCGCAATAATGCCCTGCATGCAGTGCCACACCCCCGTTATACTGCAATGCACCCCTGCCCCCCCCCCCCCCCCCCCCAAAACAACCAACCGTACCTTGACCATGACATAGGTGGTGCATTGCGGCAAGCTGCGTTATGAAGCAGCCATTATGCCACTCCACTGTAAATGTAGCCATATTCATCCTGGTGGAACATCCATGTTGAGACCAATTCACCATGAAAAATGGAATCGCTTCAAAAACTGCAATCACTCCAAAATCGTAATTGCTGAAAAAACGACTTCCTCTTTCTTGGCTTTGGAAATAAGGGACTGCAGATAAAACAGGTACAGACTCCTGCGTAATCATTATTAATTAGGGGGAGAGGTGTTGAAATAATTTATAAAGATTTTAATAAATGCAGAATTCATTTTTTTATTATTTGAAAAAACAGAGTTTACTCCTACTTTAAAGTAGACTTGAACTCTTGCACAGGACAGAAGGACTACATAGAAAAAGGCCCCCTGTATGTATATAGGGCAGGCATGGGCAACCTTGGTCCTCCAGCTGTTGAGGAACTACAAGTCCCACAATGCATTGCAGGAGTCTGTCAGCCACAGTCATGACTCAAAGGTAAATGCATTGTGGGATTTGTAGTTCCTTAACAGCTGGAGGGCCAAAGTTTGCCCATGCCTGATATAGGGAGATTAGCCTGTCTTAATTTCCCCCTCATCTGTGACAAACCATAACTGTAATTTGATCTCTTCATTTTGTCAGCTGGCTGCATCAACAGAGCAGCTAATTTCTAAACGCAGTATGTTAAAGAGAAACAGTGACCAAGAATTGAACTTCATCCCAGTCAGTAGCTGATACCCCCTTTCCCATGAAAAATCTTTACCTTTTCACAAACAGATCATCAGGGGGCTCTGTATGGCTGATAGCGGTGAAAACCCTCCCACACTGTGATGTCAAGACTATGGTCCTGACAGTTTCCCGTCTGTGAACCTCGTTGCATTGTGGGAAATTACAGCTGGGTCCAACTGCCAAAAAAGCAAGCAGCATCTCCTTCCACTGACATCACCTGTCAGCAGTAAAAATGTCAGAATGTAAATCAGGGAGAGGAAAGCTTTTACAATGGGCAAACGCTGACTAAATCATTTATACATAATTATTGTAAAAATTAAGCACTTTATTACATTATTTTCACTGGAGTTCCTCTTTAACTGAGACACACAGCCACGGACAGAAGACACAAGAAGCAGCCATGACATCTCCTCTGCATAAGACCTTTATTGGCTTTCGTTACAAAATAATATACTGTACATTCACTTCTCACAAACAGATACAAATTTCAATAAAGATTTCTTTTTTATAAATACTGTACAAAAAAAAAAAAAAATACTGGCATTTTAATCATTTGCAAGCGTCTTCCTTTTTCTTTAAGGCGTATGAGAATACAATACCATGACGTGTATAGAGAAGAGCAGGCGGCTAGCACTCTGCACACAGGACTTTGTGCTGCTCGGGGTACCCCCAAACTACTGGTTTAAAATAAAAACACACTAGAGAAGAACTAACCACAGATGGACAGTTGTTAGATACTTTCTCTGAAATTGTTTAAATTATGTAAGCGGGAAAAGTCTTACCTAGCAGGAGGGGCTTTTTTTGTGTTATTTTAAAGAGAATCTGTATTGTTAAAATCGCACAAAAGTAAACATACCAGTGCGTTAGGGGACATCTCCTATTACCCTCTGTCACAATTTCGCCGCTCCCCGCCGCATTAAAAGTGGTTAAAAACAGTTTTAAAAAGTTTGTTTATAAACAAACAAAATGGCCACCAAACAGGAAGTAGGTTGATGTACAGTATGTCCACACATAGAAAATACATCCATACACAAGCAGGCTGTATACAGACTTCCTTTTGAATCTCAAGAGATCATTTGTGTGTTTCTTTCCCCCCTGATGGGGGAGTGCATAGCAGAACCACAACACTGAAGAACTTGGCAGCCTTCCAGACACAGGCTGACAAGTCTGACAAGGGAAAGATACATTGATTTATTACAGAGACTTTGATAGTACAAAGTGCTGCAGTAAGCCAGAACACATTATGGCCCGTACTCACGGGCTGCAAAACTCGCCTGTCGCCAGCACACGTGAGCGTGTGGGCGACAGGCCGGCGACAGCTTCTCGCCAGGTCCCTCCGCGTACACATGCGGAAGAGGGACCAGCGGCAAGGCGGAAGCTGTCGCTGACGTTCCTCCTCCCCCCGCCGGAAGCTCACCGGAAGGTCTGTGAACCTCAATGGAGGTTGCTGTCGCTAGTCCGCGTACTCACGCGGACTAGCGACAGTTGCGGCGGGGGGGCAGCGGCGACTGTCGCCATGCGATTGAAAGTTTCAATCGCATGGCGACATAGCGACGGGCGACAGTTCGGGGGCGCGCGCGCGTGCGACGGCCCATACTCACGGGCGACCTGTCGCCGCAACACGCGCGCGCCGCGTGTTGAGGCGACAAAAGTCCCTCGTGAGTATGGGCCATTAGAATAGCTTTTGGAACTTGTAGGATGATAAAAAACAGGATGCAATTTTTGTTACGGAGTCTCTTTAAGTCTGCAGTTCAGGCTGAAAGGACCTCATTAAAGGGGAACTGAAGAGAGAGGTATATGGAGGCTGCCATGTTTATTTCCTTTTAATCAATACCAGTTGCCTGGCAGCCCTGCTGATCCTCTGCCTCTAATACTATTAGTCATGGCCCCTGAACAAGCATGCAGCAGATCAGGTGTTAGATCTGACAAGACTAGCTGCATGCTTGTTTCTGGTGTTATTCAGATACTACTGCAGAGATAGACCAGCAGGGCTGCCAGGCAACTTGTATTGATTAAAAGGTAATAAATATGGCAGCCTCCGTATACCTCTTACTTCAGTTCCCCTTTAAGCTTGTCTATGGTACTGCCTGAGCTGTGTGCTTCAGTCTGACAACTCCCCCTACAGGTAAAGAGGAACCAGGATCCTAAAAATTCTCCATAACACAGAAGCCTTTTTTTTTCAGGAGGCTGAACTGTTTGCTTACTAGGCAGTTTAGCCTCCCATCTGCTGCCCACAAGCGCCATTCGGGTGCAGCTGAACGGTAGTATTTGTAACAGCACGTATGTCAACGCTTGACAATTGACATGCAGTGGCGTTACCCAGCTACAGATACCCACGAAATGTTGTGACTGAGCATGGCTGCAGCCATGCTTAGATGTGACTCCATGGAGGGGGGTGCCTGTCCAGCCCTGATACCAAGCGTTAACAAATGCCGGCCGATACAGGAGAGCAGCTGACAGGTGGTGAATTCACTGCCTGTCAGCTGCTCATCTGAAAGTGACCAAACTCTCATCAGATTGCATCTGCATAAACAAACATTAGTAACAGTCCAAGACATGTACGTGGGAATATTCAGAATCTTACAAATGCCAGTCTGTACAGAGCCTCCCTGGTGTGGCACTCTGGAGAAAAGCATGTGAGGTAACTGATGATCAGTTACACAATATAATAAACTGGTGCAGTTATTCAATAGCAACATTCAGTAGCGCACAACTCTCTAGTGAACACGGCTTACCCCAGTAAACCAAATACACGACAGCTGCGCTGGCTTCTCTTATCGGGAACCCGAGGTGAGAGGGATATGGAGACTGCTCTGCTGATCCTCTGCCACTAAGGCCTGGTACACACCATGCAATTTTCCATCAGATTGGCAGGTTGAATCGATAATTCCGACATGTCCGGTCTGATTTCCGATCGATTTTCTGAATACTTCTGTACAAAATCGATGAGAAAACAAATCGGAAAACAAACCTGTTTGAAATGATCAATTCAATCTGATGGGAAATTGCATGGTGTGTACCAGGCATAATACTTTTAGCCATACACCCTGAACAAGCATGCAGATCAGAAGTCTATAATAACTAACTGGATTTGACCAGAAAGATCAGCAGGGCTGCCAGGCAACTGGTATTGTTTAAAAGGAAATAAATATGGCAACCTTCATTTTAAAGATTTAAAGGCACAGATATGAAGATGTGTGGGATACAGACCAGTGATCAACGGCACCTCATAATGTGAAACTCCTACACAACATAAACCAAACAGAAGATTCAAAAATTATATATATATATATATATATATATATATATATTTATATTTATATTCGGGACCCATTACTCTAATACAATATTAGCCTGAGCAAGCACTTTATAGCACATCTGAAGTGAGAGGGATAAGAAGGCTTCCATATTTATTTCCTTTTGAACAATACCAGTTGCCCGGTAGCCCTACTGATCTCTTTGGCTGCAGTAGAGTCTGAAGTACACCAGAAACAAGTATGCAGCTAATCCAGTCAGACTTCAGTGAGAATTATCTGATCTGCTGCATGCTAGTTCAGGGTCTTATCGCTAAAGGCAGAGGATCAGCAGGGTAGCCAGGCAACTTGTATTGTTTAAGAGGAAATAAATATGGCAGCCTCCATATCTCTCTCATTAACCACCCTAGCGCTCTACTGTTGCGGCCATGCGTCCGCGGGAGGGACATTTTTGTTTTAAATTTGTTTTATATAGTGTAGCGAGCACTAGGCTCGCTACACATGTGCCTCAAGTACGCCAGCACCGCTCTGATCCCTTCCCCCCCCCCCCCCCCCCGATCGCCGCCAGCTATATTTACCTAACCACGATCCCGCAACTTCCCCGAACAGCTTGTCGTCGCTATGGCAACGGACATGACTGACATCGACGTCATGCGCAGTCCTGATCCTCCCCATAGAGACGCCTGTAGGCTATTGGAGAGGCTGCACCATCGTGAGTTCCGTGGAGAGGTATGTATAAGGGCGGCGATCGTGGGGGGATCAGAGGGTGCTGGCGGCGATCGGGGGGGGGCAACATGTAGCTAGCCAAGTGCTAGCTACATGATCTCAGACCATTTGTATTATAAAAAAAAAAAAAAAAAAACAAGTGAGGCGACTTCCTCAAGTCTGGGGGCAGCACCAGGCAATAACAGGAAGTGAAGAGTGCCTGGCCAACCTATACTGGGGGCACCTATACCTGGGTAACCTATGCTGGGGGCACCTATACCTGACTACCTACCTATATATAGAGTGTTGGGGGGGGGGAGCTCACCGCAGCTATAACGTTTGGTGCACATTGTTGGGTGCAGTGCAATCATTCCAATTTGGGGAGAGGGGGGGGGGGGGGGAGGATCCTCACAAGTTTGCCTCAGGCAGCAAAAAGTCTAGAACCAGCCCTGAGTGTTATGGAGCACATTGAACAATTCAGAGACCAGCGACATCCTCACAGCCACTACAGAGCAACAAGGAAAATAACCGGCAGCAGTTCTGGTGACGATCAGGCTACACAGGAGGTGAACTCACCTCACTTATAACTCATCACGACTGCACAGAGCCGGGAATAACTACTATCACAGTGTTCATTTGTAAACAAAAAGTTCAAACATTTCTGAAAATGAAAAGTGAACCTGTGACAGGCTCTACTGAGAAACCAGAAGCCACGCTAGGTTATAGAACTGCCATTAACGCAGATCAGTGCCGCTTCACCTAATTTACTGTACACTTGAAGTGGTTTAAAAAAAAAATTAGATACCTCAGTAGTCGAAAGCCCATGGGTGGTCCAGAAGCTTCCCAGATCCCCCTTTAGCCCACTGTTCAAGCAGTGGGCCCCTCTTCAACTTCTGGCCACAGAAAATCAGAGCATGCCCAGAAGAATGAAGCTGCGTGTGCACCGGATGCACTGGTGCATGACCACGCCCATGGCCAGAAGAACCTAACAGGGACCCAGTGCTGGATTGTTGGGCTGTACGAGGATCCGGAAAGTCTCTGGACCATCCACAGGCTTCCCTCTACTGTTTTTTTTTTTTTTTTTTTTTTTTTTTAAATCGCTTCAAGTGTACTTTAACGCTTTTAAAAATTACTTTTCCATTTCAATTTTCAGCAAGTTAAGAATTTTCAACAAGCTCAAATGACTTTTCTGCAACCGTGGCAACCGGATTTGTTGTAGAGTACTGACTGCCCAGAAATGTTCATCCATAGATGGTCAATGAGATAATCCTAATTTCAAGGTTCATGGTGATTTTATGCAGCCTGGAACGGAAGTAGATAATTTAACAGGCGCAATTCCAAGCATGTATAAAGTTGCATAAAATGAACACAAATTGCATCAACTCAAAATCATTAATATCTCCTTGACCACCTGTAATAAAGCAAAAACCAAATGAGCGCCGACATACAAAAATAAATTAATAAAATCCCAAAAGATTAAATGAACCGTGGAACGCAACACTTATAAACTGTATTCCTGTCAGCGGTACTTTCCTGGCTCCATCTGACCAACGCTGTGAGACTAAGTGGGAGGGGTCACACTAGGGGACGCAGTTTTCCCGCATGCAGAAACACTTAAAATGTCATAGCCCATGTTAACCGCTTTTGGACATATGTGATTGAAATCTACGCCCGGTTTGGAGGCTGCTATTCCTGCCAGGGTGTAGATATCACCTCACCGCTGCCGCACGCTCTTGCCGCTCTCATCGTTCCTGCCGATCGCGTCACTCTCTCCCAGCCACAGCTCACTCACCCTGCTGTCGCTACGACAACAGAGCTCTGTGAGCCGGTCAGGAGCCGATTTCATTGACACCTGACCCTGTCATCAATGTTATCAACTCTCATTGGCTTACATAAATCAGTCAGGAGCCAATGAAATCATCTCTTGACCGGCTCACAACACTCTGTCGTCATAGAGACAGCAGAGTGGGTGACCTGAGGCGACAGATGTGTGGTGTGAACAACAGTAGTAGCGATTCAGTGCGGAAATGTGTCGGTATGCGCCGGTTTCTGGTACCAGTGGTCTCTGGTCCTTAAAAGGAAGGTCCGAGGAAAAAAAAAATTAAGGGATTACTTACCTGGGGCTTCCTCCAGCCCCTGGCAGCCGTCCTGTGCACTCGCCGCAGCTCCACATCCTCGAGGTCGGCCTCTACTGCGCCTGCGCCAGTGCCGCTGTCAATCACGCTGACGTGGTCTGGCATGTTCTGCGCAGACCACTCCAGACCACATGAGCGCGATCGCAAGCAGCACTTGTGCAGGAGCATTAGATGTCGGTTGGTATCTGTAACGGCTAGAGACATATCGGCTGCCAATGGCTGGAGGAATCCCCGGGTATGTCGATTTTTTTTTTAAACTCCTCGTATCTATCCTTTAAGGACCGTAATCGTGACCGATTGTTTCAGCTGACAAAAATGTAAAGTGTATATCATACTTTATCGTATTTAAAGTTACAAATCTTTTAAGTACACCTAGGCTGGTTTCACACCAGGACGTTGCGTTTTAGGGGACGTTATGGTCGCATAACGTGCCCCTAACGCAACGCCTGGTGCTCCCTGCTTTGGACGTCAGAGTGAGCCACGTTGTGCAGCTTACTTTGGCGTCCGTGATGCGTACTCTTGTGCGCATGCGGCATCACGTGGTCCCGCCGGCCAATCGCTGCACAGAGCGGCCGCTCCAGGAAGTAAACACTGCACGCCACTGAGTGCAGTGAATATTAATTAGCCACGTGCCTGGCCGCTCTCCGCTCCTCCCCAACGTTACTGAGCATGTGCAAGCAGTCTAACGCGGCTCTGCCGCTTAGAAAGTAGTGCATGCAGCACGTTGTCTGGTGGCGCGGCGTTACTATGTAACGCAACGTGGGCACTGTGAACAGCCCATTGATTTTTCATTGCTGTGCGGTGGGGTGCGTTACAGGCTGCTCTAACGTGCGCCTGTAACGTCCCACTGTGAAACCAGCCTTAAGTATGCGCACACAAACACTTTATATCTTTTACAAGCTCTGATTTAGGCCTTTCCCAAAATGTTTTGAGGTTGATTTACAAACAAAATAAACTAAAATAAACTAAATTAAAAGCATAGGAGAAGCAGCAGCACTGCAAGCAACTAGAGTCCTTGATAAATTCACTAGATGAAATATGATTGGTCGCCCTGGGCTGATGACTCCTCAGTGTACTGATTCTCCACACTATCCAATCAGCACCTTAGGAAAAAGGCCTTTACCCAGCCTGTGTTGCTCAGATGCAAAGGGTAGAAAAGGTGGGAGAAGCCTGTGCTGCCTGGCTGGCCCAAGGATACCCGAGGTGACGTGCCATGATGAGATAGACATGTGTATGTACAGTGCCTAGCACACAAATAACTATGCTGTGTTCCGTTTTTTCTTTCCCTGCCTGAAAGAGTCAAATATCAGGTATGTACGTGGCTGACTCAGTCCTGACTCAGTCAGGAAGTGACTACAGTATGACCCTCACTGATAAGAAATTCCAACTATAAAACACTTTCCTAGCAGAAAATGGCTTCTGAGAGCAGTAAAGAGATAAAAAGGGTCAACAGTTCATAGATTTTAGCTCTGGAATACTTCAATGAATGTGTCCTTGAGCAAAAACAATAAAAACACTTAAAACTTAAAAAGTAGATTTACACATAAAACTGTGGAATATCTTAAAAAGTCAATTTTAAGAAAAGGAAGATTGATACAATTGTTTATTTCATTAGTTTATTTTCACCTCGGATGTCCTTTAAAGGAATACTTAAGTGTCCTAAAAAAAATGACTTGTACTCACCCGGGGCTCCCCTCAGCCCCCTGCAGCTGAACGGTGCCCTCGCCGTGTCTCTCCGATGCAGCTGGACTCGCCGGTGGCCACTTCCAGTTTCGCCGTCACTGGCCGACAGGCTGGGAACGCGGCTGATTAGCCGCGTTCCCAGCCGCAATAGCGCCTTCTTTAATGCTATTGCGGCCGGGAACGCGGCTAATCAGCCGCGTTCCCAGCCTGTCGGCCAGTGACGGCCGAACCGGAAGTGGCCGCCGGCGAGTCCAGCTGCATCGGAGAGACACGGCGAGGGCACCGTTCAGCTGCAGGGAACTGAGGGGAGCCCCGGGTGAGTACAAGTCATTTTTTTAGGACACTTAAGTTTGCCTTTAAGGGCTGTTTTCCAAAAGCAGCGTTTTGCAATCCGATTTCCGATCGCTTTTGGATCGCAAAAAAAAACAAAACCCTTAGCTCATACAAAACTAGCGCTATTCCCCTGGGATAATTACAGTAGTGTGGTGTAATTGTGACACAATCTTCCCCACTGTATTTTTCGTGCATTTGCGCTCACACTGACAGCAATGGTACCAGTCAGATTGCACAGTAATGCCTCGGACACACTAGAACACTTTTTTGAGTGGTTTTGCAGTTTTGAGAATCGCTATTGCTTTTAAAAACGCTTGCTAATGAAAGTGTATGGCGGTGAGCCCACTAAAGCGATTGCGATTTTGAAAATTGCAAACGCAGGACATGTAGCATTTGTGAATGTTTGGGCTCCAATACATAGTTTATGAGTTACCTTTATCACCAGAAAACAGCGCAAATCGCCAAACGCTGACACAAAGTGCTAGCGTTTGCGATTTCTAGTGTGCCCCTGGCCTCAACATGTATTGGGTGCATTAGGAATGGTGATAGCAATCACAACATGATTGCAAATTCCTAGCGGTAAACAGCCCTGAGAACTCTTCTATACTGCAAATGAAATCTTTGCAATTTTTAGAATGCAATTTTTCAGTGATTGCATTTTTGCGATTTTCTCTGTCAGGAACACAGAAGAAAAACAGCATGCAGGACATCTGCGATCGTACAAAATTAGATCGCAAAAGCATAAAACGGCTCCTGTGATCTTCTTTACATTGAAGACATCCTTGCGTTTTGCGATATGCATGCGATCGGAAATGAAGCGCAAAATGCAGCAAATTACTTCTGGTATAAAAGTCCTAAGTCACAGAACTGGCTAGACTGGATCACTATTATTATTTTAAATCGGTAAAACATTTCACAGTGCGATAGGAGTTCAGCTCTAATATCAATTACAGTAGATCCCTTACAGGTTCTCATAGTATCTACTGTGGCCAGTTAGGAATCATCCCTGTGTCGCCATGGCGACATGTCAGTATGTCAGACAGTATCATGGTTACAGAGCATTCTTATTATAGCAGCAAGTAATAATTAACCAACACTTCTGAGAGTACCGTATACAAAAAGATACTTCAAGAACAGCGATGGCAAATAATGGAATGCAAATAGCTCTGAATGGCATGTCAATTATTTGCATCTCATTACTCTCTCGATCCAAGAACTTACATGTCACAAGTGTAAAGGAACACAGATATCAAATATACTATTTATAAAGTAGATCAGTTAATTGTACTGCCTTTCTAATCTAAAAGGGGACTCCAAGCAAAAAAAAAAAAAAAAAAACACCTTTTCCTCACTAATGAACCTGTATTAAAAAAAGTGATAAGTACAGTGCAGTGTTTCATGGAAGTATTAATCTGTCGCTGCTAAATAACAATTGTACAAAAGTAATAATAATAATGAAATGAATTTGCAACAGACCAAAACGTCAGAGGAACCAACAGTCACTCCTATGTACACCGGGGAACTCAGAGGCAGAGACGCACCTCTTATGACCACATACAAGAGTACAAACTTGAATTAAAAAGAACAGAGAGCCCAAATAGACAGAAAGCAGGCAACTCCTTACCACTCATATCTGTACACACATTTCATTTACTAAGCCCTTTTTTAATACAAGTTCACTTTAAGTTCTAAATGTGGGTTGAAATTGTGGTGAGAGAGATATGGAGGCTTCCATTTTTATATCCTTTTATATAATGCCAGTTGCCTGGCAGCCCTGTTGGTCTATTTGGCTGCAGTAGTGTTTTAATGACACCAGAAACAAGCATGCAGCTAATCTTGTCAGATCTTACAATTATGTTTGCTAAAAAACCTCAAACCGCTGGTGTGCACCATCCCATTGAAATACATTGGCCAAGCGTTTTCACAGGTGGAAGCGGTCTGGAAAACGCTACAAAAACCGCTCGGTGTGCACCAGGCCTGAAACACCTGATTTGCTGCATGCTTGTTCAGGGTCTATGGCTAAAAATATTAGGGGCAGAGCATGAGCAGGACAGGCAGGTATCTGGTATTGCTTAAAAGGAAATAAATATGGCAGCTTCCATATCTCTCTCACTTCAGTTGTCATTCAAGGCTAGAACCAGTCAAGCTTTAATTGCCCTCTGTATTATAATTATAGTTGGTCAGCGAGATGCAAATAACTCTGTATTGCATGTAAATTGATGGAGCTTGGAAACAGAACAGAACCCAGCAGGAAACCTCAGAGAAATTACGCTAACGTGATTGGGTGGACAGCACCCTCTTGGTCTGCTAGGTGTCAGATAGGTTGTAGTAAACCACGCCCACACTATTCGACCAATCACAATGTTTTGTGCTGTAGAGGGTGCTGTGATTGGAGGACTGTTCCCTATGGCCACATACACACATCAGACCATAGTCTTTTGAAAATGAAAGATCACAGACCAATCTTACCACCAATGGCGTAGCTAAGGAGCTGTGGGCCCCGATGCAAGTCTTACAATGGGGCCCCTCAAGCACTGTATACATAACAATTGATACGGCGCACCAAAACCTGCCAATGGTAACTACAGTGTCAGAGGTGCAAGAAGGGGATGGGGAACAGCTTGTTAATGATTACCACTATTCAAAGCATCTATAGTATAGAAGTGATTATTATGAGCACAGGACCAATAGAGAGCTAATACTGTAGTTGAGGGAGGGCCCTTCGGGGCCCCTCTGGCCCAAGGGCCCCGATGCGGTCGCTACCGCTGCACCCCCTATTGCTACGCCCCTGCTTACCACCCTTCATGTAGTATGAGAGCCATACTCTACACAGTCTTTTCTATGGAGCTGAACTCCACATCAGGAAAAAATCTTGGCAAGATGCTGCACACACAGATGCTGTACAGACACAAAAGATCAGTATCTGCAAAAGATCTGTTCCTGCCAAAAATCCATTCCTGCAAATTGCAATGATAGTCTATGAGATCTGCAGATCATCATACACACATGATTTAACTGACATTCATCTGCAGATCAGATCCACCAGGATGGATTTTCAGATCTGCGGATCTGCAGATGAATGTCAGTTAAATCATGTGTGTATGATGATCTGCAGATCTCATAGACTATCATTGCAATTTGCAGGAATGGATTTTTGGCAGGAACAGATCTTTTGCAGATACTGATCTTTTGTGTCTGTACAGCATCTGTGTGTGCAGCATCTTGCAAAGATTTTTTCCTGATGTGGAGTTCAGCTCCATAGAAAAGACTGTATAGAGTATGGCTCTTATACTACAGGAAGGGTGGTAAGATTGGTCTGTGATCTTTCATTTTCCGAAGACTATGGTCTGATGTCTGTATGTGGCCCAAGAGGTGCCCTGCTAGGTCCTCTAAACTAGACTAGCACCAACAGACCATTCAAAGGCTGCATACATTTACATAAATTATGCACAAATTATGCATCAACTTGGATTTCTTAGCATCTCATAAAAATTCCCTAATCCTCACAATGCCTGCCAGTTTGGATTGTATGCATTTCCAAATTGGGTCAATCGAGATGGTCAGGATGTGCATTACTTAAATTGGCACAATTCCAAGGTGTATGCCAGTTACGTCTCATTGTCCATCTTTAGTCACAGTTTGTATGAGGGCTCGTTTCCACTATTGCGTTGCGAAACCGCTGCGGCAAAATTCGCATGCATGCGAATTTTCGTGCGAATTTGCATGAAAATTTGCATGGATGACGATGTATGTGAATTTAACCATGGGAATGCCGGTGTGCTTTTCAATGGATTTCATGCGAAGTCGCATGAAAATTCGCATACCAAAACAGCATGCGAATTTCCTATTAAATACATTAGCGGCGATTCGCATGCATTCCATTTGCAGGCGAATTCTGCGGCTCTTTTGTGCGTTTTTTCACCGCTGAAAAAAAACGCACCTCAACAACGCTACAGTGGAAACAGGCCCATCCACTTGCATTACATGTGCGAATCCGCATGCGTTGGATGCATGCGGATTCGCGATAGTGGAAACGAGCCCTTAAGTGGGGACAAAAACAAAGACAGTTCTAAAAAACGGATACATGTTTAAACTCCTCCCACTCAAACAGAAAAAAAAAATCCTGGAGTTTCCTTGTAAGGTTTGCGCAAAAAGCAGATTGGAAGCTGAATTTCAGGCAGCAACAAGCATACGACTCGCAGCCCAGGACCGCCTCCCAGTAACAAAAAAAAGCCTCTAAATATTTTCTTAAACAGCCAAAGTAGCAGTCACATGACCAAAGCAGTATTTTTTAAGGCCTCATTCACACTAGAGCGTTTTGCCGCGATTTCGGCAAAACGCTCGAACACTAGCGCTTATTAAAAGCGCTAGCGTAATGAAACCCTAGCGCAAATTAGCCCAAGTAAGAATAGGCCCTATTCTTACTTGGGCAATTTGCGCTAATCGCCACAAATCAGCCAAAAACGGGCAAAAACGCCAAACGCGTCGCCTGCACCATTTTCAGGCGATTTCCCGGCGATTGCGTTTCAGTGCTATAGAAGCGCTAAACGCGATCGCGGCAAAAACGCCTCACTGTTCAGTGATTTTTCCGCGTGGAATCACGGAAAAATCACTCATGCAAAATGTCGGAAAAAATCTCCGGCGTTTTGCGTTTCTAAGTGTGAATGTGGCATCACTGAGTACAGGCCGCCAGTTGGGACTGTCACTGCTGGGAATCGAGAGGGTGTACAGCAGCCCCGAAACATTACTGAGAGATCCAGAGTGCCAGATTGTCTCAGCCAAGCACATTGTTCTTCAACCAACCCCTCCTACTCGATGCTGCTCCATCGTACGTTGTGTCATCATCCCTCCTCCATTATCAACAGAACCTGTCTGTACAGCACTCAGCTCCAAGGGATGCATGATTAACCCAACTCACAGTACCCCGCCTCCAGTGCTGGGGAGGCGGGAGATAGAAGAGCGTAACATCACATGCCTGCTGCAAATTTGACTATTTAAAGCTATACTCGCATATATTCACAGGCATTTTTTACTGCCACAGAGATCAGTCAAAATATACAACTTTTGTACGTTTTGGGCAAAGTGGGGCAGCATAGAAACTTGTCAGGTTGTTACTGCGGTCTGTGTCCCCACTGGGGAGATTATTCCCTCAGGGTGGTTCCATGGCTTTAGTGTGATCACTTGGGCAGTAAGATCATGACAGACGTTCAAACTCTTCCCCACTTAGCAGAGAAGGGGTTAGTATTCAGTAATGACTATGTCCCTGTTGCACTGATTTCCTCATTTCTTCTTGGTTAATGAGATGCAAATAATTTCAAGTTGACGCAAGATTATGCAAATTGAAAATTTCTGTAGCTACAAAATTGACCAATCAACCACCTTCAATGTAGAATTTGATCGGTCCATTTACAGGCTGCAGATATTTGCATGCATAATCCTGCATCAACTTGGAATTATTTGCATCTCACTGACCATCCCTACTTAACGCCTCTTTTCCACGGACTGTTGAGCTGCATGCTCAGCAAGCAGTTACCAGGCAGCAGCAGTGAGCAGTTACCAGGCAGCAGCAGTGAGCAGTTACCAGGCAGCAGTGAGCAGTAGTGAGAGTTTGAGAGGCATTTCACTGCCTATCAACAGTCTGTGGAAAAGAGGCCTTAAAGGGAACCTAAAGCGAAGTATGTGGAGTCTGCCATATTTATTTCCTTTTAAGCTATACCAGTTGCCTAGCTGTCCTGCTGATTTATTTGGCTGCAGTAGTGTCTGAACAACACAAGAAACAAGCATGCCGCTAATCTTGTCAGATTTGACTATGTCAGAAACACCTAATCTGCTGCATGCTTGTTCAGGGTCTATGGCTAAAAGTATTAAAGGCAGATGATCAGCAGGGCTGCCAGGCAACTGGTATTGTTTAAAAGGAAATAAATATGGCAGCCTCCATATCCCTTTCCCTTCAGGTTCCCTTTAAAGGGCAATTGAAGTGAGGGCTCGTTTCCACTATTGCGTTGCGAAATCGCTGCGGCAAAATTCGCATGCAGATGCGAATTTTGCATGCATGTGCATGCGAATTTTCGTGCGAATTTGCATGGATGATGATGCATGCGAATTTAACCATGGCAATGCCGGTCTGCTTTTCCATTGATTTCATGCGAATTCGCATGAAAATTCGCATACCAAAACAGCATGCGAATTTCCTATTAAATACATTAGCGGCGATTCGCATGCGTTCCACTCTCAGGCGAATTCGTTGGCTCTTTTGTGCGTTTTTTCACAGCTGAAAAAAACGTACCTCAACAACGCTACAGTGGAAACAGGCCCATCCACTTGCATTACATGTGCGAATCTGCATGCGTTGGACGCATGCAGATTCGCGATAGTGGAAACGAGCCCTGAGAGAGAGATGTGGAGGCTGCCATATTTATTCACTTTTACGCAATACCAGTTGCCTGGCAGCCCTGCTGATCCTCTGCCTCTAATACTTTTAGCCATAGCCCCTGAACAAGCATGCAGCAGGTCAGATGTTTCTGACATTATTTTCAGATCTGACAAGATTAGCTGCATGCTTGTTTCTGGTGTGATTCAGACACTATTGTAGCCAAATAAATCAGCAGAACAGCCAGGCAAGTGGTATCGTTTAAAAAGAGATAAATATGGCAGCCACCATATCACTCTCACTTCAGTTCCCCTTTCAGGCAGTGGTCACACTTGGAAAAAAAATTGCATACATTTTGCCGCAATGCAAAATAGCATGCAAAAATCGCACTTTATGGTTTTCCATTGGCATAATGTGATTCTGCATTTTGGGAATGTCATTTTGGTCTATTTAAAAACACTACATGCACTACCTTTTGGTTTGCGTTTGCGAAATAGCAGGGGATTCACATATTATACATTCAAATGGGGCAGAATGCTTAACATTGCATCAAAAAACGCAACCGTATTAGAAAAAGCACAAAAAAATACATGAGTTTACGATCCTGCAAGTGTGAGCCCTGCCTCGCTGTTCTCCTCTATTTTTCCCTTTAGGGCTAGTTTCCACTAGTGCGGCGTGAGTCTCGCAGACGCACGCCGGCACTGGGCGGGATCGCAAGCGAGTCCCATGAGCCGTGCCATGCACAGCTATGGGATTCGCAGCCTCTGCCGCAAATTCTGTGAGGGGTTCCGGCCGAATCGCACCCGCAAGCGATTAACCCGCAGCGCCGTTATCCCCTATGGAGAGTTTCCCTGTGCATTTCATGTGCGGGGAAACTCTGCGGAATCGCGGCGGAAACCGCAATAGTGGAAACGGGCCCTGAAGTGTTTAGGGCCATTAGACTGTGAGCCCCTCCGAGGAACAGTAAGGCCCAGTGCACACCAAAACCGCTAGCAGATCCGCAATATGCTAGCGGTTTTGGGAGCTGATTTCAGAGCGATTCTAGGTATGTTTAGAGAGGTTTTCTAAACATACCTAGCGGTTTTGCGTACGTTTTTGTGTAGCAGATTACACATATTGTTACAGTAAAAGCTGTTACTGAACAGCTACTGTAACAAAAATGCCCGGCAAACCGCTCTGAACTAGCGTTTTTCAGAGCGGTTTGCGTTTTTCCTATACTTTACTATGAGGACGAAACGCTTCCGAAAACCGCAAACGCGCAGCAGGAGGCGCGTTTGCGACTTGGCAAAAACCGCAAACCGCCGGTGTGCACCATCCCATTGCAATACATTAGACAAGCGTTTTTAGAGGCGGATGCGGCCGGCGGATCGCTCCAAAAACCGCTCGGTGTGCACTGGGCCTAAATTGTAAAAAAAGCTCCATTAGGGCTGGAACCTACTAGAGTTCTTTTTTACACGTTTAGGGATCAATTTAAATCGCTAGCGATTTCCCTAGACATTTTTGCTAGCGTTTTGTCTTTTTCAGGTGTGAATGGGCCCTAAGGGGTTGGAGGAAAGAAAGCATAGTATTTTAGATTGTAAGCTGTGCGGTTCCCAGGACTCTATCCTCTCCAGTTCCTTCAATATCTTCCCACGTCCCGAAAACATACTGATAAGTACTGAGGGCTAATGAGGTGCAATTTCTGAGTTGACGTAAACTGTATGCATCTTTGAAATGAATTCAAGGCAGCAGCAGCTACATACATTTGCATAGAATTAGCATAATAGCAACATCAACTCTGCATTACTAGCGTCACACTGAACTACCCCTACTGATAAATTAAATAAAAACCACCAACGTTAATCTATAGTAAGACGGTGGAGCTAGTATGGCTGAAGTGAGCCATCGAGAAAGTCCATAGGGAACAGTCCTCCAATCACAGCAACGTCCACAACTTGAAGCATTCTAATTGACTGAAAAGTGTGGGCGTATTATTACTACAACCTATGTGAAACCTAGCAGTTCGAGAGAGCACTGCCCACCCAATCACATTAGCGGAATTTCGCTATGGACTTTCTCACTGGCTCACCTCAACCATACTTTATTCCCAGACTGTGTGCCCCTCTGAGGAACAGTTTGTGACACCACCGTGTACTCTGTAAAGTGCTGCAGAAGATGTCTGGGGGCAACTCTACTTTAGGGGACCCAGCAGAAAACCTCATAGGGAAATTCAGCTAGTATAATTGAGTGGATTGCACCTTTCGAAACTGCTTTGTGCTGTAGAGGGTGCTGTGATTGGAGAACTGTCCCCAACGAAATTCTTGCTCGGTACCCTAAAGTAGACTAGATTAAAGTCTGAACTATGTAAATACAAAAAAGGTCAGTGTTCTCTCCCCTATTGTTCCTTATATATTTTTTTAAATGCTGGCTGTATTAAAAGGTAACACTCAACATGACAGTCACAGACCCATGCCTGCATCTTGCTTTATACAGTACCATGAAAGATAACAATGCAACATAAACCACTAATAATACCAAAATAATACTGCTGCCTGAAATTCAGCTAAAGAAGCAACACTCTAGTGCAATTTTTTTTTAAAACAAACACAAAAGTTCCCTTTTTAAAAAATAGCTATTTGTCACACAGTTTTGCTGGCAGAGTCCCTTAAAATCAAATGATTTATGCTGGTCAAGTCTCCTCTTAGCTCCTTTTAGCAACCAAACTCAGGTACACAACGTATTGTTTTAACTACAGGCCAGTGGGTCAGTACAAATCATTTTTTCCCCCGTAAGTGCTATGTTCACAAAAACATCTCACCGGCTACCACCAATACTTTGGTTATGCAACAAATCATCGGGGGTTAAAAAAAAAACCTGGTGATAGAAGGGCTGTGGGGATTTTGTACTACAATTTCGACTTTGGGTAACCTGTTCCCTCTTATTTGACTACCTGAACAGTTTCTTACCCAACCAGTGGGCAATGCTAAAATCAGACAAGTTATCAAAGGCTCGTATCAGCCGTCTCGGTTTTCACCACGGCCGGCTCTGACATGGTGTCTGGCTGTCCGTCCCGGCAGAAGAGGATGGCGGGGTTCTTGCAAGCCCACATGGCAACATCTCCACCGTTGGCTGGGCTAGAAGACGACACCCGGCTGCCTTGCCCATGTCTGTTGGTATAGCGATCTCGAATGGGGTCAGCCCGACCTCTGACCTCCCGGTTCTGACCCTGGGTACATAGGTAGGCCGCGATGTTCCTAGTCCTGTAGCCCTCTTCTCGGTTGCGGCCCAGCAGCATAGAGATGTTGGGGTTGCGGATAGCGTAGATGAGCGGATTGATGGCCCCGTTGGCCCAAGCCATCCAAATTGCCACGGTGTCCATGAGAGGCGTGAAAGGGTAGTCCCCCGCAGCGGCCACCAGGCCCATGACGCAGTACGGTCCCCAGCAGCAGATGATGAAGACAATCATGATCAGCACAGTGGTAGCCGTCCTCATTTCGCTGTAGAAGCGCAGCAGGTGCGCATAGGTGGTCACAGGCCGGACGCGGATCTCCGACAGCCGCACCGCCTTGCAGATGTTGTAGTGGCAGAAGCACATGAGGCCGAAGGGTACAAGGTAGCAGACCACGATGAGGGTGATGCTGTAGGCGGAGCCCAGTCTGGATCCGGCAGAGTGGAACACATACATGCAGTGGTAGTAGCCCTTCTTTTGCACCACCCACTGCCCCTTGGCCAGCAGGTACCAGGGGAAAGAGAAGGCCAGGGCCGTGAGCCAGGCTCCCACCAACAGTTGCACAGCCCTGGCGCGGCCGATCTTCTCCTGCGGCTGCCGCACGATGGCGTAATATCGGTCCAGGCTGATGAGGGTCATGGTCAAGGTGGACACGATGCCGAAGCAGGAGTTGAAGAAGCCGTTGGCAAAGCAGAAGCGGTCCCCGAAGAGCCAGGCCCCGCCCCCGCGGAAGAAGAGCAGCGCGATGGAGAAGGGCAGGCAGAGCACAGCGCTCAGGCAGTCAGAGAGGGACAGAGACAGGATGAAGGCGTTAGTGACGGTGCGGAGCTGCCGGTGCTTGGCGATCACCAGGATGACGGCGCAGTTCCCCAGGCAGGACAGCAGGAGGATGGCCAGTAACAGCAGCGCCTGGCACGCCACGGCCACCCCGTGCAGCAGCGGCGGCTCCTCAGCCGGGGAGCTCAGGTTGCTGCTGCCGCCGGGGGCCGTCACGTTGCTCAGCGGAGGCTCCATGGGGCGCGGTGTAGCCGGGGGGAGGCATCCCTCAGGCGGCCGGGGCTGCTGCTTCTGCTTCCCCCGCTACGGTCCTGGGGAGGCTCGCCGGGGTCCAGCTTCTAGAACGCCGGTGACGTCACCGCGGTTACCAGGGCAACAGAATCTCTGCTTCTGCTTCTTTTACGCAAAGAGAGAATGGAAGGAAGCAGGGGGTTAACCCTGCACATGCCGGTGTGGTGAAGATAAATGCAACTTTGTCAGAATTTGCAACCTTGGCCATTCCTCTCCTATGGGGGTGCAGATTCTGACAGGTTGCATGAAATACTACCTATAGTGAAAATATTTGCAACTTCATCAGAAATTGCAACCACTTCCATTCCTCTGCCTCACATGAACCTTCCAACCTTTTTCCCTAACGGTAACCTGGCTTATCCTGTGCCTAAAACTGCCCACCTATCCTGTGCCTAAAACTAATCTATTCTGTGCCTAAAATTACCCTCCACTCATTCCATGCAAAATCTACCCTATCCCATAACTCCCAACTGTCCCTCTTTCGGAGGGACAGTCCCTTTTTGGGAGCCCTGTCCCTCTTTCCTCCTCATTTGTCTCTCTTTTAGGACTTTGTCCCTCTTTCTATATAAATACATATATTTCTATACTAAAAATGGCGTTTGATTGACTCTAAACTTTATTTCCCATTCTTTAAATTGATATACTACTAATTATAAAATGTTACTATGAAGGAAAATTAACCAGGATAGAAAGGACCAGTGTGGTTTGAATTATAAAACAACATATTTTTCTTAAGAAATCTTTGTGGTATGCGTGACTAGGGGCGTGGTGGGGCGTGACCAGGGGTGTGGCATGGGCATGGCTTAAGTGTCCCTTTTTCTCATCTCAAAAAGTTGGGAGGTATGCCTATCCTGTGCCTAAAACTAACCTATTCTGTGCCTAAAACTACCCTCCACCCATCCCATGCGTGACCTACCCTATTTTGTGCCTAACTACCCTCCACCTGACCCATGCCTAGCCTACCCTATTCTGTGCCTAAAATTACCCTCCACCCATCCCATGCCTACCCTACCCTTTTCCCTGGTGTCTCCATGTCAGCACACTAATGGACAAAGTCCCGCCTCCTTTGCCCTAGTAGCATGTCCAAAGATGTTATAAGGTCATCCCTCCCCCAAACTTCCATTTTTTCGTCCTCGCCTCCAGTATGGATTCCATGGATGTTATACCTTTTTCCCTTACCTCTGCAACTTTTTGCGGACACCAGCAGGTTCATGCTCTCCTGTTGTGGTCTGCTACTTAGGTTGCTAAAGGCTCCTAAGAGTAGTAGAGCCCTTACTGTATCTATGGCTTCCCTTAGGGCACTCTGTTTCAAATATCCTGCCGCCACACTATGCATCTAAAGGATGCAGTGGCTCCCGGCATGCTGTGGGTTTCCCATGGTTTTTTTGCATATCAGGTTGCCTCATTTGTCTTACCTGACTATTCTTGTATTCGGCTGCTGCACTGTCCTTAGTTCACGGTACGTGTATCACTGGTTTCATCGTTCGCCGGTGCGGCGTTAGCCGTTAGTTCCTTCCTGGTTGGGAGGTTAAAAAAAATGTAGTTCTCGAGCGCGGGCGCGAGATTCCGGCTCCCTTTGTTTGGCCACGGTGGGAGTGTAATTACCGCCATCTTTGATGTGGGCAAATGCCGGAACTCCGGCGGTGGGGGCAGAAAATGAGCTGACTGCTCTATTTAAGATGCAGAGTGAGCCACCAGCACTGCTGGAAGGGCGTTTGTTTCCAGTGAGCGCGGATTTTGGCTTATAGAGATTTCTTCTCGGTAAGGGGTATCTAGGCTAGGGGTTTTAAGTTAGTAACATAACAGTAACCCCAGTGGTGTGGTCAGACCATCACATAATACAGTTTACTATTGAACATCACCCTATCAAGCAGCTCCCTAAAGAAACAATCAAAATCCGTCCCCTGAATAAATTAACACCGGAGAGGATAACTGCCAACCTGGATTTTACAAATCTGCTCCACAGCCAAATGGACCCAAACACTCTAGTAACCCAGTACAACAACACTATATATGAAACACTTGACAGTATTGCCCCATGGCGCACCAAATCAGCAACCAAAAAGCAGAAAGCTAATTGGTTTGACAAAACCATCATGGATCTAAAAAAGAAAGGGTGCAGACTTGAAAGACAGTGGCGTAAATCAGGGTCTGAGGAGCACAAATCTAGCCAAGTTCAACACCTCAGACAATACCAACAAGCAATAACCAAGAAAAAATCAGACTTTATCTCGCACAAAATATCTACAGCCAACAACAGAGCTGGTCAACTCTTCCACACAGTAGAATCACTCTGCAATCCTTCCTGCCTAAAAGCCCCAACCACATTCTCCAGGGAAAGGTGTGAAGAATTCTCTGCCTTCTTCACAAACAAGGTGTCTACCATCCGTGCCAGCATTACACCAACAACATCAATTGACCACTGGACTTTGCATCTCCCTACTACCATGGCAAGTCTTTGACGCTCTTAGTGAAGAAGATTTTGGAATTCTCATTCAAAGTCTCCGCCCCACTACCTGCGACCTGGATCCTGGCCCAACTGGATCCTTAATGCAGTGCCCAGAGCTGATCAGGCCAGCACTTCACAAAATCACTCAGTGCTCCTTGCAAAGTGGACTTTCCCCAGATGAACTAAAGAAAGCAATCATAAAACCCCTCTTGAAGAAACCATCACTAGATCCTGATTCTGTAACCAACTACAGACCTGTGGCAAACTTACCATTCCTATCAAAAGTTATCGAGAAAGCAGTCGCCAACCTGCTGGAAGCCAGGCTTACAGATAACAACATCTTTGATACTTTTCAGTCAGGATTCAGGAAAAGGCACAGCACTGAAACGGCATTAGTCCGAGTAATGAATGATCTACTTACTGCAAGGGACAAGGGTGATTGCTCAATTCTGATTCTTCTTGACTTGTCTGCAGCATTTGATACTGTGGATCATGAAATACTAATCCAGCGACTGAAGAATTACTGTGGCCTAAGGGGTACTGTTCTTAGCTGGTTT
This sequence comes from Hyperolius riggenbachi, assembly GCF_040937935.1. Taxonomy (NCBI): domain Eukaryota; kingdom Metazoa; phylum Chordata; class Amphibia; order Anura; family Hyperoliidae; genus Hyperolius; species Hyperolius riggenbachi. Next base: position 259,491,762 of record NC_090654.1, on the reverse strand, counting down.
CAGACCTTCCTATCTGGCAGGACACAGCAAGTATGTCTGGGCACACACTACTCTAATCCAGTGCCACTTCCCTATGGAGTTCCACAGGGTTCTGTACTATCACCATTACTCTTTGCAGTCTACATGCTCCCACTGGGCAAAATAATCCAGAACTATGGCTTAGGATACCATTGTTATGCAGATGACACACAACTGTATCTGTCCTTCAAGCCTGGCACCCAAGACCCATCAGCATCCATAAATGCGTGTCTAATGGATTTACAAAATTGGATGAACACCAGCTGGCTGAGGCTGAACTCTGACAAAACAGAGGTGTTGGTGGTAGGTGGTCCACACATGATGGATAGAGTTCAAAACGCTCACCACCTCAAACTAGCAATTGGGGGAGATACTGCACAGTATAAAGACTCTGTGTGAAACCTTGGAGTGATCCTGGATGGAAATCTAAAACTCAAACAGCAGATATCAGCTGTCGTCAAGTCTTCCTTCCTCCATCTAAGAAATATAGCGAAAATCAAACACCTTATCCCAGCTGAAGACCTACCTGCCCTGGTTCATGCATTTGTATCCTCCCGCCTAGACAACTGCAATGCCCTGTTCATCGGATCTACAGATAAGGTTCTGCGCCCCTTACAGCTAGTACAGAATGCTGCAGCCAGACTCCTAGCCAATGCCCCCCGCAGCTCACACATCACCCCAGTACGGCAAACTCTACTGGTTGCCAGTAAAATGGAGAATCAATTTTAAGATCTGCCTGCTGACATTCAAGGCTCTACACCACATGGGACCCAAATACATAGCGGATCTATTGGAACTTTATGCCCCTCCACGCACCCTCCGCTCTGCCAACAAGATGAAGCTGGTTATTCCCAGGATACACTTAACATTTGGTGCTCGGGCCTTTTCCTATGCAGCCCCTACTCTATGGAACTCACTTCCACAATCAGTACGAGAGGCTTTAAAAAAAGGCTAAAAACTCACCTCTTTTCCCTAGCCTTTGAGACTGCATAATGCAGGGTCACAGCGCTTTGAGTCCCCAGGGAGAAAAGCGCTATGTAAATATTATTGTTATTGTTGTTATTCTTGATAAAGAAAAAGACTAGGAAACTGAGGCCAGTGTTAGACTTAAAAAGTTTAAAACAGATTCATCTTCACCCCAAGATTCAAGATGGAGAGTCTTCAAACAATACTCCTGTCCATACCCATACATCAGGATTTCCACAAGTTAGGAAGGAGGATTACACCTTCAATTTGTTTGCCTTCCGTTCGGCCTATCGACGTCCCCAAGAACTTTTTCCAAAATCCTGCTATCAGTCATTGCTTTTGTAAGGGTACAGGGAATACACGTCCTATGCAGCCCCCATGATGGATGTTTCGCGTCCAACAGGACGCTTGGTCACGCAGCGTGACCAAGCTTCCTGTTGGACGCGAAACGGCCGTTGTCGACCCTTTCACACCCGTGGCACCCACCCAACCACCGCTATCTACTAATAGTATGTATGTGCGCATTTCAAGGGCAAAGGAGGCGGGGCTTTCCCCATTAGTGTGCTCACATGCAGAACACCAGGAAAGGAACATTACCAAAGGTGAGTATTCAATTTTCCTTAATCCTGTGCCTAAAACTACCCTCCACCCATACCATGCCTAACCTACCCTATCCTGTGCCTAACACTACCCTCCACCTATACCATGCCTAACCTACCCTATCCTGTGCCTAACACTATTCTCCATCCATTCCATGCCTAACCTACCCTATCCTGTGCCTAACACTACCCTCCACCCATCCCATGCCTAACCTACCCTATCCTGTGCCTAACACTACACTCTACCCATCCCATGCCTAACCTACCCTATCCTGTGCCTAACACTACCCTCCACCCATCCCATGCCTAACCTACCCTATCCTGTGCCTAACACTACACTCTACCCATCCCATGCCTAACCTACCCTATCCTGTGCCTAACACTACCCTCCATGCATCCCATGCCTAACCTACCCTATCCTGTTCCTAAAACTACCCTCCACCCATCCCATGCCTGACCTACACTTTCCTGTGCCTAACACTACCCTCCACCCATCCCATGCCTGACCTACACTTTCCTGTGCCTAACACTACCCTCCACCCACCCCATGCCTGAACTAACCTATTCTCTGCCTAATAAAGGTGGCCACTAGCAATCCAATTTCAAGCGAAAAATCGTTTGAGCGATAAGAAATTCTGATCGGAAGTGAAATCGTTCACTACACCATCAACAAACCAATCTTTGCTTCCCATCTATGACAACCAACAAGAAAATTCAAATTTTGGTTTGGATGTTTTTATAATCATTTGTAATTGATTGTGCCCATCAACAGATATTATTTACAACCAATCTGATCAGAATTTCTGATCACTCGAACAATGTTTTGCTAGAAATTGGACCGTTAGTGGCCACCTTAAAATTACCCTCCACCCATCTCATGCCTAATCTACCCTATTCTGTGCCTAAAACTATCCTCCACCCATCCCATGCCTAACCTACCCTACCCTGTCCTGTGCCTAAAAAAATCCCTCCACCTATCCCATGCCTAAGCTACAATCTCCTCTGCCTAACACTAACCTACCATCTCCTCTGCTTAACACTAACCTCCCCTCTACCTAAAACTACCTCCCCTCTCCTCTGCCTAACACTAACCCCCCCTCTCCTCTGCCTAACACTAACCTCCCCTCTCCTCTGCCTAACACTAACATCCTCTCTCCTCTGCCTAACACAAACCTTCCTTCTTCTCTGCCCAACACTAACCTACCCTCTTCTCTGCCTAACACTAACCTTCAACTCTCTATTGCCTAACACTAATCTCCCCTCTCATTTGCCTAACACTAACCTCCCCTCTCCTCTGCCTAACACTAACCTCCCCTCTCCTCTGCCTAACACCAACCTTCACCTCTCTAGTGACTAACACTAACCTCCCCTCTCCTCTGCTTAACACTAACCTTTCCTTTCCTGTGCCTAACACTAAGCTTCATCTCTCTAGTGCCTAACACCAACCTACCCTCTACTCTGCCTAACACTAACCTCCTCTCACCTCTGCTTAACACTAACCTCCCCTCTTCTCTGCCTAACACTAACCTTCACCTCTCTAGTGACTAACACTAACTTCCCCTCTCCTCTGCCTAACACTAACATCCCCTCTCCTCTATCTAACACTAACATTCCCTCTCCTCTGCCTAACACTAACCTTTCCTCTCCTGTGCCTAACACTAACATCCCCTCTCCTCTATCTAACACTTACCTTCCTTCTCCTCTGCCTAACACTAACCTTTCCTCTCCTGTGCCTAACACTAACCTTCACCTCTCTAGTGCCTAACACCAACCTACCCTCTACTCTGCCTAACACTAACCTCCTCTCACCTCTGCTTAACACTAACCTCCCCTCTCATCTGCCTAACACTAACCTCCCCTCTCCTCTGCCTAACACTAACCTCCCCTCTCCTCTGCCTAACACTAACCTTCACCTCTCTAGTGCCTAACACTAACCTCCCCTCTCCTCTGCCTAACACTAACCTCCCATCTCCTCTGCCTAACACTAACATCCCCTGGCCTTATCCTAACACTAACCTCCCCTCTCCTCTGCTTAACACTAACCTCCCATCTCCTCTGCCTAACACTAACCTCCCCTCTCCTCTGCCTAACACTAACCTTCACCTCTCTAGTGCCTAACACTAACCTCCCATCTCCTTTGCCTAACACTAACCTTCACCTCTCTAGTGCTGAACACTAACCTCCCCCTCTGCTCTGCCTAACACTAACCTCCCATCTCCTCTGCCTAACACCAACCTCCCATCTCCTCTGCCTAACACTAACCTCCCCTGTCCTAAGCCTAACACTAACCTCCCATCTCCTCTGCCTAACACTAACCTCCCATCTCCTCTGCCTAACACTAACCTCCCATCTCCTCTGCCTAACACTAACCTCCCATCTCCTCTGCCTAACACTAACCTCCCCTCTCCTCTGCTTAACACTAACCTCCCCTCTCCTCTGCCTAACACTAACCTTCATCTCTCTAGTGCCTAACACTAACCTCCCCTCTCCTCTGCCTAACACTAACCTCCCCTCTCCTCTGCCTAACACTATCCTCCCATCTGCTCTGCCTAACACTAACCTTCACCTCTCTAGTGCTTAACACTAACCTCCCCCTCTGCTCTGCCTAACACTAACCTCCCATCTCCTCTGCCTAACACTAACCTCCCATCTCCTCTGCCTAACACTAACCTCCCCTCTCCTCTGCTTAACACTAACCTCCCATCTCCTCTGCCTAACACTAACCTCCCCTCTCCTCTGCCTAACACTAACCTCCCCTCTCCTCTGCCTAACACTAACCTTCACCTCTCTAGTGCCTAACACTAACCTCCCCTCTCCTCTGCCTAACACTAACCTCCCATCTCCTCTGCCTAACACTAACCTTCACCTCTCTAGTGCTGAACACTAACCTCCCCCTCTGCTCTGCCTAACACTAACCTCCCATCTCCTCTGCCTAACACCAACCTCCCATCTCCTCTGCCTAACACTAACCTCCCCTGTCCTAAGCCTAACACTAACCTCCCATCTCCTCTGCCTAACACTAACCTCCCCTCTCCTCTGCTTAACACTAACCTCCCCTCTCCTCTGCCTAACACTAACCTTCATCTCTCTAGTGCCTAACACTAACCTCCCCTCTCCTCTGCCTAACACTAACCTCCCCTCTCCTCTGCCTAACACTATCCTCCCATCTGCTCTGCCTAACACTAACCTTCACCTCTCTAGTGCTTAACACTAACCTCCCCCTCTGCTCTGCCCAACACTAACCTCCCATCTCCTCTGCCTAACACTAACCTTCATCTCTCTAGTGCCTAACACTAACCTCCCCTCTCCTCTGCCTAACACTAACCTCCCATCTCCTCTGCCTAACACTAACCTTCACCTCTCTAGTGCTGAACACTAACCTCCCCCTCTGCTCTGCCTAACACTAACCTCCCATCTCCTCTGCCTAACACCAACCTCCCATCTCCTCTGCCTAACACTAACCTCCCCTGTCCTAAGCCTAACACTAACCTCCCATCTCCTCTGCCTAACACTAACCTCCCATCTCCTCTGCCTAACACCAACCTCCCATCTCCTCTGCCTAACACTAACCTCCCCTGTCCTAAGCCTAACACTAACCTCCCATCTCCTCTGCCTAACACTAACCTCCCATCTCCTCTGCCTAACACTAACCTCCCCTCTCCTCTGCTTAACACTAACCTCCCCTCTCCTGTGCCTAACACTAACCTTCATCTCTCTAGTGCCTAACACTAACCTCCCCTCTCCTCTGCCTAACACTAACCTCCCCTCTCCTCTGCCTAACACTATCCTCCCATCTGCTCTGCCTAACACTAACCTTCGCCTCTCTAGTGCTTAACACTAACCTCCCCCTCTGCTCTGCCTAACACTAACCTCCCATCTCCTCTGCCTAACACTAACCTCCCATCTCCTCTGCCTAACACTAACCTCCCCTCTCCTCTGCTTAACACTAACCTCCCATCTCCTCTGCCTAACACTATCCTCCCCTCTCCTCTGCCTAACACTAACCTCCCCTCTCCTCTGCCTAACACTAACCTTCACCTCTCCTCTGCCTAACACTAACCTCCCCTCTCCTCTGCCTAACACTAACCTCCCATCTCCTCTGCCTAACACTAACCTTAACCTCTCTAGTGCTGAACACTAACCTCCCCCTCTGCTCTGCCTAACACTAACCTCCCATCTCCTCTGCCTAACACCAACCTCCCATCTCCTCTGCCTAACACTAACCTCCCCTGTCCTAAGCCTAACACTAACCTCCCATCTCCTCTGCCTAACACTAACCTCCCCTCTCCTCTGCTTAACACTAACCTCCCATCTCCTCTGCCTAACACTAACCTCCCATCTCCTCTGCCTAACACTAACCTCCCCTCTCCTCTGCCTAACACTAACCTCCCCTCTCCTCTGCCTAACACTATCCTCCCATCTGCTCTGCCTAACACTAACCTTCACCTCTCTAGTGCTTAACACTAACCTCCCCCTCTGCTCTGCCTAACACTAACCTCCCATCTCCTCTGCCTAACACTAACCTCCCATCTCCTCTGCCTAACACTAACCTCCCCTGTCTTAAGCCTAACACTAACCTCCCCTCTCCTCTGCCAACACTAACCTCCCATCTCCTCTGCCTATTGCCTAACACTAACCTCCCCTCTCCTCTGCCTAACACTAACCTCCCATCTGCTCTGCCTAACACTAACCTTCACTTCTCTAGTGCTTAACACTAACCTCCCTCTCTGCTCTGCCTAACACTAACCTCCCATCTCCTCTACCTAACACTAACCTCCCCTGTCCTAAGCCTAACACTAACCTCCCTCTCCTCTGCTAAACACTAACCTCCCCTCTCTCTCTCCTTCCCACATCGTCTTTGAGACCACCGCTGGACGCCGGGACCCTCTAGAAGTTCATGAGTGCGCTCCCGTTTGTGGCATGCCCAAGACGGCTCACTGGTGCGCAGTGACACAGAGCTGCTCTTGCTCATCGGAAACCACTTAGCCCGATCGGCTACTGCACCGGTGTGAGCATCCTGTGCAGTGTGGCCACATTCCCGTGAACAAGCCATTTTTGAGGAGCTTTGGGGGGGGGGGGGGGGGGGGAATGGCGGAAACCTCTGGACTCATTCTAAGGTGTGAATCTTTTTTTAAGTCACAGGTGTCCTTTAACAAACTGCCCCCCTACCCTGCTTAAACCTGTCTGACATTGCAGCTGTCTTGGGCAGGTTTTGATGCATGAGTGGGCTCAATGTAAAACTCACACCAGGGGCAGTAGTCCCTTGGTCAATGGATATGACATTTATGGAAATGTACCAAGTGTACAGTGACCAGACGTCCTGGTTTACCAGAATTAGGGTCCCCATTCCCAGGCACAAATATGTAAATATTTGTACTTATATACCTATACAGTATACCTTATAACATTGTCCTGCCCACAGAACAGATAGCTGGGGACAGAGCAGTGACAAGGTCCTCCAGCACCCAAGGCTGAGACACCAAAGTGCGCCCCTCCATCCCTCCCACCCCAGCCGTCACACACTGATTGCTATTAGACTAAGAGGGCCACAGGGCCCACAACCTTCCCAACACCTTAATATCTAGTTATCTGGCTTGCAGTCACTGCTATATATCCCCTTTTCTTATTTCTTTCTGCTTCATACACAATTAGGAATGACAGCTGAATAAATTGTGCGCCCCCTCCTACACTGCGCCCTGAGGCTGGAGCCTCTCCAGCCTATGCCTTGGCCCGGCCCTGGCTGGGGAACCCCCAATGGGCCACTCTTTTGTGTCCACGCTTAGCTGTTACTGGGCAGTGTACTTACATGTGTTCACACTACTTAAAGGATACCAAAACCAAACATACTAAAAACCGGGGGGAAAGGCATGTACTAGGTGCAGTCTAGATGCCCACCGTCCGTCCCATACCCTCCCCCCCCCCCTCGATCTCCTCATTTCCTCTCCTTCATACAGTAATTCCTCTATGTAGCTGAGTCCAGGTCGCCGGAGTCGGGCAGTAGTGCGCAGGTGCGCATGGCCAGGAGCTCTCTGCGCGTGTGCACGATGGTACAATGGTACAAAATGATATGTATCATCAGCAGGTCTCTCCCTGTCTTATATATATTTTTCAACGCTAATCTGTGTTAGTATTTAATATTTAAATATTCCACGCCCACCTCCTGATATTGGCGGCCACGCAGCAACCATAGCAGAGCAGAGAGACAGCGGCAACAATGCCAGATAGTGACCGGAGGCCAGAGGCAGCGTACACAGAGCAAATCCGAGCTAGCCCGGACAGAAAGAAACGCCGGCAGCCAGATGAGTATGGGCCCTAGAGCAAACTACAAGTTACAGTGTGTGTTCAGTTAGTAGCCAGTGTTCAGCGGAGGCTTGCTGAGATAGAAATATAGCAACCCAGAACCTGAAGAAGCCAGGCCTGATCATAGTGCTGTTACTGGAGACTGTCTGTGTGCAAAGGCCTTAAAGATACAGAAACATTGTGTTGATGATACAGTTGTTGCTGCCAGCTAAAGTGAAGGAATCTGCTACTGACTATATGAAGTGTATTGAGTGTGAAGTCTTTGCTGTTATAAGAGACATTATCAGCTTCCATTAAGTACCCTGCTGAGCTGACACAGCCACCTGCTTGCTTTAGGCCTGATTCAGAGACAGTGTGCCTGTCAGGTCCGTTTCAAGTCAAGAGTTGAAGTTCATGTGTTCTTCTGTGTTATGTTCTGAAGTGTTACTAAGAGAGTGATACAAGAAGTGAACCAAAGTGTGATTTATGCATATATATTGCATATCATTTGTTCATTGCAATGATCCGGATGATTCGACTCACAAAAAAGATCCGGATCAAAGATCAGAATCGTTCATGATCCGGACAACACTACCGCCCAGCTGATAGGCTCTGGGGAAAACACTGGACTGAGTCTTGGCTGCTCGGCTGTGTTCGGCTCTCTGTCTCTTCAATCGGCTCTTCTGGCTCGCTCTGTGTTCGGCTCTCTTCACCTGGGACATTTCAAAAACCTGTCAGACCTGTCCGGGGAAAAGAGGACATCTGGTCAGCCTATTATAGTTAGTTTTTCATCTTAGATCCGCTGTGTCAAAAATATGTGAGGATCTCAGCCTGTTTTGTTCCGATCTCACTCTGCTGCTGGCTGGGGGGTTTAAAAGCTTGTCCTGGCAGCGAAGGCTGCGGGTCCTATCAGATTCCATCAGTCAGACTTGCAGGAGAACAGGTGATGTTTCTATTGGCTCCCTGCTCCTGTCAGTCACAGTTCTCACTGCTTCTGCTGGTGAGTCACAGCTCCAAGCACAGTCTCCTCGCACAGACTCTGCATTCTTATCACCACTTCAAAGCAGGCGGTATTGCTTCGTGCCATTACTGCTTTATGAATTGACATTTACTGACATGTGTTGAGGTAATTATCGCACAAGTCGGTAATTTACCTCACTGCTTGGTAACTATAGCTTTTCATGCGGTGACAGGGTTTATGAATTAACATTTTCCTAAGTGCTCGGTAAAGTCAGCTGTTTTCTGCATTACCGAATGCGGTAATGCTTTATGAATTGACCCCAATGTATGTACACTTGTATAACAGTGTACATTTGCTGCCCCATCAAAATAACTCAACACACAGCCATTAATGTCTAAACGACTGGCAACAAGTGCAGTATTGTGAAGCCACTCGTGCAGGGCTTTCTCCTCCATGCATGAGCAGCTTTGGGATTTCCTTCATTCAAGAGAACCCGAGGTGTGTTTATCAAATCTTAAAGGACACAGAGGCATGCTCTGTGTACAATGAAATGTCTCCTTTTTATTGCTGCCTCCAGCCCCCCCTCCCCCCCTCCCCCCCATGGGCTCTACTGTCCCCCCTTAAAAAAGCGCCAGGCTAGCGACAATCTGCTTGTCGCTAGCCTGCTATTTACCTGCAGCCTGTCACTCATCACCGCTCCTTCGCCTCTGTCCTCTCGCTCCCCGCTTCTGTAAGCTTCCTCCAATCGATGCTAAGCCACGACCCAGGAAGTACTTCCGATTGGAGGAAGCTTACGGAGGTGTGCCAGTGGAACAGTGGTCAGGTGACAGTGGAACAGCCTGGAGGATGGCGAGGGATCTCAAAGACTACATGGGGGCTGGAAAAAGCCCCAGGTAAGTAGAAAAAAAATCTCCTGTTTCAGGTGTACTTTAAATAGACACTAGTGACCAGCATATGGAGGCTGCCATATTTATTTCATTTTGCATGTGTCTCATTCACACACCTGAAACAAACATGCAGCTAATATGACCAGACATTAACCACAACTCCTGCTGTCATAACTAGTTCTGGGTCAGTAGCTGATATTAACAGGATCAGCAGGACAGCCAGGAAATTTTCATAGTTTTAGCACTCTCGCAGTGTTCAAATCCCAGCCAGTGCACTCTCTGCAAGAAGTTTGTATGTTCGCCTTGTGTCTGTGTGGGTTTCCTCCATGCACTCTGACTTCCTCCCACATCCCAAAAACATAAAGATAAGTTAATTGTCTTCCCCCTAAAATTAGCCCTAGACTGCGATACACAGATACATATATGACTATGGTAGGATTAGATTGTGAGCCCCTCTGAGGGCCGGTTTAGTGGCAAGACAATATACACTGTACAGCACTGCAAAATAGGTCAGCGCTACAAAAATACATTAAATACTAAATAATAGTTTCAAAGGAAAAAAAAGACTGTCTTCAACATCCCTCTAATTACAGTAACCATATTACTAACAGCCAGTAGATGGCAGTCTGTACTTAGAAATGTAGCAGTAGCTAGCTAACCCTACCTATAGGGTTAGCTAGCTCTAACGTGTGTGTGTGTGTCGTGTGTGTGTGTACAATTATCAGGGCTGGAACCCACTAGAGCGATTTTGTGAGTGTTTAGGGAGGTTTTCAAAACGCTAGCGATTTCCCTAAATGCTCAGCTAATGTTAATGGATGGGCCAAATTCCACTGGAGCGATTGTGATTTTCAAAATCGCAAACGCAAGACATGCAGCATTTTTAGCGTTTCTGCAATGCAAAGTATATAAACGCTGGCATAATCGCTCACCAAAACCTACTCAGAGCGATTTTGCTAGCGTTTTAAATTACTGCACACTGTAAAAAAATTGAAATTAATTGAAAGGACCAATCAGAATTTAAAATGCTTATCGCAACACAATCACTGGCAAAAAGCTTACACTTTTTAGAATCGCTACCAAAATCACCAGAAAACACCACCCTCGGCACTGTCCACCCTAGTGTAAAATATTCCCCCCGGGTGCCCACACATGAATACTTTACCTGTAACATCCACCGCTAGAGATGGCCCAAACCTCCGATTTTCAGTTAGCGAACTTCCTCCAAAAGTTTGGTTCGCGCAAACTTCCGCGAACCGCAATAGACTTCAATGGGGAGACGAACTCTGAAAAATAGAAACACTTATGCTGGCCACAAAAGTGATGGAAAAGATGTTTCAAGTGATCTAACACCTGGAGGGGGGCATGGCGGAGTGGGATAGATGCCAAAAGTCCCGGGGAAAAATCTGGATTTGACGCAAAGCAACGTTTTAAGGGTAGAAATCACATTGAATGCTAAATTGGAGGCCTAAAGTGCTTTAAAACATCTTGCATGTGTATATGTTACGGCCAGAACCCGAAGTTTGGCCAGAACTAGAAGTGGCCGGCCACTTCGGGTTCTGGCCGGCCAATGTGCGAACTGGCCGCTGCGCTGCGGCCAATGTGAGAAATGCAACAATTCCTGTAAGGTTAATGGTATGTTGTGGCCGCAGCGCAGCAGGCAAATGTATCACATCTTAGTTTATTCAATGAAATTAAGCCGGCGACAATGTGCGAACTGCCTTTTTTATCTGCCTCTCTCTCCTCCTCTGCCTCTCTCTCCTCCTCCCCCCCACCCCCCCCCCGCCTCTCTCGCTCTCCTATGGGCAGCCGGGCGGGGACACGCGTGTCCCTCCGGAGTCGTTCGTCGCGGCAGGGAATCCTGCCGTTCTTGCAGAGCGGGTGCTGGCAGAAGCAATGTCTGCAGCCTCCCCGCTCTGCTCTCCTGCCGCGACGAACGACTCTCCTGGACACGCGTGTCCCCGCCGGTTGCCCATAAGAGAAGGAGAGAGAGAGGCGGGGGGAGGAGAGAGAGGCGGGGGGAGGAGAGAGGCAGAGAAAAAGCCGGCGGCTTAATTTCACTGAATAAATTAAGATGTGATATATTTGCCCGCTGCGCTGCGGCCACAACATAACATTAACCTTACAGGAATTGTTGCATTTCTCACATTGGCCGCAGCGCAGCGGCCAGTTCGCACATTGGCCGGCCAGAACCCGAAGTGGCCGACCACTTCTAGTTCTGGCCAAACTTCGGGTTCTGGCCGTAACATATACATCAATCAGGGAGTGTAATTAGAGTTCTGCTTCACAGCTGTTTGTGTAGTGACGGCTATGCTGGACTGGTGCGCACCAAAGCCCTTCCAGCGCTTTGGGGGAGGGCCCAGGGCCCCCAGAAGCCCTGGGTCCCTCACTGCAGTGTCAGTTGTCCCCCCGATGGCTGCCCTGCGTGGCTTACCTTTGCCAGCATAATGATCTCTCAGAAGTTTCAATGCTTTTCTTCCATTATCAGCTGCTTTTCTCATTATAAGAGACAGACTTTTGTCATCTAGGAATTGGATTAGCTCAGCATAAGCTTCTTCATTCATTTACTCCTATATTGAAAATGGTCTGTGTCAGCTGATGGTTCATGCAGGATGGTCTCTTTAAGATTCATCAAGCGCAGATGGCCTAGGACTTTTGTCTCCCACAGCTCATAATTCTTCTCATCATCATCGAAAAGCAGCCTGTTCCATCGGCTTGTTCCCTCTCTCCTGGGCCCATAACCTGTTGCCATTTTGATTGAAAGCTAATGGGAACCCGTTTAAATAGAGTGACCAGACGTCCCGGATTGCCCGGGACGCGTCCCGGATTCGGGGTCCGCTGTTCCAGGCTGCATGAGGTCCCGGGAAACGTCCCGCTTTCAGCAGCGGGACGTCCCGGCCTCGGGACTCTGGTCACTGTATTGCATGAACTGGCTGCGGCATCTATAGACATATTGTGCTGACATATTTGCCCACATTCGTTTACTTTGTGCTGACATGTTGCCCACAATGCGTTTATTTTGTGCTGACATGTTGCCCATTGCGTTTATTTTGTGCTGACATGTTGCCCACAATGCATTTATTTTGTGATGACATGTTTGCCCACAGTGCGTTTATTTTCTGGTGTCTGGGGTAACTGTTGCTGCATTTATTATTTAATGGTCATAGTTGGCTATGTTTGCTGCTTTGGGGTACGGTATACTATTAAATAGCATCACACAGTTTCTGCACACCCATGATGCGAAACCTCTTCTGACCACATCATGGCGTAAACACTGCTTTCTTATGCCTCACTGTTACATCATTATGTTAGCTCCGCTCATACAATGTCATGGCCACACCCATTCCCCCCCATTTTTCAGCGCGGCGCTTAGCCCCCCCCCCCCCCCCCCCTCCTACCCCCGTCCCAGGTTGAACTAACAAAAAACCGGTCACTCTAGTTTAAAAAAAAACCTCAGATACTCACCTAAGGAGAGGGAGACTGAAACGGTTGAATATCGCTACGAGAGAGCCATGACAGGAGCAGGCACCGGGAGAGGAGAGTGAATGCTCTATGGCATAGAGCATTCACTCTCCTCTCCCGGTGCCCGCTCCTGTCATGGCTCTCTCGTAGCGATATTCAACCGTTTCAGTCAAACACAGCTGTCTCCCGGCCGAAGGGAGGCTTCGGAAATGCTTCGGGAGCCCGATTGCTCCCGAAGACGGGACGCTCTACACTGCGCATGCCCTCTATGACGCACTCGCCAGTGTGCCGCCTGTCTTCGGCAGGACTCGGCTCCCGAAGACTTCCGAAGTCCCCTCGGCGTGGGATGAGAACGGAGGAGCCAGCGCAGCACCGGGGCACGGGAGAGGAGAGGGATGGCTCATTAGGACCGAGCCTTCCCTCTCCTTAGGTGAATTAGTATCTGCCTTTTTTTTTTAAACAGGGTTACATTAGCTTTAAGAGCAGGGATAACTGGTTTGATGCTGTTTTCTAATCTTATCTTGTGAGTTACAGCAGATCTCTGATGGTGGATAAATTCACACAGGCACCATGCTTGAGTTTCTCAGGAACACACACACACTGTTCTCTTCTCTTCCTCTTTTCTTTTTTTTTTGTTCTGAGTACAACTTTATTTTAACACTTCCTGGTTAACAAACAGACAACATTGTCATATGACTTTAGAGGCATATAAAACATCACAAATCTTAACACTGGTAACTGCTCACTGAGCATGCAGTGCAGCCGCCTGTGAAAAAGGGCCCTTAGGCCTCTTTTCCACAGACAGTTGATAGGCAATGAAATGCCTCTCAAACTCTCACAGCTGCTTGCTGCTTCCTGGCAACTGCTTGCTGCTGCCTAATAACTGCTCACTGCTGCCTGGTAACTGCTTGCTGAGCACACAGTTCAACTGTCCATGGAAAAGAGGTCTTAGGCTGAATGACATAGTCCAGGAAGCGACCATGGAGCTAAGTCCCTCTCAGATGCCCCACATGTTTTGCAGGTATTAACCCCATTATCTTAGGAAGACATTGGGTTCAGCTCCTTTAAACATTTATTTATGAACCGGAAAGCTGTATTTCAAGTTGATCTGGTCAAACATGTTATTTTATGTAACGCAAATAATTGTAACCAAGAAGCATTAAATACAAATATCAAAAGAATTCTTTGTTCATTAGATCATCTGTGGCACAAAGGTAATTGTTTTGTCAATGATCCATTACATCTTTCATTTCGAAGTAGCGGCCATTACTAATCCTGTCCTGACAACACAGCAAGCTTGTGGAGATCTCAGAATAATACCATGTTTCCCCGAAAATAAGACAGTGTCTTGTATTAATTTTTGCTCCAAAAGATGAAAATATGTGCAAGGGCTTATTTTCAGGGGATGTCTTATGTTATTGTGCTCTTTCTGTGCTGTGTCTCCTCCTGTCATTTCCACTGTGCAGCCTCCTTCTTTGCTGAATCCACTTCTTGTGTGCCCCTATGTCCCCTTTGTGCCTATAGTGTCTTTCTGGTGTCCCCCTCTGTCACTGTGTCCTCCTCTATCCTCCTGTGTCCCCCATGTCCTCCACTGTGTCTTCTGCTGTCCCCCATGTCCTCCTGTTGTCCCTGTGTCCTCCAATGTCCCCCTGCATCCTCTTCTTTGCCCCAGCTCCATGTTGCTGTGTCCCCGAGCTTCATCCTATTGGAAAGAAGTACGGTAACTAGTGTTTCTACTGGAGCTCAGGGCCGGATTACCGACCAGGCAACAAAAGCAGTCGCTTGGGGGCCAACATTCAGAGTCAAAGGGGCCCCATCAGCACATAAACCAGCCATCGCCATCCTGTCAGCGGTGGCTGGATGGTATAATGGTTAAAAGGACTCTGAGCAGTGCAGTAACTATGGAAAGATGCATATCATTTTAAAGCTCTTTTTCTCCTCTTTCCAATGATATATAAACCGCTGCCGCCTTTTAGTTTTCGCTATTTTCGCGATCGAAATCACAGCCACAGCAATTTCGATCGCAAAAATAGCGAAAACTAAAAGACGTAGGGTGTCAGTTTATCTATCATTGGAAAGAGGAGAAAGAGAGCTTCAAAATTTTATGCATTTTTAGTTACATTGTTACACAGTTACATTTAGTTACATTGTATTACACAGGACGACTTTTCTCCAAAGTCGGCAGCTTGATTCAGCACAATGCAATGAAATATAAGGAACCCAGGGGGATGTAATTGCAAACATCATGCTGGTCGGTGTGAGGATGTAATTAATTAGTTGTGGGTATGCTTAAAGGCATACCCACAGGCACTACTCGGAGTTCCTTAAAGGGCTCTGCCTCTGACACAGGAGACCAGGGTTCGAATCTCGGCTCTGCCTGTTCACTAAGCCAGCACCTATTCAGTAGGAGACCTTAGGCAAGTCTCTCTAACACTGCTACTGCCTATAGGGCGCGTTCTAGTGGCTGCAGCTCTGGCACTTTTGAGTCCGCCAGGAGAAAAGCGCAATATAAATGTTATTTGTCTTGTCTTGTCAAATGATGCTGTGCGCTGCTGATTGTCTTCAGAGCCAGGCTCTCCTCCTAGGTCCCCCTCCTGCTACTGTGTGCTCTGCCTTTGCCCACTCCTCCCTCCCTTCCCACAGAGAACCACAGCTGCAGCAAGAATAATAGCAGCAAATGGCAAACGCTCACTCACCTATCCATGATCCAAGCGATAGAGATCCCGTTATCTGAAACCCATCTGTCTCTTCTACAGTGCAGCCGCTCGCTCTGAACTTCCAGATTCTCAGATCAGACAGGAAGTAGGAAGTAGTAACAATAGTAGTAACAGAGCGGCAGCACTCTAGAGGAGACAGATGGGCTCCGGATGACGGGACCTCTATTGCTTGGATCGCAATAGGTGAATGTGAGTCATCTGGTGCTGTCATTCTCCCCCGCTGTGGCTGCCTTCTCTGCTGGACTATCGTATTCACTGGGATGGAGGCTGCATGGTGGCTGTCTAGTTTGGGAGGAAATCGGTTGTTCAGTGGTGGGGGTGGTTATGTAATTCTGTTTGGGGAACGGCTTCCAGTTTGACGTTGTCCAGAGCTTTCTGCTATTGCCAGGCTGGAGATGCAGGGGGAAAGATCTGCTGCTGTGATATCTGGCGCCCTCTTCACAGGGGTTCCCCCTGTGAGTGCAAATGTCCCATCCATACATCTCTCACTCTGCATTTTGCCGCTGCTATTCCCTGCATTGTGCACCCACAGAGGAAAGCGGGCTGTTGCCCATAGCAACCAGTAGCTCAGCTGCCCCGGTGTGTGCGGCATGTTGCTGTGCAGCTGCATCTTCTTATTCTATTACGACATGATGGGGGGGGGGGGGCCCAAATCAGTTACTTTGCTTAGGGCCCCATTTAGCCTTAATCCGGCTCTGCTGGAGCTGATGGTCTCGCAGGCGGGGCCATGGATGACAAAGCCATGGTCCCCCTGCGAGACCATCGGCTCCAGTAATAACACAAGTTGCCTTACATCTCCCCCTTACTGCTGTTAAGGCTTTCTTTCGAGGTAGGGATTAACTACTAGCCCGACCGCTCCACGCCAATTGGTGTGAACGTGGCGGCAGCCCCAGGACTGCTCCACGCCGATTGGTGTGAATGAACGGCCTTCTATTGGGCTAGCAGGAGAGTGCCGCTAGGAGACTGTTAGATGGTGAAACCGCTGTCGAATTAGGGTGTACAGCACTGCAATCTAAGGCAGCGCTGTACTGGGGACAGCCATGTGTCACGGCTGTTCCCCTGGGGGACACAGAAGCGATCGGCAGTGATAGGCTGACTAGGGGAGGGACGGAGAGAAAATTCTTAAAGAAATAGGTAATATTATTAAAAAAATAAAAATATTTACAAAAATAAAAAATAAACATTGGGGGAGTGATCAGACCCCACCAACAGAGAGCTCTGTTGGTGGGGAAAAAAGGGGGTAATCACTTGTGTGCTGTGTTGTGCGGCCCTGCAGCTTGGCCTTAAAGCTGCAGTGGCCCAATTGAAGAAATATGGCCTGGTCTTTAGGGGGGTTTAACCTCCCTGGCGGTACAATAAATCCGCCAGGGGGCAGCGCAGCACTTTTTTTTTCAATTTTTTTTTTTAAAGCATGTAGCTAGCCTAGCGCTAGCTACATGCTCCCCCCCCCCCCCCCCCCTTTCGCTATCCCTCCCACCCTTCCGATCGCCGCCGGCGCTTTTATCCTGCAGGGAATCCCGTTCTGAACGGGATTCCCTGTATGGGCTTCCCCGTCGCCACTTTGAGAAAGTGGGTAAGTATTGGCTGCTGATTGGGATGAAGTTCAATCCTGGGTTAAAGTTCCTCTTTAATGGCCCGTTTCCACTATAGAAGTGATGCAAATGCGGCTACCTCCACTTGCCTTTGTGTCAATTCTGCATTTCCTGATGCGGAAGTGAATGGAGGCGATGCAGATGCTGCTGAGCGAGAATCTGCAGCATGCTGTAGATTCTCAAATCGCTCCACACAACCAGCACGCAAGGAAACTGTTCCATTGCTATGCATTGGTTTCAGGACTCCCGCAGTGCGATCGCACCGCATGTAATGGAAACAGGCCCTAAAGTCATGAATTTTACATAAAAAATAGAGGTACTCACCTATGGAGATGGCTCTGGGTCCCATAGAGCCTTCTCGTTCCTCTCACAGTCCCCTCGTTCCAGCGCTGTCAACTCCATTGATATCCGCCGCCACGGGAGGCTTCGGGAGCCTGAGTGCTCCTGAAAGATGGGCAACTCCATACTGCGCATGAGCAAGAGAGAGCGCGCTTACGCATGTGCAGTAAGGAGCGGCCTGTCTTTTGGAGCACTCGGGCTTTCTTTCTGAAGCCTCACAATGCAGTATACAATCAATCTGTTGGATCCCTCAAACGGGGGTGACGGCGCTGGAACGCGGGGACCGGGAGAGGAACGGGAAGGCTCTATAGCACTCAGAGCCTTCACTCTCCTTAGGTGAGTATCTGCTTTCATTCTCTTTTCCACCGGCAGTTGAACTGTGTGCTCAGCAAGCAGTTACCAGGCAGCAGCAAGCAGTTGTGAGAGTTTGAGAAGCATCCTCTATAATAAAACCCAAGTGTCTCTGCGTCCCTTGTACCTGTGTGTGTGTTTTGTTGTACTGCACATGTGCAGGGAGGGATGCAGAGACACTGAATTTGAAAATATTCCCGCCAGACCCCCCCCCCCCTCTGGGGGGCCGCCGAGCAGGAGGGGTAGCTGGCAGGACGGGGGTATTGGGCCTAGCGGCGGGGAGGGGGGTCGGACCCCCTCCCTCGCCTGGGTCCCCCGTTCTGCGCTCCCCTCCAGCCTTAAATCGAAGCAGCCGCTATTTGTAAGAGGCACAGACGGGGAGGACTCACCTCTTCCCAGCGTGCACTCCACTGACGTCACTTCCTGCAGCGTTGCAGGAAGTGACGTCAGCGGAGCGCACGCTGGAACGAGGAAGAGGTGAGTCCTCCCCGCCCGTGCCTCTTACAAATAACGGCAGCTTCGATTTAAGGCTGGAGGGGAGCGCAGATCGGGGGACCCAGGCGAGGGAGGGGGGGGTCCGACCCCCCTCCCCGCCGCTAGGCCCAATACCCCCGTCCTGCCAGCTACCCCTCCAGCTTGGCGGCCAGCTCCCCGCACCCACGGACAGGCGGGTGCCGCCCCTGGAAATTTGCCGCCTGAGGCAAAAGTTTCACCTCATGAGCGGGCCGGGCCTGGGAAGGAGCGTTCATGTGTGCGAGTGCTTGCGCGTGGCGGGTGCGCGCGGCGGCAGATGTGCACATGCGACGGGTGGGGATGCACATGCATGCGGCAGGCACCTGGTGACAGACCTAGCCTGTTTTTACCTGGCTAAGGTCACTAGTGCTATAGATATAACACAACAATCAAGGACAACCACATTGTCAGAAGAAGGGGATGGGGAACTGTGTGATAATAATTATTATTACAGTATATTCAAATCAACTATAGAAGTGAATATTATCAACACAGAACCAATAAAGAGCTAATACTGTGTTTGAGGGGTGGGACTCCTCGAGGGCCCCTCTAGCCCAAGGGCTCCGATGCGGTCGCTACCTCTGCACCCCCTATTGCCACTGAGAGGCATTTCACTGCCTATCAACTGCCCATGGAAAAGAGTCCTAAATTCACTTTAAGGCAGTGTTTCTAAACCTGGGGTCTGCGGGTACATCAGCAGCTGTCAGGGGGTCCCCCAGGGGCCGCAGACAAAATGGCGGATCTTGCCCCCAGAAGAGAAGTGTCAGGCAGGGCAAGCAGTGTTGGTGGCAAGAGGCGCAGCAAGCCAGCAACTTACTAGCCCAGTTCCCGCGTGGACTCCTGTCACTGGGCTCTCCTTCTGTCCGGGCTCTCCTCCTGTCGCCGCCTCGCGTCCTGTCGCTATGGTTACCCGGCAGCCTCTCATGACATCAGAGTTGCTGCCTGAAGTAACCATGGCGGGAAGACGCTGCGAGAGGAGGAGAGCCTAGCAAGAGGAGTCTGCGCGGGAACGGGGCTATGTAAAGTTATACTGGGGCACTACCTGGCTATCTATACTGGAGCACCTATAGGCTCGCTAACTACACTGGGGCACCACCTGTACCTGGCTATCTATTCTGGGGCACCACCTGTACCTGGCTAATCTATTCTGGGGCACCACCTGTACCTGGCTATCTATTGTGGGGCACCACCTGTACCTGGCTAATCTATTCTGAGGCACCACCTGTACCTGGCTATCTATTCTGGGGCACCACCTGTACCTGGCTAATCTATTCTGGGGCACCACCTGTACCTGGCTAATCTATTCTGGGGCACCACCTGTACCTGGCTAATCTATTCTGGGGCACCACCTGCACCTGGATTATCTATTCTGGGGCACCACCTGCACCTGGCTAATCTATTCTGGGGCACCACCTGCACCTGGCTAATCTATTCTGGGGCACCACCTGTACCTGCCTATCTAATCTGGGGCACCTATAGCTCGCTACCTACACTGGGGCACCACCTGTACCTGGCTATCTATACTGAAGCTCCTATAGCTCTCTGCCTACACTATGGCATCTGTACCTGGCTACCTAAACTGGGGCACATATAGCTTGTTACCTATACTGAGGGCACCTGTACCTTGCTAACCTATACTTTGGGCACCTATGGCTGGATACCTATACTGGGGGCACCTATGCCTTGATACCTATTCTGGGGAACCTATACCTGGATACCTATATGGGGGGCACCTTACCTAGCTAGGACAGAGGGTCAAGAGGTGACACAGGGGGACCTAGAGGGGGAACATAGGTGACACAGAGGGGGTCAAAAGAGGTACAGGCAGAACAGAGATAATACAGGGAGATGATGTGACACAGAGGGAGACAAATGAGGCACAAACTGAGGTGACACAGAGGGGGCAAAAGAGGCATAGGGAGAAGAGAGGGGACAAAAGAGAATGGATTTGGGTTAAAAATGGACACGGTCCTTATCTCATTTATTAACCAGGGACAACCTGTATTTCGCTAGTATTTGGCTCCACCCACATCGTGCAATGGCGACGCCCACTTTTGACAGCACATTCAGTTTAAATGGAAAAACAAGTACATGAACTGTTAGTGCAAGAAATCGTGACGATCATAATCGTATCGTAATTACGATTTGGACATTCAACTGATTTTGTGTCATTAGTAATTTTGCGTAATTTCATGCTGATTTTAGTGGTTAGCAGCAAAGCCCCCATACAGGCTATCTACTGCTACTACTAAGCATGCTATTGTCACCAAAATAATATTTCAAAAAGACCTTGTATTTTTTGAGAAAATCAATTTGAAAAAATGCAAAAGGAAAAATGTTTTTTAAACTCAGAAAAACGGCAGTTTAAAAAACATTTTTCCTTTGCATTTTTAAAATCGATTTTCTCTATTTCGATTTCACTATTCCCCTTAACGTACATAGCAATTTCGGTGATGATAGCATGTATTGTATGGGGTTTTTGTTATTAACTGCTAAAGTCGGCACAAAATTACACAAAAATGAAAGGGACACTTAAGTCAAACAAAAAAAATGAGTTTTACTCACCTTGGGCCTCCAATAGCCCCCTGCAGCTGTCCGGTACCCTTGCCGTCTCCCTCCGATCCTCCTGTCCCCACCGGCAGCCACTTCCTGTTTCGGTGACAGGAGCTGACAGGCTGGGGACACGAGTGATTCTTCGCGTTCCCAGACACATTAGCACTCTCTATGCTGCTATATGGTGTATGATATATGCTATAGCAGCATAGATGGCGCTATTATGGCCAGGAACGTGAAGAATCACTCACATCCCCAGCCTGTCAGCTCCTGTCACCGAAACAGGAAGTGGCTGCCGGCGGGGCCAGGAGGATCGGAGGGAGACGGCGAGGGCACCGGACAGCTGCAGGGGGCTATTGGAAGCCCCAGGTGAGTAAAACTCATATTTTTTTGTTTGACTTAAGTGTCCCTTTAAGCGAAATTGGGAAATTGCGGTTCCTCATTTTGTTTACAAATGAAATCAATTACGATTTTACCCAAAATATCGCATCACGATTTTGCATTGTAATTGCAAATTATGATGCGAAATTACGTTTATGCTAAATTTTTGTCATTACTAGCGGGCAAACCTTCGGCCAGAGCGATCACAAATGATTGTTTCATCTGGCAAAAAAACAAAAATGTCTGTAGGCCGCTTTAGTTCAGAGAAGAACTGCCTCAGTGACGCTGTGAATGGTTTATCTCAATGGACAATCTTAATGGCTATTTGTACAGAAAGGGAAGTGTTTCATTGGTTGGGATTTGGCAGTCAGGGGAGAGTTTCTTGCCAGCGCAGGTTAGCTTGAATACAGCAAACTTTAATCAGACAAAAGTTTTGATAACACACAAGGGTATTTTGTTGCCTAGATTTCGAAAGCTTGCGAGTGGGGATTAAAGAATCAGTTGATGTATAAATACCACATTGCCGGCAGCCATTGGTTTAACGGAATGACTCAAAACAAAGAGTGACTCAACCCCGCTTCCATAGTTACTAGATGGGCGGAACACCTGCCAGCTACCTTAAAACTAACCTCATTCTTACCTCAAGGCGAGGTGCATCTGAATGAAATAACTATTTCAGGTTTTTTGAGGGGAATCACTAACTGACCTCACCCACAGAGACTCCTGCACCTGAACTGCCATCATGATGGTCAACTCAAAACAAGCATCTCCCTGACAACCAAGGCCGGCACTGCCATTGAGACAAAGAGGGCAGTTGCCCCAGGGCTCAGACCACTCCAGGGGCCCCTGCACAGCCGGACCCACTAGGTCATAGCTCCCAACTGTCCCTCTTTTGGAGGGACAGTCCCTCTTTGGGAGCCCTGTCCCTCTTTCCTCCTCATTTGTTCCTCTTTCAGGACTTTGTCCCTCTTTCTATCTAAATATGTATATTGCTCTACTAAAAAATGTGTTTGACTCTTTATTCCCATCCTTTAAATTGATATATTACTCATTTTAAAATGTTAATATGAAGGAAAATGAACCAGGATAGAAAGGACCAGTGTGGTTTGAATTATAAAACCACATATTTTTGCGTGACCACAGGTGTGACGGGGGCGTGATCAGGGGTGTGGTAGGGGCGTGGCTTAAGTGTCCCTCTTTCTCATCTCAAAAAGTTGGGAGGTGTGCCCTAGGTCAGTGTTTCTCAACATTTTATTCGTATGTACCCCTTTTAAAACCCTGTACTCACCAAGTACCCCCTAGCATAGTAAACATTATCACAAGTACCCCTTGACAAATATATATTTAAAGCTAGTACACGATAATTGGTTCTAAACTATTTCCAAGCCTTTACTATTGCATTTAAATAGCTAAAATACTAATTTGGTGTTGTTTAAATAGGATTTATCATTTTCTACAACTCTAAATTTGTTATTCTTGGTTAAGTATATAAAGCCCGAGTACCCCCTGGAACTATCAGAAGTACCTCCTGGGGTACGCGTACCACACGTTGAGAACCTAGGCCCTAGGTGGTCTCCTGCTGACTGCTACCCCAGGGCTCCTGCACGTTCTGTAGCTGAGCTGCCTTGTAAGAACTCACCCATCCCGGCCGCTGCTTTATTCCGATCTCCGTCTTCAGCCCAGTTGCCTGCCGCTTCTCTATGCCTGGCCATGTTATTTACACATACCATGCGCCCAATGGAGAAGACGCAGGCAACAGGGCTGAAGACTGAGATTAGAGCGGAGCCACCGCCGGGACAGGTGAGTTATCACGAGGCAGCTCAGCTATGGAACATGCGGGACCCTGGGAAGCAGTCAGCAAAGGACCACGTGGGGGGCTTGATGGAGAGGGGGCCCCAGGGCCTAACTTTCCCGGGGAGGGGGGGGGGTGGTAGGGGGCCTACAAGTTACTTTTGCCTCGGGGTCCCTGATGGCAACCAGTCCCTAAATTAGGGCCACTTTAAAGAGGTGTAACTACTTACTCCTCTTATCTGTGTACGGATGTATTGGACACCGAGAGTGTCCAGGTAACTGGGGTTTTTAGAAACGGCCGTCTCTCCTCAGACAGCTGGACTGGGGTGACCAATACGCATCCTAGCGCTAACCTCATCCACTTTTCCTTACCCCTTTTGTTGTGTGGGCGTTACTCAGTCAGGCCCTTCTATCTTCTACTGCCTCTTGAAGCTTGTTTGCTGCTTCAATGATACTATATAGCCATCTCAATCTCTGCCTCCTGCTTTTGCCCTCAATCTTTCCCAGCATCAGAGTCTTCTCCAATGAATCCCAATGAACAGTCAGGATGAAATTGGAACTTTAACCCAGGTCCTGTATTGCTGATATTGAGGTGAAACCCCTCCCACAGTGTGATGTCATGACCAAGGTCCTTACAGGAACCTTGTTGCAATATGGGAAATAACAGCCTTTCCCAACTACCAAGCAAGCAGTATCTCCCTGCATAGAACTCTCAGTATCGAACATTCCGTACAGATCCCCTGGCAGGACTAAAGATGTCTCCACCTGTGAAAAATTTCAGAATGTAATTCAGGGTGAGGAATGATTTTACAATGGATAAAAATTGACTAAATAATCTATAAATAAATATTGTAAACAATACACAATTTTACGGGAGGCTTCAGAATCTTTCGGGAGCCCAAGTGCTCCCAAAGATGGGCGGCTCCGCACTGCGCATGTGGGGGCGCTCGAGAGAGTGCAATTGTGCAGGTGCAGTATGGAGTGCTCCCGCAGACCTCCAAAGTCTCCCGTGGCGGCACAGAGCAATATTCGACCTCACCGAAATGAGGGAAGGCTCTAGAGGACCCAGAGCCTTCCCACTCCATAGGGAAGTATCTCTTTTTTTATATATCCACTTTAAACTTGGCTACTTTTGCACCAGTGGCATATCTAGAGGGGTGCAGGCATGGCTTGTGCCATGGGCGCCATAGCACTATGGGCGCCATGCTTGCCCCTGTGCTGTGCCACCATGCTTGCCCCTGTGCCTCCCCGTCACTCAGACCTCAGACCAGATTAATTCTGTTATCTGGGGAACATGGCTACTTAGATAGTTACTTAGCGTAGAGTACAGAGAGAGAATAAGAAGAGATATTTCCCAAAAAGTAACTTTGGCAATATCGCGAGCCAAAAAACACAGGCAACCATAATACATGTAGGCGAGAAGGGGTGCTGTATTTAGAGGGGATGGGGGCTCTTACTTGGGGGGGGGGGGCAGCCTTAGGTTTCACAGCGCCCTGAGCGAAACCTGATCTTTGCGCCTCCCCCTTCATCCTCTTTGCACGTGCGCACGCACACACACACACACACGCACACACACACACACGCACGCACGCACGCACGCACGCACGCACACACACACACACACACACACACGCCCATATGCAATTCACCTTTTCTCCTGAGTTACCTCCTAGGACAGTGGTTCACAACCTTTTTGAAGTCGTGACACATCACGCCAAATGCTCAGATCTCTGTGATACATCACATATGTATAATAGAAAAAATACTATTATTAACCACGAAATGGATGGAAAGATTGCATTATCCTGAATAAACTTAAAAATGAAGGCTAGAACCTTTCCGGAACATTAATCAAAACAATCAGTGGGACATTTAGGGCCCCCCCCCCCCCCCCCCCTCATTTTGGAATGATTGCACAGCACCGACAATTTGCACCACACATTATAGCCACAGTGCGCCCACCCAAAAAAAAACGCCCTCAGACTCAGTATAGGTAGGTAGCCAGGTATAGCTGCCCTCAGTATAGGATCTCATGTGTAGGTGCTCTCAATATAGGTAGCCAAGCATAGGTGCTCCCAGTATAGGAAGTCAGTTGTAGGTCTCCCTCCATAGGTAACCAGGTGTAGGCGCCTCCAGTATAGGTAGCCAGGTGTTGGTGCCCTCGGCATAGGTAGCCAGGAGTAGGTGCCCCCCCTAGGTAGCCAACTATAGGTGCCCCAGTATAGGAAGTCAGGTGTAGGTTCTCTCAGTATAGGTAGCCAGCTATAGGTGCCCCCAGTATAGGAAGTCAGGTGTAGGTGCTCTCAGTATAGGTAGCCAGCTATAGGTGCCCCCTTGAAAGCCGGGGCGTCCTGAGCGACCACTCCAGTCGCTCAGGTCAAAGGCTGGCTATGCTAGTGACTATTCCTCACCCTCAGTGCACTCTGGGATATTCCTGGCATGTCCTCCAACAATGTTTTGATGGATGATTTTAATATCTGATCCGTGGCCTGGCACATCACATGATCGCTTTTGTTTATTACAAAATAAAGGTATTTGTTTAGACATACACATATTTCTAGCCTAGTACAAAGGGAAGAGACCTATTAGGTTAATAAGACATGTGCCTGGACAGGAGTTTTCAGTCCTACCCTCACTTACTGTAGCTTCTAAGGTTAAAGCCCAACACAGATCTAAATTTACCATCTAAGGCCCATATGCAATTACGGTAACTTTTTCTCCTGCGTTTTCTGCCAGGTACTTGTCAATAAAATGCCTTTTAACCACTTCACCCCCCCAGTGCTAAATTTCTCCGTCCCTCTGCGCACCGCTTCACCCCCAGGGACGGAGAAAGGCGCACTTGTTTGTTTACTGGCTGGGAGTGGGCGGGGACCTCGCGCGCACACTCCAGCCAGCCAGCACAGCAGGTGACTAATTGGATGTTAGGAACAAGCGTTCCTAAATCCAATTAGACGCGCCGATTGCGGACACAATGGAGACTGCTTCAAACAGAAGCAATCTCCATTGATAACAATAAAATGTAAACAAACGTGCAGCGCGCGATCGCGCGCCCCCGCGACCCGCGCGCGCACGCACACACCCCCGCTCTGCAGTGCAATGATTGGTTATGGGGACCCCAGTCCCCAATAACCAATCATATCACTGAAAAAAATCAATAGAAGCAGCGCTGCAAAGTACAAATCGCGCTGGTGCTTCAGGGGTGAAACCCCTCCGTTGTGAAGTGGTTAAACCACCAGTAAGAAAGAAAATACTACTTCTTGGTACTTTTTCAATTGCAAAATGCTGAAAAGTTATTTTAAGCTCCTTAGCGGTAATCCCGAGTCAGGCTCGGGACAGAAAGCCACAGAACAGGGTGGTAATCCCGTTATATGCAGGAGCTGCTGCAGATCTCATTGTAGTATGATATTTTCTTGTTTTTAGGGTCCAAAAAAATTGGACGGCTTTTAGACGGTTAAGCAGGTTAAATAGGAGATGAAAAATTATCTCCTAGGAGAAAACAGGAAAAAAATGTTAATTGCTTGTGGGTCTAAAGGTGCCCATAGACCTAAAGATTATGGGCAGATTCGACAAAGAGAAATTTTTTATCTCTAATCTTATCTGATTAGAGATAAATTTGTCTTTTGTCAATTCTGCCCATACACTACAGGCCGATTCCCGTCTGATTTCAGCATGAAATCTTCAGAGAATCGCCTGAGCCCGCTGCCCCCGCACTGCTGCTGCCCCCATGTATAAATATGCCCCTGTGTGCATACATTACCTGTCCTGTTGCAGCCTCCGCGCGGTGTCCCGTAACCTCCGGGTGGCTATCCGTACCTCCGGCTATCCGTACTGACGTCAGACGCTATGCACCGACGTCAGATAATATGCTCCAGTAGCGCATACGGAATACCGCCCAGAGGTTACGGGACACCTCGCGGAGGCTGCAACAGGACAGGTAACATATAAATGCACACGGGGCGCATTTATACATTGTGGCGGGGGTTTTGTCGTCTCGTCGCTCGCTTGGAAATCGCCGCTGTACTGCCGCACACCCGACCAAGCAACTTCGGCCCGACATCTTGCAGCATGCTCGATAGCAAAGCGACGAATTTATGTCCCGAAATTGGTTTCTTTGTCGGTCGGGCATGCACTTGGCAGCAACAATTTTCAACCAATTTGATTATAATAATCGAATTGGATGGTCGATCGGCCACCAAGTCGCCTGATGTATGGGCATCTTAATTAGGGATGCACGTCAGATTCCGCGGAATGGAGATTTCCGTGATTCCCGTCGGAAATTGGCAATTCCATTCCGTTGAGTCAGAACGGAAAAGCTATAGCGGTAAACGGAAATAGCGGAATTTCTATGCGGAATTCCGTCGTAATTTAAAACAGAAGCGTGTAAAAGCTGCATTAGCCAATCAGAAGGGATAGACCTATCACAGAAGCTTAAAACATGATGATTTCTGCATTAAAAGCAAAATTTCTGCACCAATTAGAGTCTTAACAAAAACCAACCAATCCTACGTTATCAACCAGCTCCTAGCTACCTATCATCAGCTATCCCACCCATTTTGTATATGAGAGAGGTGTGACAGTCACGAAGCTTTTGGGTTTCAGTCTGGTGTTGGAGAGAGGAGAGACAGACCCATATTAGTTGTTTCAACATAAAACAATAGTGTGAGTGTGAGCTATATTAGTAGTAGCTAGCTAGGTGTATTTGTGAGAGAGTGACAGTAGATTCAGAGGTGTAGCTAGGGTTTTCAGCGCCCGGGGACAAAGACTATTAATGCGCCCCCTAAGGTGAAGGGGCGTGGCCAAATGTGGGCATGGTTATGGGTGGAGCCAAATGTACATGGAGGTTAGCAGGCTCACGCTCACCCACCCTCCCTCAGTATGTACCTTCCAGCATGTTCCAAGACAAATTCAGCAATCATGAGCCCCCCCCCCCCCCCCCCCATCAAGACAAATTCCACAATCATGAGCAAACATGAGGCCCCCAACATGACCAACTCAGCAATCATGAGGCCCCCAACAAGACAAATTTAGCAATCATGAGGCCCCCAACAAGACAAATTTAGCAATCATGAGGCCCCCAACAAGACAAATTCAGCAATCATGAGGCCCATAACAAGACAAATTCAGCAATCTTAAGGCCCCCAACAAGACAAATTCAGTAACCATGAGGCCCCCAACAAGACAAATTCAGCAGTCATGAGGCACATAAATAGTCAGCATTTCACATAAATAGGCAGAATGCCCCCTTAATATGGTAGACACCTCTCACCTGGCAGCAGTTCCCCAAAATATACTCAATCTGACAGCAGTGGTTCCCCAAAAATAGGTAGCCCCAGGTCTATAGGTGTCCCCAGAATAGGTGGCCAGCAGTATAGATGTCCCCAGAACAGGTAGCCAGGGGTAGAGATGTCCACAGAACAGGTAGCCAGGGGTATATGTACCCAGTATATGTAGCCAGGGGTATATATGCCCAGTATATGTAGCCAGGGGTATATGTTCCCAGTATATGTAGCCAGGGGTATAATATGTGCCCAGTATATATAGTCAGGGGTATATGTGCCCAATATATGTAGGCAGGGGTATATGTGCCCAATATATGTAGGCAGGGGCATATGTGCCCAAAGTAGGTAGCCAGGGGTATATGTGCCCAGTATATGTAGTTAGGGGTATATGTGCCCAGTATATGTAGGCAGGGGTATATGTGCCCAGGGTAGGTAGCCAGGGTTATATGTGCCCAGTATATGTAGTTAGGGGTATATGTGCCCAATATATGTAGGCAGGGGTATATGTGCCCAGAGTAGGTAGCCAGGGGTATATGTGCCCAGTATATGTATTTAGGGGTATATGTGCCCAATATATGTAGGCAGGGGTATAGGTGCCCAGAGTAGGTAGCCAGGTGTCCCCCTCCCCAGCAGGAGGGGAGCAGCGCAGAGAAGAGGGAGAGCTGTGAGCAGCGGTAGGGAAGGGGTGCAATCTCCCCCCTCCTTCCCTCACCTTAGGTGCTCTCCCTCCCTCGCTCTCCCCTCCATTACTGTCCGGGTGGCTGGCAGCGGCGGGCGGAACTTACCTCCGTCTCGTCGCAGCGCCGGATGGATCTGCCGCTACTCTGGTCTGGTCCAGACCAGAGCAGCGGCTGCGGGACCCGAACTTCCGGCCGGCGCTGGAGCGAGACGGAGGTGAGTTCCGCCCGCCGCTGCCATCCACCCAGACAGTAATGGAGGGGAGAGCGAGGGAGGGAGAGCACCTAAGGTGAGGGAAGGAGGGGGGAGATTGCACCCCTTCCCCGCCGTCCGCACAGCTCTCCCTCTTCTCTGTGCTGCTCCCCTCCCCCCCCCCCCCCCCCAAAAGAAAAAAAAACAAACCCCCGCAGCTCAGCTAGGCGGAGGGCGCCCTTGGGGACCCGGGGCACTTGTCCTACCCCGACCCCCCCTAGCTCTGCGCCTGAGTAGATTGTTAGTTTGAGTGATAGATTGTAGTGTAGTGTACTAGTAGTTGCTGTGTGGAGAGGGTTAGACAAAGCAAGCCAGGCCGCAGGCTTAGTGTTTGACAGAGTGAGAGAGGTGATTGATTAGTTGAGTGTAGTGCAAGTTTTTTTTTTTTTTTCTAAGTTCATTTTTTTTCCTTTATTTTGTTTTTGAGTTATTTTCTTTCTTTATTTTACTTTGGTTCTGTCACTCATACCCCTTCCCCAGTAAAGTTTTTGGCCCCAAAGAAATGGAGCGAGAGCAGCAGCAATTTCCTGCCACTCCTAAAAGAAAATGGAGTGATGGTGGTGTTGAGGGTGGCAGCAGCAGCAGGTGGCATTCCCCCCCTGGTCAGAGATGGCTTCCCTGTGTTCAGACGCAGGAAAATTTTGACAGAGCAGCAGGCGAACAGGGTAGTTGATTATTTTGATCAGGAACCCTCTACCCAGTCTGATTAACTTGAAGCTAGTTGCAGCAGCACCAGTAGTGGCCAGGTTCCTCATGACCAGAACCCGACCGCAGCTGTTTCTCTTGACGAGGTTGCTTCCTCCCAGTACTCTCCTCCCGAAGTAAAGCACACCTACGCCGATGAGAGAGATGTGGAGAAGGTTTGGGAGGAGGCATTGGAGGAGACCATGGGACCAAGCTCCCAAGAAGTGGTGGGTTCTGTGGTGACAGAAATGGCCCCTGTGTTTTCTTCATCCAGTAGTAATCCATCACAACTGGGAGCTTATGTCACCACCAATCTACATCACCACCAGTCAAATACAGAGGTGTTTCGTGGCCAGGTGGAGGGTCCAGAAGAGTCACTTATGGGTTCCAGTGATTTGGTTGAACTGGATGATGTTTTGGATGATGAGGTGGCTGATCCACCGTGGTTGCCATCTGGTGGGTTAGGCACTAGCAGGCGTGAGCAGCATGGAGAAACAGAGCTGACGGTTGGCCAGCAGCCTGCAAGTGCTTTCCCGTCTGTTGCTGTCACTTACAGTAAGTAGTAGAAATCTCACATTACCGACAGGTTTTGGGCCAGTCCATCTCTCCAAAGGGGATTCTCAGCATGGCTTTTATTCTTTATAAAGACATTCCCTGAAAATGATTAATATAAAGATGCTGGCCAGCCTCCCTGCTCACTGTACACTATTTTGGCAGTTGGACAGAGCAACTGCCATTCATTAAGTGCTTTTAAAAATAAAGAAAACACTGAGAACCCCCCTATGAGAAGATGAGCTTGTCCAAAACCTGTCGGTAATGTCAGATTTCTACTACCTACTGTAAGTGACAGCAACATAGGAGGAAAGCAATTTATGGCTCATTTTACTCTGGGAGAAATGTACTTCTTATTTGTATGTGTTTTGCATTTTAAGATTTTCATGAGAGTTCCTCTTTCAGAAACATTGGCACATCTTGCAGGCAGATGAAGAGTTGGTAGGTGTGCTTCCTGAAAAAACAAATGTTATCTTCAGAAGGGCTCCAAATATAAAGGTTTCGATTACAAGCAGTGCTACGGACATCTCCAGAGAACCATCTGGGAGGTTAGGAGACTTTTTGGGCTTTTATAAGTGCGGCACTTGCCATGCCTGCAGGTACTGCACAAAGGTTACAAGAAAAACTACTTCTATCACAAAAAGAATAACTGGAGAATCTTTTCCCATAAACATCACTCTGAACTGTGAGTCGAAAATGGTTGTGTGTCTCCTTGAGTGCCCATGTGGTTTACAGTATGTGGGGCTGACCACTCGGGCACTCAGGGAGAGAACGTCCGAACATGTTAAAAACATCAGGAAGGGTTTTATGGACCACTCGGTCTCAGCTCATTTTAAGGAAGATCACAATTGCAATCCAAAGGGCCTAATCTTTTCTGCTATAGCTCAGGTAACAAAAAATTGGAGGGGTAACAATATGGACAGAGACTTGGCTAAATTAGAAATGAATTGGATAGTAAAACTGGACTGCATGCATCCAAATGGTTTAAACATAGATTTTAACTTGAACTGTTTTTTTTAGCAAATAGTTGAATAGACTGTGATTTAATACATGTGAACTACTGGTGCTCTATAGAAAGGATGTTGAATTGGGACATTGGTGCAATTAATATTTATAGATTAAAAAAAAAATCTTGACCACGATATGGCGCGGAAGAATTTGTTTACACTGCCATATAAAAATAACAGAGTAACCAAGCAGCTCAGGGTGACCCAAACTACTAGGAATGTATAGGGGGATAAAAGGAACCAAAAAGCCCTCCTACTAAAAAAGCAAAGCTTGGTGTAATTGCCTTCTTAAAACAGAAGGAAATTTGCAATAATTCAGTTATAAGTGAACATTTGTGGTTACCCACAATGCCCTACTGAATATGCAAATTATCCCTTTTCGCCCTTGTTAAGCCAAGCAAGCATCCAGAACCGCTGGTATATAGCAAGCCTATAGTTTTAAGTTTTACAGAGCCATATCAAACCCACATGTAGACAGCCTGTTTCAGACTTTTGGTCCTCATCAGTACATGGCAGGGATTGATAAGGCTGTATGAAATAGGGCTTGGACGAGTACAACAGAGTAACCAAGCAGCTCAGGGTGACCCAAACTACTAGGAATGTATAGGGGGATACAAGGAACCAAAAAGCCCTCCTACTAAAAAAGCAAAGCTTGGTGTAATTGCCTTCTTAAAACAGAAGGAAATTTGCAATAATTCAGTTATAAGTAAACCATATAAAAATAAGGATGAATTGGGACATTGGTGCAATATAAACTTTGGCCACTAGATGGCGTTGAAGAGTTTGTTTACATTGTCACATGAAAAATGAGAAATATTTGGGACTTTGGTGCAATATAAACTTTGGCCACTAGATGGCGTGGAAAAGTTTGTTTACATAGCCATGTAGAGACATTTGAAAAGACTAATGCTACGTACACACATGCGACAACGATCGTTCGTTGAGAACGAAGAACGAACTTTTAATTGATGAAAGAACGACCTAAGTAAAGTTAGTTTTAAAAGGTGTGTAACGATCTGATCGTTAGAACGAACGTTACATCACGTAAAGCAACTATTGCGCCTGCGCATAAAAATGAGAAGTTTCACGGAGAAATAGTGAAATGCGCATGTCAAGCCTAGTACGAACGACCGTTTCCAACAATGTACTACTTTTGCAAACGATCGTCGTTGGTTAAAATCCGCCGAGACAGAACTTACTTTTGTAGCGATTTGGCTCGTTCGTCATTTGCCTTAATAGTCGGTGGTTCGTTTTTTGTAACGATCGTCGTTGGTAAAGATCGGGGAACGATCGTTACAAACGACTATAGTCACATGTGTGTACGCACCTTTAGGCCTCAATTCACTAAGCTTATCTCCTGTCTTTAATAACTCTTCTAGAGTTGTTACCATGGTGATAAGGCATGTAGTATTCAGGAAACATTTTACCTCAGGCAAACCTAAAGTTAACTCTTCTGTCTTTAAGTTAACTCTTCAATCCTTAAAATAACTCCAGAGTTAAAGCCAGGCTGTTTATTAACTGCATGTGAAAATAACTACAGAGGAGGTAAATTAACTACAGAGGAGGTAAAATAACTACAGAGGAGGTAACTTAACTACAGAGGAGGTAACTTAAGGAATGAAGAGATAAGATAACTCTCTCTTATGTGGAGGTAAGTTTTCTCTTGCCTTATTATCTCCAACATGATCTTAGTGAATTGAGGCCAAAGTCACTTGGTGACTAGAGATGGCCCAAACTGTTCGCGGGCGATTCTCTATGTGCCTACACTACTTCCGGTACGGCTGCGGGCACTCTCTGTGCATGACGTCACGCACATGCGCAGAAAGTGCCCGGCAACAGGAGCGCAATCTAGGACGCGCACCGCCGGGCCAGCGCAGCCGTACTGCTCCGGGTCATAGCAGTCCGGAAGTAGTACAGGGTGAGGTGTTCGGGAACCGTTCGCCAACATCTCTATTGGTGACATGTTAGTAATTATGCTGCACTTTAGATTAATGCCATTTTGCACAGCATATGTCTTCCTAGTTATTTAACCGGTAACAGATTTTTTTATACTTGTTCTAGATTGATGTTTTCACTGTATATGATTTTAACAATTTTATGCAATTTTAAAACTGTTATATTTTAATTTAATACTAAGCCCCATGTGCCGTGTTTACTTGTATATATTTTTTTTAATTTTTATGTCGGGTGCGACGTCTTCATCCCATTGATGGCTTGGAGCGCATACGGTGAATGTAACCTTTTAATTTATATGTCGAGTGCGACGTCTTCGTCGCATCACTGGTTTGCAGCGCATACGGTGGATGCGACCTTATCGTCGCATCCTTAAGCAGAACGCATATGCGCTCCAGTGACGTCAGAGGTTAGTGACGCGAACCGGAAGTACTCAGAGTGATACCGGAAGTGGGTATGCCGGGGATTGGTGGCCACGAATCCGAACGGCACACATGGGACCTGGTAATTATATGTTTTATTATATATAGATGCACTTTGCCCGCCTGCTTTCGTACCCCCTGATGACGGTGGCAGGCTGAAACTAGTCGGGACGAGAGCAGGCAACGCTGCATAGATCACAAGTATTTTGGAATACTACCACATTGAGTGGGAAGTGTACTAGCCTGGAGGGTCTCTACTGAAGTAGGACCCTCTGAATGTGAGTGTACTTTGCTGTACTTGTGAAAACGCTTTTACTCAAATAAATTTGTCTTTGGAATATTTCCACTGAGAGCTTCCCTTTTCTGCTTATATCGTGCACTGAGTTGCACCTTAGGCAGTGGCGTAGCTAAGGAGCTGTGGGCCCTGATGCAAGTTTTACAATGGGGCCCCCCAAGCACTCTATACATAACAATTTATACGGCGCACCAAAACCTGCCAATGGCAACTACAGTGTCAGAGGTACAAGAAGGTGATGGGAAACAGTTTGTTAATGATTACCACAATTCAAAGTATCTATAAGAGGGATTATTACGAGCACAGGACCAATAGATAGCTAATACTGTAGTTGAGGGAGGGCCCTTCGGGGCCCCACTGGCCCAGGGGCCCCGATGCGGTCGCAACCTCTGCAACCCCTATTGCTACGCCCCTGACCTTAGGTATATAAAGACCATGCATGGGATCTCTGGAGGTGGAAGAATTGGATTGCCAGTATCCTGAGGTGGATTACTTGAGCACTGCTTTTTCTCTGACAAGAAAAACAAATTTCTGATGCTGTGAAACTGTTAAAGAAACACCAAGCCTTTCCAGTGCTGCTTAGTAGATTTTTAGTCCGGAGGTTTACTTTAAAGGGAATCTGAAGTGAAAATAAACGTATGATATAATGATTTTATGGATAGTACAGCTAAGAAATAGAACATTAATGGCACAGATTTGAGTCTCATATTGATTCCAGTACAGGAAGAGATAAGAAACTTCAGTTATCTATGCAATCAAGCTTCTCTGAGCTCTCTGACCCAACTCGGGTCGGCTACAGTGTTGTTTTCTGAAGCACTTATCACAACCGCGTACGTACGAAAAGGGCGTCGGGAAAAAGGGCGCGTGGTATAAACGATAAATGGAAATATCGTTTATAGAAATTATTGTGTAGAATTTCGTTTATAAATAGTGATTTAAAAATGTATAAATCACTAAATAATGTGTATGAGATCGGCAATTCTTAAAACGTTAATCTTCCCTGTTTGTAAAGTGAAACTTATATTTTCGTTTATTAAAAACCCTCCCTGTACCTATCCCTAACCCCTAGACCCCCTGTTGGTGCCTAAACCTAAGACCCCCCTGTTGGTGCCTAACCCTAAGACCCCCCTGTTGGTGCCTAACCCTAAGACCCCCCTGTTGGTGCCTAACCCTAAGACCCCCCTGTTAGTGCCTAAACCTAAGACCCCCCTGTTAGTGCCTAAACCTAAGACCCCCCTGTAGGTGCCTAACCCTAAGACCCCCCTGTAGGTGCCTAAACCTAAGACCCCCCTGTTGGTGCCTAAACCTAAGACCCCCCTGTTAGTGCCTAAACCTAAGACCCCCCTGTAGGTGCCTAAACCTAAGACCCCCCTGTTGGTGCCTAAACCTAAAACCCCCTATGGATAATAATGTTTTACAGACATGAATAAATAAAGAATGTAAAGAAAAAAAATGTAAATTATTTTTTTGGGTGGATAATAATGTGTTAGAAATGTTTTAGAAATAGTGATTTATTATCTTCATAAACGTTATTAGTCACGGGCTCATTTTGTAAACTTAAATCATCACAAACATAGTTATAAATCCTTAAAAATCTCCGGGCGCCGTTATAAATCCTTAAAAATCTCCGGCGCCTTATTTTCCCCGTTCAGCGCCCATTAAACGATATTTATAATGAAAGTGAATGGGGCGCCCTTTTTGTCCACTTGTCTCATGCGCCCAAATCTACTGCTTCCATCACAACCTGCCTCTCATGGTCTCTTGTTTGTTTAAGATTTTACTGCCAGGAAGGTCAAAGGGTCATTAGCTCTGCTCTGTTTCATCGTTTAAACTGCAAATATTAGAGAATGATGCAATGTTATATAAAAAAAGCTATATAACTGAAAATAAAAATTTGAGATTCTTTCCTTTGCTACTAATGTTCTATGAATTATCCGTACTACACATACAATTCATTAAATCATACGTTTTTTGTTTGTTTTTGCTTCAGTTTCACTTTAAAGGGAATCTAAACTTATGATGTAATGATTTGTATGTGTAGTACAGCTAATGCTGGGAATACACGGTACAAACCAATTGTACAACTCGATTGAGCCATTAGATGGCTCGATTGATAATCTCCGACATGTCCGATTACCCACCCGATCGATTCCGCGCTCGATACATACCACATGGGGGATAATGGAAAAAGTTAAAGAAACCGAGCAGAAGATAAGAGAATTGCCCGTGGGGTTGAGCGGGGAATCGATCGGGCGGCATAAATGAGCGGTACAGTTTGTACCATGTATTCCGGTCATTAGAGATAAAACATTAGGAGCAGAGACATGAGCCTAAAACTGTTTCCAGTACAGAAAGAGTTAAGAAACTCCAGTTGTGATCTATCAGAATCAGAATCTTTTTATTTCGCCGAGTACAACGCAAGTTGCACCCGGAATTATTTTTGGCACATACAGGGTCGGTGGTGGTACAATAGTATACATGCAGAAAAATGTACATACAGTAGAGATAACCATACAGTGTCATGCGCACAGAATAGGGTTATGCACACCGCATAGAACATGGAACAGTGTATACATACAGTGAATAGCATAGTGAGAGAAGGACCAGAGGGGGAACTCTGAGTGCTATGTTGAGCGGAGCAGCCACCATTTTGTGGCGCTCAATTTGCTCTGCAGCAGTTCAGATTACCCTCAGTGTGTCCTTGGGAAGTACAGAGAGAGAGAGAGAGAGAGAGAGAGAGAGAGAGAGAGAGAGAGAGCGAGAGAGAGAGAGAGAGAGAGAGAAGAGAGAAGAGAAAGAAGAAGAGAGACAGAGAGAAGGAAGAGACCCCAAAAGTCCCTAAGTATGGTGGCAGTGGCCTGGCTGGCCGGAGTACCCCATGAATTGTCTGATGTAACATTTGCTTCAGCAATCATCCTTGCAGGCGTGTGGGGCGAGGGTGGTCAATCACCCAGAATCCAGCCTGTTGCAGGAGAGCACCATACCCTGAGCTATGCTGGGCTGCAGGTAACTTTGGCTGGAGACTAGGCTGTGCTGCAGATACCTGTGGCTACAGAGTGGGCTAGCATGTCCAATGTAGGCTAGCATGTTCAGTCCCTCCGTAGTGTGTCGCTGACACCCTGAGCCTCTCAGCTGTGGGTGCAGGCCCTGATGACTGGAGCCAAGGGACTGTGTGCTGCTTATGGCCTGCATGATGGTTGCTTCTGGCGTTGGGTGCCCCTGATAGCAGTCCTCAGCTGGATCCGGGTCGGTGCTTGCTGATGCTCCCCCGATCTATGCAAAAGAGCCACTGATCTCTGTGACTTTCAAAGTCGCAGAGAGCTCTGTCTTCTGAAGCTTGTCTCTCTCAAGTGTCTGTCACTGTATTTTGTTTTTTCTGCAGAGGACAGTTCAAAAGTTCACTCACCTGCTCTGTAAAATGTAGAATGCTGAGTGTAATGTGTAAACTGCAAATATTAAAGAATCATGCAATGTTATTTAAAAAAAAATATATAACTTTGCTACTAATGTTCTAGTAATTATCCGTACTACACACCAATTCATTATATCATCATTTTTTTTTTCGCCTCAGTGTCACTTTAAATGCAAAATAAGACTATGGTATTTCAGAAAAGTCCTGTTGAGAATTAGGACTATAGTTTGCTTATCTCCACAGGTTTGCAATGTTTTGGAGTAGCACCATAATATAGGCAGTAGTTCCTAGCAGCATCATAGGGGACAGTTTGGCTGGAGCAGCGTGACAGGACGTCACAGCCAGCGTATAAGAGTCATATTCTCATGACAATTAGACAATCATATGACTATGCACCAGGGTTCCTCTAACTCTCTTTGCTTTGGTTGTAGATGGATTTTGTAACGTAGGATGAGTCACAATCATCATGTGCAGGAATCCAAAGTTATTAGTCAGGCGATTTAGAGACAGACTTAGAAAATATAAGAATCAGAGCTCCAGCCTATACTACATATTTTAAGCTCTACAGAAGTAAAGGATATATTTAGTTTAGGAAAAAGAGTCACACCAGAGTTACCAGTGTTGGCTAATGCTTATTGTTTGTATATACCATGTAACTATAGTCACAACAACCATACAGCATGCCATGGTGCCCAGGTGGAGGGGTGAGAGATTGGGTGGGGATGGGGTTTACTGGAAGCCCTATTGAGAGATCCAAGGCCCACTCATTCACTTAAAGGCATCCAAGCAGCTTTACGTTTCTGCAGTTTGTCCTGGTTTCTAATACTGAGGGATCTAATTTTATTTTGTTAAAGTGATTTCAGGTTTATTTTAAAGGAAATCTGCAATGAAAATAACAGCCCCTGGAGGGTACCTACCTCAGGATGGGGAACCCTCTTGATTCTATTGAGGCTTCCCCTGTCCTCCTCCAACTAACGGTGGTTTCACTGGGCCCCTCCAAAGGGCGGCCATGTATATATGTACCTTCCCTGGCTCCAGTGCAGTAGCGGCTCTCGGCTCAGGGTCAGGCAGAAATAGCCGATCCCAGTTGGATCCGCTCTATTGAGCAGGCGCAGGTGACTTGCGCCTGCGCCTGCTGCTCAGACTGGGATCAGCTATTTCCGCCTGATCCCGAGCCGAGAGTCACTACTGCGCCTGCGATGGAGCTGGCCGGGGAAGGTAAATATTGCAGGCGCTACTGCGCCTGCACCACAGCCTGACAAATTGTCTGCTGTGGATTCGGAGGGGCCCAGCTAGACCACCGTGGGACGGAGGAGGATAGGGGGAAGCCTCAATAGGATCCAGAGGCTTCCCCCTCCCAAGGTAAGGACCCCCCCAGCCCAGGGGCACTTTTTTTTTATTATAGAGTCTCTGTAAATAAACAGCCCCAATAAAAGGTATCATCCTGATTTAAAACCTCTTGCTTTTAGGCCGCGTGCACATTTCCAACTGATGTTACCCAGCAAGGATCTGCTGTGTAGCTGACAACTTGCTGTGTTGCTATGCGTGGGGGGCAACAGAGGGACGAGAAGCAGCGCATGCGGCAGGGGAGCGGCGCAAACAATGGGATCGCAGAGGGGAACTGCATTGCTGGGGTTGAGTAGAACCGCCCGGCATACAGCAGATTCGATCACTGTGATCGAATCTGCTGTGAAATCGATAATGCAAACAGTAACCGAAATCGATTCAGTCGATCTGTGCAGGTGGAAAATTTTGCTCGATCCCCGGCTGGTTTGGAGCGCATTATCAGCTGCGTTTGATTCAGTGACAACCGGCGAAGCATAGCGGCAGCAATATCATCTGTCCGGCCGGCGCGAGTCTTCGGGATCCGTTCAGTCACACTTCTTCCGGCTGGCCTTCTTCATCTTCTCTTCACTTCCTGTCGCCTCCTGTGACAAGCCGAAGTTCAAGCAGTAGAGCGCCCTCTACTGTTTGAACTTCCACTTGCCAGAGGACGGGACAGGAAGTGAAGAGGACATGAAGGACGCCGAAAGAAGTGTGACTAAACAGATCCCGGGGATTCGCGCCGGTGGACAGGTGATGTTATTGCTGCTGGCCGGGGGAGTAGAGGCGGCGAGGCAGGCGGCAGTGGCGGCTCCACAGGTTGTGAATCGGTTTCATGCTGAAATCGATTTATATCTGTGTGCAGTGTATGGGCAGCCAATAGATCCCTTTGTGATCAGATTCAATCAGAGAGGGATCTATCTGTTGGTCGATCTGCTGGCAATCGACCAGTGTATGGCAGCCATAAGTCAGGCATGTGTATGAGGCTTTAATGCTGGGTACACACGTTACGTTTTTTCGTGCGATTTTGCGACCCGATCGTTTTTTCGGCACAATTCCAGACTCAATTCTGCGTCAGATTCTCTTATCTTCATTCGTTTTTCTTATCTTTTTCCATTCACCGCTATGAGAAATCGAGCACGGAAACGATCTGGAGCAATATCGGA
This sequence comes from Hyperolius riggenbachi, assembly GCF_040937935.1. NCBI lineage: Eukaryota > Metazoa > Chordata > Amphibia > Anura > Hyperoliidae > Hyperolius > Hyperolius riggenbachi. The sequence goes on along the minus strand of NC_090654.1, from coordinate 259,451,333 downwards.
CATGACGGATTTTATCTATCGGATCTATCTATCACACGGAAAATCGTAAGGCATAACATGACACAATACTCTACTACTACTACTACTATAAACAATGCATTCTAGGTTACATAAGTGGTCACAAGATGGATAGCTATCTGCTTTAACTGAAAGCAAACATTTGACATTCTTGATCAACAAAAGTGAATTCCACTGAGGGACTTGTAACAATGAACATTTGTTCTGTGAAGGACATATTATTTGAGTAAGAAAATCCTAGTGTCTCTGAAGGTAAAACGGTTGTTTTTTTTTGATTGCGTAAAGGTGGCCATACACTGGTCGATTTGCCATCAGATCGAGCAACAGATAGATATCTCTCTGATCGAATCTGATTAGAGAGACATCGTATGGCTGCCTTTACTGCAAACTGATTGTGAATCGATTTCAGCATGAAATTGATTCACCATCTGTGAAGCTGCCGCTTATATTCAACCCTCTTAAGCTGGATTTATTTTATTGACTCAAGCATAAGTCTACACAGAAAAGTTAATGGCTGCACTCTGGCTCTGGAAGGGTTATTGACTGCACTGCATACAATATTGCAGCCATTAGCCCTCCTGTCCTAAGGGTTTTTTTTTTTTTAAGAACCAGCGATTTTTAAAATCGCCCTAAAAGCGCTTATGCAATGATTCCCTAGTGTTCACATATGAGCGGTTCAATTCCGATCCGCTCTCCAAAGCGCTGCCTGTACCATTTTCGGGGCGACTTGCCGCAACGGAAGGTATAGGGAAATCGCACAGCGCTTGAAAAAGCGCTTTGCATGGCGATTTCCCCAGCGCTTTCATGAATAAATACATTGGGCTTGATTCACAAAAGAGTGCTGTTAGCACGGCCGTTTTTCGCGCAAATTTTCTTGTTTGCGCGCAATTAAACGTTTTCGCGCGAAACCGATGACGATTGTATGACCATTGTATTTATTCATTTTTGGGTGAAAGAGTTCACTTCCTGACTAACGTCAGGAAGTGAAAAAACTAATCACTCTGCAAAAGCGCTTATAAAAGCGCTTTACAAAAAAATCGCAATGCGCAGGTAAGCACTAAAAAAAATTGCGCACAAAATCGCAAAACGCTGGCATCAGCAATTGCGATTTATGAAGTGAACAAGGCCTTTGAGGCTGGGAGCACAGTAGGCCGTGCAGAAATCATGACTTTTCTTCACTGTGCGTTTGTTTTTTTGCTGCGTTTTGGTGTGCGTTTGCGTTTTTCATGCATTTTACGTTTGCATTCTTATTAATTTCTCTAATCAATGTAGCTAAATACAGAACTTATTTAAAAAAATGCATGAAAAATGCATGTGAAGGTTCTTTTACAGCACATGCGATTCCATTTTACGATTTTGATGCAATTTTACATGTGATTCCGTTCTTTTGATGCGATTGAAAAAAGTCCTGCACACTTCACTTTTTTCTGCATTTTTCGTCTTGTGTTGCTAGCATCCGGTGAATCGGAAATCAGAATTGCGAATTGGAATTGCGTTTTGCAGTGTGAAAGAATCCTAAAAGCGCATTCCTCTGTGTCTCCACTGAGAAACATTATGTGTATGGGTCAGCCACGCGTTTTGTAAAAAAATGCGTGCAGCATGCTTTCGCGGACCGCACTGGTCCAAAACGCATGCAGTGTGAACATCAGACAGTGCAGTCTATGCACTTCTGATGTTGTGCATGTCTGTCTCCTGCACGCGTTGCTGAAATCCGGACGGCAACGCATGCAGTGTGAACATCAGACAGTGCAGTCTATGCACTTCTGATGTTGTGCGTGTCGGAATCCTGCACGTGTTGCTGAAATCCGGACGGCAACGCATGCAGTGTGAACATCAGACAGTGCAGTCTATGCACTTCTGATGTTGTGCGTGTCGGAATCCTGCACGTGTTGCTGAAATCCGGACGGCAACGCATGCAGTGTGAACATCAGACAGTGCAGTCTATGCACTTCTGATGTTGTGCGTGTCGGAATCCTGCACGTGTTGCTGAAATCCGGACGGCAGCACGTGCAATGTGAAGGAGGCCTTAGAGCAGAGAGGAAGTTCTGACTGAGTTCAGGTAAAATGGAAGCTAAAAGCAAAAAAAAAAGAAACTCATTCAATGGGAAAGTTCTATTTTTACCATCCCACTAAACCAGTTTGGCTAAAGTTTCTGCTGACGGAAAATATAACCGTTCTGCGTAGCCTAGCAACAGGCGTTATAATCCGGGTAATTCTCCTGGCTTCAAGTAACTCAGAGCAGGTCCAGCCCAGTTGTGAGTAGCTGCTTTGTGCTGGAAATGTAGATGATTGCATTGGCCTCGGGCAGTGTGGATTGCTGTGGTGAAAAGCTACACCTAGACACAGTGATCTTCCCTTCTTCAGAAAGCTGCAATGTGATATGCAGAATAGCACAAAATTCAGGGGCATAACAAAAGACCCTGCAAGGGATGCTGCTGCAGGGGGGCCCAGAAGCCACAGGGGGGGGGAGAAGTTTATTTTCCCTGTCCTGAGACACTGACAAGTAATGGCACGGAGAGAAAAAAATGTTCTGCTCTCTGCACAATTGTTCTAATGACTGCATCTACTCAGCTACTGATAAAGAATCATACAAAGATTTGTAGACAGTCCCTATTGAGTATGCAGCAGGCTCTTGTGTACAGCACCCAGCCCCCAACCTTTCTACCCCTCTCCAAGTGATGTGTACTATAGTGATGCTGGAGAAGTTTGCAGAGCCAGTTCTGTTCCATCAGAGATGGACAGAGTGAGTGTAATAAGCTGAGGCTGGGAGCACACTGTCTGTCCGTTTTCTGTACGTGTTTTCTGCACACCATGTGTGTCTGTATGTGTGAAAACATGCATTTTTTTTTTTATCACAGAAGCTAATGTAATTGATAGAGAAAATGCGTGTAGTGTTTTGCTGCTGTCTGTTTTTATCTGCATGGGGAAAAACACATTCAAGGGTGCACTAGCTAATGGAATAACATTGGTTCCCCCGGTTACCTGTGCAGAAAGGGAGGGGGCCCCATCCAAAGTTTTGCAGGGGGGCCCAGTGATTTCTAGTTACACCCTTGTCACAAATCCTGTTATCGATGATCAATTCTGGATCTAAAGCTGAACCTCAGCCTATCCTAAATAAACAGCATTGTCCTGTCATACCTTCATTAAAAATGCTGCAATGAGGTTTTCTATTCAGTTAGTTCAACCGCAGCAAATGCCTTTCAGGAAACACTATCCGTTATCAGTAGTAACATAATTTCCGTCTCTTTCCTCTTCAACTTTCTCACATTGGGCTTGATTCACTAAGACAAATAGCACGCCTTATCAAAGTTAGCACGCCTTATCAGAGTAGCATAGCGAACTTATGCCTGCTAATTGGCAATGACGAGAGCTCCACTCGTCCTGCCCGGAGCCCCTGCGGGTTCGTAGCACTCGCTATGCTACTCTGATAAGGCATGTTAACTTTAATAAGGCGTGCCAACTTTGATAAGGCTATTTGTCTTAGTGAATCAAGCCCATAGAGTATGCCCATAGAGTACTGGTTTGGCGGCCGATCGACCACCCATTTCAATAATTATCGAATCCGCTGACAATCGGTGCCGTCAAGAGTGCCCGATTGACGATGCGACCAATGTCAGACCAAAATTGTTCACATGTATCGATTGGACATGCTTGATCAGGTGCGCAGCAGTAATAGCGTGTGTTAATTGTGAACAACCCTATAAGGGGAAAAAAAAAGTTAATTGTGAACAACCCTAATATCTGATGTCGTCCTTCCCACCCCCCTCCCTTTCGCAGGGCATGTTCAATAATACGGCACTTTACTTGCCGCCATCCGCGCTGCTGCTGGCATCCGGCCCCACGTGACTACCGGAATATAGCATGTGGGGCATGTGGGTGACGACACACTCCCGCCGTACGTGCTATAACACCGGCAACTACGTAGGGGTGCAAATGTGGAAGTACAAGGGTGGTGGCAGCAGGTAAAGTATAACTGCACAGGCACTGGGGGGAGGGGGGGGACACATTATTATTATTATTTATTTATATAGCGCCAACATATTCCGCAGCGCTTTACAAAGCACAATAAGACGACAAGGGGACCATAGGTACAACTAACAAATGTACAGCAGAGTTCCAAGCAGCACAAATATTGTTACAAAAACAGTAAACATTAGGAGGATGACCCTGCCCTTGCGAGCTTACAATCTAATGGGTAGTGGGAGACACACTAGGTAAGGGGGTGGAGGATGGATGAGGCAGTGACCCTTTGCCTCTGATTACATTGTGACAGATAAGTAAATAAGGGCTATAGAATGTTATAAGCTTGTCTGAAAAGGTGTGTTTTAAGAGTGCATTTGAAGATGGCCAGGTTTGGAGCATGACGTACAGGCTGTGGAAGAGAGTTCCAGATAAGGGGTGATACTCGTGTAAAGTCCTGGATGCGAGCATGAGAGGAGGTGATCAGCTTAGAGGCCAGGAGAATTTCTTGGGAGGCGCGAAGGTTGCGGGATAAAACATTAGGGGGACAGCAGATGGTCACAAGGCTGATTCCTGCAAGATTTCATGCTAACATTGATTAGGCGTAGGCCTGCAGTTTATGGCAGTAAATAGATCTCTCTGATCACTTACAATCAGAGAGAGATCTGCCTCTTGGTTGAACGCCCGCCAAAAATCAATGGGCACCTTTATTCTCTATCGCATGAAGAGCGAGTCTTACTGAGCGCCAAGAATTTTCTGAATACAGTACTTGGTATTCTTGAAATCAGAAATACCGTATATTTTACATAAGGTCGGATGCTCATGCTCTCTCTCTGTATAGGTGGCCATACACTGGCAGATGGCTGCCTGATGTGCCCATCCAGGGGCGTAGCAATAGGGGGTGCAGCGGTAGCGACCGCATCGGGGCCCTTGGGCCAGAGGGGCCCCAAATGGCCCTCCCTCAACTACAGTATTTGCTCTATATTGGTCCTGTGCTCATAATAATCATTTATATATATATACTTTGAATAGTGGTAATCATTAACAAACTATTCCCCATCCCCTTCTTGCACCTCTGACATTGTAGTTGCCATTGGCAGCTTTTAGTGCGCCGTTTCAATTGCTATGTATAGAGTGCATGGGGGGCCCATTGTAAAACTTGCATCGGGGCGGCGGGGCCCACAGCTCCTTAGCTACGCCACTGTGCCCATCTACTCAGAGAGGGATCTGTTCCTGCCACACACAGCACATAGATTTCTAATACATTTCAGAGTGAAATGTATTAAAGAGAACCTGAGGTGGGTTTGTGAAAACATAGTAGGACACAGAGGCAAGGTCTGTATACAATGACCAGCCTCTGTATACTTCCAGGGGCGTAGCAATAGGGGTTGCAGAGGTAGCGACCGCATCGGGGCCCTTGGGCCAGAGGGGCCCCAAGGGGCCTTCCCTCAACTACAGTATTAGCTCTCTATTGGTCCTGTGCTCATAATAATCACTTCTGTAGATGCTTTAAATAGTAGTAATCATTAACAAACTGCTCCCCATCCCCTTCTTGCACCTCTGACACTGTAGTTGACATTGGCAGGTTTTGGTGCTCTGTATCATTTGTTATGCATAGAGTGCTTGGGGGGGCCCCAATGTAAAACTTGCATCGGGGCCCACAGCTCCTTAGCTACGCCACTGTATACTTCCAGCGTTCCTGCAGGCCCCCCCCTATTAAAAAAAAGCACCGCTCCCCCACATCCTGTATAGCGTGGCTCCCCATCTGTGTCATTTCCCTCCCCACCTCTGTAAGCTTCCACCAATCAGCTTACAGAGGCGGGAAGGGACACGGGCGGGGACCCGCTTTATACAGGAGGCGGTGGAGTAGTGGGTGAATGACAGGCAGGAGATAAATAACAGGCTAGGGACAATCTTGCGTGTCGCTAGCCTGGCGCTTTTTTTTAATGGGGGACAGCAGAGTGCGGGAGGGGGGGAGGGGCTGGAGGAACACTGTAAGAACACAGAGGCTGGTCATTGTGTACAGAAAATGCCTCTGTGTCCTGACATGATTTATCAAACCCACCTGCCTGTACAAAGATGGCCGCGGCTGCGCAGTCCGCATAGCCACGAGTGCGGCTGCGCAGCTCTAGGGCCAACCCCCCGATCCACGTAACAGGCTGTTTCCTGTAGCGTGGATCGGGGGGTTAGCCCTAGAGCTGCGCAGCCGAAACTTGCGGCTATGCGGACTGCGCAGTCGCGGCCAGCTCCGGCGGCCATCTTTGTACAGGCAGGAGAGCCCGGGTCGTGAGGTCGGGAGCCGTTCGGGGGGCTACTGAGCGGCGGGGACCCGGTGGAACGGCACAGAGGGAGCGGACGGCGTCCTCCTTGCCTTTCAAACTGATGAAGGTATCTAACTTTCATTTTTTTTTTTCTACATTTGGCCTCGGAAGTCCTTTAAAGCAAACCTGTAATGCTTAGTCACACAATGAAAAATTCTGTCAGATTGAGGGTCAAATTGTTTATTTCCGAAAGGTCCAATCTGATTTCCTATCGTTTTTCGATCAGAAAATCAATCAGAAAAAGGATCGGGAATTTGAATCGTCAATCTGACAGAAAATTGCATTGTGTGTGCTAAGCATCACTTCTAAAGAGGCAAAATTTAGACACCTCTGAATCCTCCTGAGGCTTCGCACGTCCTCCTGCAGACCACTGGTCCCTGCTGCCCCCACCACCCCCTCCTGCAAGGAGGAGTGCGGACACACTGCGCAGAAAGGCTTGTGCTTGCTTAGTTGCTTAGTGGCACAGAGCCGCTCGGCAGGAAAAAGCCAAACCTGCTTCTGGGGTATACTCTACTCCCTCCCTCTACTGAGGTTAGTACACAAATTGGGCACTTTTTTCCTTACACTGTTAACCTCCTTTGCGTTATGATTATTTCCAGATTTAGGGTCTAAAAGCCGTGCAATTTTTTCACAAGCTTTTAGACCCTAAAAACAAGCAAAAACAAAAAACATACCACAGAGAGATCTGCAGCAGCTCCTTCATATAACTCACTCAGGCACGGGATTACCGCTCTGAGCTGCACATTTCCATCCCGACCCTGAGTCGGGATAACCGCTAAGGAGGTTAACAGAGTGAGCTAACAGGCCCTCCAGGTCTCCCCCCAGCCAATCATGCTCCCCAGGACCCCTGCAGAGTGCACTCACCTGTCCACATCCTCCTGTGTGCTCCTGTATTCATCCCTGAACATTGGCACATTTTTTCCGTGACCCGAGGATTGCAGGTACTCACACAACATGCGCCGGGTCACAGAGTACAGGTGCTGGCAAGGATGAAGGACACAGGAGATTAAGCGCCACCCCGGTGAAGTGAGCGGGTGGCGCTTAGAAGCTGGGGGAGACCTGGGGTGCCTGTCTCCAGCTCTCCAGCTACGGGGCCCTATGCAATTGCCTACATCCCCTTCAGGAGAGATCTTCTGTCTAACGCCATTGATAATTTCTACCAATTGTGGCTGTAAATCAGTTGAAATGACAACAGGGTGACCATGCTAGGGAGTCGGTCATAGTGATCGGCTCTGCCAAGGAAAATGAGTTAATGTACGGGCACCTTATGTATATGTACTTTTCTCTGCCTGGCCATACCCCATACAAGGCGCAATCTGGTCTACCGTCTAATCCTGACACTTTCGTGTAGTACGAGAGATTACCTAAAGAATCTAAAAGAAGTATTCTAAAATCTGTAGGTCTTCTTACAACATAAATGTTGGGAAATTGTCCAGCCAAGATTATGTGGTGAATGGCCAGGTAGTGTTCCTCAGTCATGAGACAAATCAAGCAAGGGCCCGTTTTGCACTAGGGTCAAATGTGGCCCGAAACTGCATCGGATCGGCAGCAGTTCTCCTCAGGCAGAGAAACGCTGCTTATCAATTTCAATTACTTTCAATTGTTTGCTGTCCGATCTCCTGCCCTACTACCGGTGCAATTAAATTACACTCGAATTGCGGAGGTGAGGGCTGGAGGAACGCAACAAGTCAAGTCTGAGCACAGCTGTGGCCACGCTGAGATCTGACTTTATGAGGGGGGGGGGGGAGCATCTGTACATGCTAGATTCTAGGCAGGTACTTGGGGCCTAGTGGGTGTCAAGGGGGCCACCTGCCCAAGCACTTTGCATAACAATTGATACGGTGCACCAAAACCTGCCAAGGACAAACACAGTGTCAAGCAAGCTACACACACATTTCCAACAAGCACACAATGTGCAAACGACCACCCTCACGACACGACGAACCGAAAGACCTGATGTTACGCACTACCTGTATGTCCACACATCCGAAAGGATAAACAACCAACTCATTTATATACTGTGCACAATGGCGGAACGATGGACTACACATTGAAAACAAGTACAAGTCGTTTAACAGTCGTTCAAATGACTTGTACACACGGACCATCAGCACAATATTAGACGACCGTAGGCCAACAAAGATCCGACAGTCGCTCGTCAAGTCGTTTGCACGCTTACGCAGACCGAATTGCCGTCCAACAGTCACTCAGGCAGTTTTGTTGAGCGTGTGGACGGGCTTTCTGAGGTGCAATTGGACGGGGAACAGTTTGTTAATGATTAACTACTATTTCAAAGCATCTATAGACAGAGGCGTAGCTAGGCTTTTCAGCACCCGGGGACAAAGACTATTAATGCGCCCCCTAAGGTGAAGGTTGTGCCGTGCCAAAAACGGGGCGTGGCCACATAATAAATGTGGGCATGGTTATAGGTGGAGCCAAATGTACATGGAGGTTAGCAGGCTCACGCTCACCCACCCTCCCTCAGTATGTACCTTCCAGCATGTTCCAAGACAAATTCAGCAATCATGAGCAAACATGAGGCACCCAACATGACCAACTCAGCAATCATGAGGCCCCCAACAAGACAAATTCAGTAACCATGAGGCCCCCAACAAGACAAATTCAGCAGTCATGAGGAACATAAATAGACAGCATTTCACATAAATAGGCAGAATGCCCCCTTAATATGGTAGATACCTCTCACCTGGCAGCAGTTCCCCAAAATACACTCAATCTGACAGCATTAATGTCCGGGTGTCTGGCGCAGCAGGCGGAACTCACCTCCATCTCGTCGCAGCGCCAGATGGATTTGCCGTTACTCTGGTCTAGTCCACACCAGAGCAGCGGCTGCGGCACCCGAACTTCCGGCACTGGAGCGAGATGGAGGTGAGTTCCGCATGCTGCGCCAGACACCCGGACATTAATGGAGGGGACAGCGAGGGAGGGAGAGCACCCTAAGGTGAGGGAAGGAGGGAGAGATGGCCCCCCTTCCCTACCGCTGCTCACAGCTCTCCCTCTTCTCTGCACTGCTCCCCTCCCCCCAAAAAAACAACAACAAAAAACCACTGCAGCTCAGCTGGGTGCCCTTGGGGACCCGGCGCCCGGGGGCACTTGTCCTACCCCGACCCCCCCTAGCTACGCCCCTGTCTATAGAAGTGATTACCAGCCCAGGACCAATAATACGCTAATACTGTAGTTGAGAAAGGGCCCCTCTCAGGAGCGTAACAATAGACTCTGCAAGGGATGCAATAGCAGGGGGCCCTGAAGCTGCAGGGAGCCCTGTCCTGAGAGAACGATAACTAAGGGTGGGTCGAAAAAAAATACTTTCTGCTCTCTGTACAATTGTTCTAATGACTGCATCTGCTCTGCCACTGATAAGGAATCATACAAAGTTTTGCAGACAGTTCCTATTCAGTGTTCAGCAGGGTCTTGTGTACAGTGCTGTTCTACCCCAAACCTTTCTGGGGGAGGGGGTTACATCGCTGGCCCCTCTGCGGTCGCAACCTCTGCATCCCCATTTTGCTACTATGCCACCTTCTCTGACCTCTCTACATTTCAGCTTACCAAAAGGACCATACGGGGCCCCAAATCTAAAACCTTGAGACCACAGGCTCCTGCCTAAGTTTCCTTATGTATTATTCTGCTCTATTGAGCCATCTACTTCTACTGTCAATACTTGTACGCTCAGCAGTGGATGCATTTTCAGCCCCATGGAATTTTCTAGCATTTGTCAGATATTTGTAATTTTACAGAAGATAAACTTTGTTTCTGTATTTCCTAAATCCCTGGCCCCTCCCCCGAGAGGAATGTGAGAATTCAGGTTTTGGGGCGAGCTGGCACTGCTGACAGTGGGCTGTGTTGTTGGTCCGGTTTTTGCAGAGGGAGCTCCTGTGGGTGTGGCAATGCTAGGCGTGTTCTATTCCTGCTCTCTGAAAAGCAGCTTTCATAAGAGCTGTGCTGCCTGTCTCTGCTCCATCCTCCTCCCTGCCTGATCTCCGCTGCCTCTGGCTACATCCATCCATCTGTAAGTACTTCCAGCAAGTTTCCATTATTTGTAGAAGCACTTGTAACAATGTTTACTTTGCTTTAATCATCACATGACCAGCCTGTTCTATAGTATATGTTTGGGGTAATTTTGTGGAGTGTGTTTTCTTACTTTTGCCCTGTGTGTGTTGTGATAGTATTGCAATGCAACAGTTCTGAAAAGTTGCAACGTATGTTTGATGTGACTGTATAGTGAGGCATAGAGCACTATAAAAGTATGCTTCACTGCCACTGTAAATCTGTGCGTTGCCTAGTTAACAGACTGCATGTTGTGTGTTATTGGGTTGGAACACCGGCCACTATGTGCGCAGTGTGAAAGTCCCATAGGAGTATCATTGCATTATATTGCAATGCAAAAGGACCCTAGATGTGCAAACGTCGCATCAACATTGCAATGGATATTTACCAGATTTATTATTTATATAGTTCCAGCATCTTCCGCAGCGCTATACAGAGTATATTGTCTTGTTGCTTCACTGTCCCTCCGAGGGGCTCACAATCTAGACCAGCAAACTTGGCCCTCCAGCTGTTAAACTACAAGTCCCACAATGCATTGCAGGAGTTTTACAGCCACAGTCATGACTCGCAAATGCATTGTGGGACTTGTAGTTCCTTAACAGCTGCAGGGCCAAGTTTTCCCATGCCTGATGTAGTCCCTACCATAGTCATGTCTGTATTGTGTGGTGTGTGTTTCGTAGTCTAGGGTCAATTTAGGGTGAGCCAATTAACGTGTGTGTGGTTGTGTGGTGGGTTTTTTTTTTGGGGGGGGGGGAAGAAACTGGAGTGTCTGGAGGAAACCCACACAGACAATATACAAAATCCCTGCAGATAGTTCCATGGCTGGGATTTGATTTGGGGACCCAGCACTGCAAGGTGAGCGCAAACTGCGTCACCATGCTGCCAGTTGGCTAAAGCTGTATAAATACATGAGATAAAAGTCTTTTGGAAAATGAAAGATCTAGGACTGATCGGCAAAATAAAAGGGAAAAAAAACTGACCTCCAAAGATAGTGATGTGAGATATGTCTCTCAATCTTTCAAGTTCCAGCCTGGTAGATTTGGTCTGCAGATGGCCGTTCATTATGCTGGGAATACAGTTCGTTTTTGAGGCAGATAAATGGTTATATAATTTCCGATATGTTTGATCGTTTTTCTGCTTGATTCCTGATAAAAGTGGATGGAAAAAGATAAGACAATGAGCGGAAGATAAGAGCATTGAGCGGCAGAAAGAACCGTGTATGCCCAGCAATATACAAGGTGTTCATGAGATCACCACCAGATATTTTAACTTTTGTGTGCACAGCGCAAGCGTGAAAAAGTAGGAAGTAAATGGACTACAAAAGCATTTCTCGGGTCTTTTGCATGTGTTCAGCATCAGGCACTAGTCTATTTTATGCTGGGAACGCACAATCCGTTTTTTGCCGTTAGATGCGCTTGATAAATTCCGTCATTTCCGCTGCACAGTTCAGCAAATGTTACGACCCCCTTTGAACTCAGTTGAGCGCAAGCTGGCATTTGTGCACTAGTGGGAAATGAGCACATTACATTTCAATCACTGTGCACTATGGCTGCGATCCACTTTTTGAATTTGCAATTTTTGAGGTTTCTCACATTAGTGATGGTCAAGTAGATGCAAATAACTTTGAGTTGATGCAAATATTTATGCAGCTTGAAAATGAACCAGTCGAATTTTACCTCAGCAGGATTTGATTGGTTCATTTTCAAGCTGCAGAAATGTGTATCAACGCGAAGTTATTTGCATCCACTTGACCATCCCTATCTCACATCACTGCTTAATATGTAAATCATCCCTTTGTTGTCACTGATAGCTATTGGGACAACAAAGGGATAATTTGCATATTCAGCACTGATGCATTGTGGAACACCTCAATCTGCTCCCTCCAATCTGAATAATTGCAAATTCCTTTTGTTTGAAGAAGGCAAAACTGTTTAAAAAAGCATTTTAGTAAGGTGTGTGGTTTTTTTTGTTTGTGTTTGTTTGTTTTTTTTTTTTTTTTTTGTCCCTTACACACTCCTAGGAGTTCTGGTTCACCATGAGCTTGCTGGGTATCCTGGGTGTTTCAAGTCCTACCCCATAGAGCTTCATTAAGTGGTGGCTGGATGGTGTAATGGTTAAGGGCTCTGCCTCTGACACAGGAGACCAGGGTTCAAATCTCTGCTCTGCCTGTTCAGTAAGCCAGCACCTATTCAGTAGGAGACCTTGGGCAAGTCTCCCTAACACTGCTACTGCCTATAGAGTGCGTCTTCGTGGCTGCAGCTCTGGCGCTTTGAGTCCGCCAGGAGAAAAGCGCGATATAAGTGTTCTGTGTTTTTGTTTGATATGTCATCAGTCCATGCCATGCACTGATGAAAATCAACCAATCCGAAACAGTCTGTATGCATGTTGGATTATTATGGCTTTGTAACACATCATTGCATTCCGGTGGTTCTGGACAGGGCCGGATTACCGACCAGGCAACAGCAGCAGTCGCTTGGGGCCCCCCCATTCAGAGTCAAAGGGGCCCCATCAGCACATAATCCAGCCCTCGCCATCCTGTCGGACGCCGCCCGCTGCTGACTGTCTTCAGAGCCGGGCTCTCCTCCTGGGTCCCTCTCCTGCTACTGTGCGCTCTGCCGCTGCCTGCTCCTCCCTCCCTTCCCACAGAGAACCACAGCTGCAGCGGGCAGGAATGATAGCAGCAGATGACAAATGCCCACTCACCTATCTGGGATACAAGCGATAGAGGTCCCATCATCCGAAGCGAAACCCATCTGTCTCCGCTACGGTGCCGCCGCTTGCTCTGGACTTCCTGATTCTCAGATCAGACAGGAAGTAGTAATAGTCAGTGATGTGCAAATCCGAACCGGGAGACATCTGGATGGTTGCTATCCGGATATCTCCCAGGAATTCTGTGCGGGGGGGGGGGGGGGGGGGGGCAGGGGTTCAATCTTACCTGAGTGACGTCTTCATCGGGTCCGTACGCGTCGCCTCCCACCATAATAATATTATAATAATCCGAACATTTATATAGTGCTTTTCTCCTGTTGGACTCAAAGCGCTCAAGAGCTGCAGCCACTAAGGGCACGCTCAAGAGGTCACCCTGTAGTGTTAGGGAGTCCTGCCTTGAACTCCCTACTAAATAGGTATTGACCCTAGCCAGGATTCCAACCCTGGTCTCCCATGTCAAAGGCAGTGCCCTTAAAGAGAATCTGTATTGTTAAAATCGCACAAAAGTAAACATACCAGTGCATTAGGGGACATCTCCTATTACCCTCTGTCACAATTTCGCCGCTCCTCGCCGCATTAAAAGTGGTTAAAAACAGTTTTAAAAAGTTTGTTTATAAACAAACAAAATGGCCACCAAAACAGGAAGTAGGTTGATGTACAGTATGTCCACACATAGAAAATACATTCATACACAAGCAGGCTGTATACACCCTTCCTTTTGAATCTCAAGAGATCATTTGTGTGTTTCTTTCCCCCTGCAGCTATCTTCCACTGAAGTGTCAGGCTTTCTTCCTGCAGAGTGCAGACAGCTCTGCCTGTATGTAATTACTCAGTATGTGAAAGCCCAGCCAGCTCAGAGGAGGATTTATCCAGCTTGTAAAAGATAAGAGAGAAGAGAGAAGCTGCCCTAATCTAAATAATACACAGGCAGTGTGCAGAGGGGGGCCTGGAGGGGGGAGATGCATCACAGAACCACAACACTGAAGAACTTGGCAGCCTTCCAGACACAAGCTGACAAGTCTGACAAGAGAGAGATAAGTTGATTTATTACAGAGATAGTGATAGTAGAACGTGCTGCAGTAAGCCAGAACACATTACAATAGCTTTTGGAACTTGTAGGATGGTAAAAAACAGGATGCAATTTTTGTTACGGAGTCTCTTTAAGCAGTACACTATCCAGCCACCATGCGTTCCAAGCGCCGCATTCACCGGTCACGTAACTACAAAAACTACAAACACTTCCGGGCTGGTGGTGTCCAGAGCTCTCTGTTATTGCCAGGCTGGAGATTCAGGGGGAAAGTGCTGCTGCTGCTGTGATATCTGGCACCCTCTTTACAGGGGTGCCCCGAGTGACAACGTCCCGGCCAGCACAGTAGAGCGGCTGCCCTGGTGTGTGTCCGGCATTCTAATATGGGCCGGTGGGGGGCCCAAATCAGTTACTTTGCTTAGGGCCCCATTTAGCCTTAATCTGGTTCTGGAGGTGTGCAGTTATCGGGGACAACAGAGATGATTTGCATATTCAGCAGTGATGCATTGTGGGACACCTGAAATGCTCACTCCAACCTGAATAATCACAAAACTTTTTTTTTTTTTTTTTTTTTTTTTTTTAAATTCTGTTTCCTCACCTCCTGAATTTTGGTAATTTAGTGTCAAACTCTATATTTATAAAGTGGAGATCAGCCTGATGCCTTAACCACTTTGTCCTCCTTGACTTATAAAAACATCAAGGAGGACATGCGTGCTCCCGCGGCTGATCGCGCACTCCCAGCTGTGGATTCGTTAGCCCAGGAATCAATGTATCGGGCTATGGTGCCCGATCACTGATTCCTCTCCCCCGCAGAAAAAGCGTCAGCTTCTCTCGGAAGCTACACTTTTTCTGACTCTATGTCCCTCTAAGCGTACATTGTAGGCTTAAGAGTGACGTCATGTAAACTCAAGAATGCCATCTTGTGGCCAAAAAGTACATCTAAAAGTAAAAAAAAAAAAAAATTACACTACACAAATTTTCCTAAACACTATTTACTTCCCACCCTCCCAAAAATACCCACATAAAATGTTTTTAAAAACATTTTTTTTATTTCCAAATAAAATATTGTTGCCATACATTGTGACAGGGACATAATTTAAACGGTGAAATAACCGTGACAAATGGGCAATTACAATACGTGGGTTTTAATTATGGAGGCATGTATTTTAAAACTATAATGGCTGAAAACTGAGAAATGAATTTTTTCCGTTTTTTTTTTCTTACTGTTAAAATGCATTTACAGTAAGGTAGCTCTTAGCAAAATGTACCCCCCAAAGAAAGCCTAATTGGTGGCGGAAAAAAACAAGATATAGATCAGTTCATTGTGATAAGTAGTGATAAAGCTATAGGCGACTGAATGGGAGGTGAACATTGCTTGGATGCATAAAGTGAAAACGACTGAGCTTAAGTGGTTAATGGGTAAAGGAGGAGGGGGGCTCTTTGAGACAATTATTGCGGTCAGTCACTGCTTTAGCGAATGGTGGTGAGCAGTGAATGTAAGTTGGCCACTTCTACAATACTGGTGAAAAAACAGAATTAATGGTTAAGAGTGGAGATCATACATTGTCGATACCTCCCATTGACTCCCAAATCTGCCAGAGATTGATACTGCAATGTGGCTGCCCAATTGTAATTTTGATCATCTTCCAGTCAAACATTACTGATCGTGCAGGCTGGAAAGATCTCGCTCCAATTTCAGGAACCCTTTAAAGTACCCCTGAACCCGGGATAATATTTTAAATATAGCGTATGGTGGGCTAGATCACCTTAAGTACTTCCTGTAATGTGCCACTACGGGAGGCGCTCTCCTCCCTTCAGTGCAACACTGCAGGTTGACGCTGATCTGAGGTCTATTGTAATAGTAGCGTGGGGCACCAGGACTGTCCTGAAACAGGCATCTGCCACTCACAAGGGAGAGTGTCAAACATTTTTTTTTTTTTTTTTTTTTTTTTTTTTTTTTTTTTTTTTTTTTTCCTTTCCCCTCAGCGATTTTATGCTAACAAGGCCTCACATAGCATTTACTATTTCAGCCCTGGGTTTGGGACGGAGTTTCTCAGGCAGACGGCACAAGCCAGGACTTGATGTCTGGTGGTTGGCAGGGGATGAGTTAAGGCAGGTAAAGTGTTTATTATGTATGCAGATATTATGCTGTGGGACTTGCTTCAATCCAGAGTTGTCTGTCATATAGTGCTGTATTGCAGAATGTAGGCTACAATAGCTTAACCAATATTTTGTGCAAATAAAATTGTTTTTCATTGGCCTCAGAGTGGGGGGAGGAAGGAACATGGCACTCTTCTCCTGTCAGGCTCTGAGCACTTGAGGGCTGCTGCCACAAAGGGGTGTGCTCAGTACCTCTTCTTAGAGCCTTGGCATCAGCTACTGCATTTGGTTCCAAGCTACATATATTTGCATAGCCTATATACCCTCGCATGAAAAATGCATCTCGCAGACCATCTCTATTTGCTCAGTAAGATAAACTACTGAGGGGTTTGGCTTGAATGTTGCTCCACCACCAGCACAAATAAAACAAAGGAGCAATGGCTAAATGAGGAGGGGGGGGGGGGGGGGAGGCAGGGAGGTGAGTGGATCCTCTTCTTTTGGTGGCTTTTGCTGGAAGTATAGGGCAAGGCTGGGCTTTCATTGGCTTGTGCTGGCTTCCAAACGCCTTCTAGAAGCTGCATGGTGCTCTTGAGACAAACTGGGATCTACTGACAGGCTTTCTTATACTAAACACTCCCATTCACTTGTAAGCACTATTTTCCGCCCAAAGAGCTATAAGAGTTCCATGAGCTGCCCAGAATTAAAAAGTCCTCAGAGACTCCACACAAGCATAAATTCCAAACTTCAGCGCTGCATAGTCTCTTAATTTAGGAATCCATCACCAACACCACTCACAGTGCAAGCTTACCAGCTTCTAATAAGACCCAGATTACAAGGTCTGCACGTTCAATATTCCCCACGATCAAAGGCTTCCTTGTTGCCACTTTTCAGATATCATTCCTCAGATGGTATTCCCAGTATAAGAAAATATAATATAGACAAGATCTAAGTGCACTCTGTTTTAGTTTAAAAGCCGGCACTTTAATAATAAAATACAAAGTATACAAATACTCACATAAGGGCCCTTATTACAGGGACCCTCAGTTGATAAAGCATATAAAATAAATTCAGCAGGATGCCACTCTCCCATCTGCCAACCGTTTCGCCCGACCCAGGTTTCGCTACCGCGTCCTCAGGGGCTTCTAAACGGAATGGCATAACGAGTGACTTTTAAGTAGTAGCTGAAAACAATCACGTACGCCGCTAGCGCGTCAGATCGCGAGTTCCTACATCCGTAACGTCACATCCGGGATTCCACCGAATGGAACGCACGGAAGGTAATGTATGTTAACGTCCAAACACATTAACAAAACATCATTTGGAGCGCACGGAAGGTGAGTAATGAAACGCCTTCCTCATCTGGAGCCTAAAAACTTTAAAGGCACAACCAGATGGCTTTTTAATCCAAAGTTGCGCAGATGTTAAAGCGGCACCCTGCCCAACATCAAAACAATACACAAAATATATAATAAAAACAAATTTAAACAATGGTCAATCATTACATTCATGTTAAGATATAGAAGTTAGTGAATGTAATGATTGACCATTGTTTAAATTTGTTTTTATTATATATTTTGTGTATTGTTTTGATGTTGGGCAGGGTGCCGCTTTAACATCTGCGCAACTTTGGATTAAAAAGCCATCTGGTTGTGCCTTTAAAGTTTTTTTTTTTTTAGGCTCCAGATGATGAAGGTGTTTCATTACTCACCTTCCGTGCGCTCCAAATGATGTTGTGGTTAATGTGTTTGGACGTTAACATACATTACCTTCCGTGCGTTCCATTCGGTGGAATCCCGGATGTGACGTAGACGGAAGTGACGTTACGGATGTAGGAACTCGCGATCTGACACGCTAGCGGCGTACGTGATTGTTTTCAGCTACTACTTAAAAGTCACTCGTTATGCCATTCCGTTTAGAAGCCCCTGAGGACGCGGTAGCGAAACCTGGGTCGGGCGAAACGGTTGGCAGATGGGAGAGTGGCATCCTGCTGAATTTATTTTATATGCTTTATCAACTGAGGGTCCCTGTAATAAGGGCCCTTATGTGAGTATTTGTATACTTTGTATTTTATTATTAAAGTGCCGGCTTTTAAACTAAAACAGAGTGCACTTAGATCTTGTCTATATTATATTTTCTTATACTGGGAATACCATCTGAGGAATGATATCTGAAAAGTGGCAACAAGGAAGCCTTTGATCGTGGGGAATATTGAACGTGCAGACCTTGTAATCTGGGTCTTATTAGAAGCTGGTAAGCTTGCACTGTGAGTGGTGTTGGTGATGGATTCCTAAATTAAGAAACTATGCAGCGCTGAAGTTTGGAATTTTTACTCCCATTCACTTGCATAGGACAGCAGTAGATTAGATAATAAAAAAGATTAGAGATAGCTAGATTAAAAAAAGGTATGTGTAAATTTATTTATTTATTTTTTGCCAAAAGTTATTAGGCTGTGTACTTGAGGTAAAATTTTGAGCATGCTCTAAATATAAGCCGTACCCCACAAGTAATCCCTAGCGGCAGTTACTGTAGGGAAAAGGTATGGCAACTTGTGTTATTACTGCTGTCTCTCCTGTCCTCCTGGTGTCTTCCACTGTCCCCGTTTCCATCCTCTTTTCCGCGCTGTCCCCATGTCCTCTGATGTCCTCCAGCTCCATGCCTGTTTCCTCAGCGCAGCTTCAGACAACTCGTGTTATTGGAGCCAATGATCTTGCAGGGGGACCATGGCTCAGTTATTGGGCCAATCACTGCACTTGTAGCTACTTATTGAGTGCAGTGATTTGGCCCAATAATGGTACAATGGTCCCGACCACAAGACAATCTGCTCCAATACAGTAAAAGCCTCCGTACAGGAGGGAGAAGCTGCCAGCAGCGGGGACACAGTGGTGCAGTGCTGATCGGGCACCAGTCCTGTCATCCCAGCACACAGCAGGGCAGGTGGCTGATCAGTACAGTAGCCTACCTTCCATTGCAGGAGAGGAAGAGGCAGCACAGGAACACCACAGTACAAAGGAACAGGAAATGTTCTGCTGAGCGACACTTCCTGATAGAAATATAAGACAACCCCTGAAAATAAGCCCTAGCACATCTTTTGGAACAAAAATTAATATACGACGCGGTCTTGTTTTCTGGGAAACAAAGGTAGGTAGTGTTGTTGTACTTTGACTGTATTGCACCAGCAGCTATATAAATAGTGTGATTAGCTTGGATCCGCAGGACTATTCTGAGGCGTGTCTTTCCTCAGGCAGTTATGTAGTGAATGTCGCTCTGGGGGAGATGGTTTGGCCTTGATTCAACAATGTCAGTCACTTCTGCTTCTTGGCATGCACATCTCTGGCTTGGTGCTACACTCAAGTGTGTTACTGTAAAAGGAATTTGTGTTTTATCATATTTGGGGCTCGCATAACACTTTGCAGACAGTATCAAAAAGTTCATGTTGCTGACATACCCGTATGTGTCTGATTTCATATACGTTTGTCAAATCCTGTCTTAAAGCGGACCTGAACTCAGAACTTCCTCTCTACTCTAAACAATATGCAACATAACTTTTGAAGGAAAAACGGCTGTTATAAATCTAGTGTGTCTACTTCCTGCTTTAATGGAAGCAGACATGGGGTTAATATCCTGTGTTTACAAATGCGCTGCTCTGTTGAGGCAGCCAGCTGAGAGATTAAATTACAACTTGTGATTAGTCACAGATGAGGGGTAATTAGACAGGCTAAACTCTCTAAATACATACAGGGTGTATTTCTATCTATTTTCCTCTTGCCCTGTGCAAGATTTCAGGTCCCCCGTAATCCAAAACTATAAGGCTAATCTCTGACTTTCTACTTTTTTTTTTTTTTTTTTTTTTTTCCCCTCCACACCGACTATCTTGTGGCTCCCTATTGATGTGCTGCCCCCCCCCCCCCCTTTCCATTCCATTTTACATCCATATACAGCAGACCCTCTCATGTGCAGTTCCCCTCTTCCATGTGTTGCTCCCTTAGCTACAACCTCACGTCCCCATTTGCAGCCTCCCATCCCATATGTAGTACAGTAGCAAACAGAAAACTGTGAATTGCATATGGCCCCTGGAGTCTGAGTTGGTGGTTTCAATAAACTGAGTCGGTTGGAGGATTTTTTATTTATTTATTTATTTATTTTTTATTTATTTATTTTTTTTGAACCAAATCCACACACCTAAAAATTAGACTTGAGGAGTCTGAGTCAGAGCAATTTTGGGTACCTGGAGTCTGAGTCGGTGGTTTCATAAACTGAGGAGTCGGGAGTCGCCTCCACAACCCTGCATGCAGGGGGATGACATTCTTTTAGGCCTCATTCACACCTAAAATTACAAATGCAAGCATTTTGCATTTTTGTGCGCTTTTCTCCGCTGCGTTTCTGGTAAAAATGCTTTTCCAGAGTGGTTTTGTAATTCGCTCCCTGACGCATTCTCAAAAACGCAATCGCCACATAAATAAGTGGATTTGTGAGAGTTTAGCACTCTTCCTATACCTTCCATTATAGTAAAAATGCCCCAAATATGGTACAGGCACCGCTTTTGCTGAACGCACATCGCTCGAGCTGCACTGATATGAACCTTCTCCCAGAAATTGATTGCACAAGCGTTTTGTGGGCGAAAATCACCTGCGCTTGAGAAAAGGCTGAAAACGCCCCTAGTGTGAACGAGTCCTAGCATGATACAAAAGAACAAACAATCTAAAACAAGGCATGGAACAGAGAAAGTGTAAAAAGAGAGAAAGAAGGCAAACAGGAAGAGAAGAAAAGTACACACAAAGTAATGAAAACACTTTTGCCCATGTCTTCATCTGTAAGGCCCCTTTTCCGCAGGTGGCTCAACTATTTGTGGAAAAGGGCCCTCAGGCCCCTTTCACACGTGCGGCTGAACTGTGCGCTTGCTTAGCAGTTCGGCCTCTTGCCTGCCGCCCGCCAGTGCAATTTCAATGCAGCCGAATTTCAGCAGTTGTAACACCACGCGTTTCAAGTGTTGACTTGTGGGTGGCTAAGGAACGTGACATGTATAGTTTGGGCGTGGCTGCAGCCGCACTCAGATCTTGCTCTGTGGTCGGGCCACCTGTACAGCGCCTGTACCAAGTGCTAACAAGCGCCAGGCTGATGCAGGAGAGCAGCAGGCGGTGACTTCACCACTTGTCAGCTGCCTGTGTGAAAGGGCCTTTAAGCCCCATATACACCATACAATTGTTTTGTATTTATTTTTTGTCCGATTTTATTGATTTGATTCAATCCAACATGTCCAATCGGGATTCAATTTGCCATTGTTTTGCAATGGCAAATTTAATCGAATCTAGATGGTATGGTGTAGATGGGGCTTTACTCAAATGTCTCATAGATCAACAGATTTGATCAAAACTATCAAATCAACCCTTCCCCAAATAACCCCCCCCCCCCCCCCCCCCCTTTCCTACAAAAAAAGATGCGTATCATAACTTGCTTTTTATTTTAATTGCAGCTTTTCCACTGAACATGTAGCCTTGACACACGCGTGTTGGATAATTGCTGTATAGTTTACTTTTTTTTTTTTTTTTTTTTTTTTATCTCAGCCATAGCTTGGTCCTCCACCCACCGAGGGACGTGCATTGAGAGAACATTACCTTAGGCATTGGCAAAAATTACACATCAATTAGAAATTGCGCAACTGAAATGAGGCTGGGCTGACGCTCCCTTCTCCTGTAAAGTGACTTCTGCACAAGGCTGGATCCAGTATGGGATATTTAGATACGCGCTAGATGTAAGTAGGCCGAGGTGGGCGATGGCTACCGCCTCTGAGAATGTAGAAAATCGCTTTCGCCAAGGGATGGCCAAGAGTACTGTTCTCCCTGCCTTCCTCATGAGGTCACTCCCACACCCTCTGCAAGCCAGCAATGCATCTGCACAGCCTCAGCCCTGAAGTGTTGCCCAAAGGCTCTGGTCTCGACTTATGTCGGGTGACATTGAGTGTGCTTAAGCATGTGTACGGGGCTTTAAGTGTACCTGAGGCGACGTGACATAAGACAAAGATGTGTATGTACACTGCAAAACATATTAACCAGGCTGCCTGGAAGTTAATTTCTAGGCATGGTAGTAACAGCTTGTCTTGACAGAACCTTGTCAGGAATATTGTAAACACTACTGATAAGCAAATTAGAGCCATAAAAGTTTTCCTGGCAGAATACAACTTCTGAGGACAGGGCCAAATAAAATACATGAACTATTGTCGTTTTATAAAAGAGAACCTTGGGGCCATTTTTAGGAGTAGGTGCACTTTAACCTCCTTAGCGGTAACCCCGCTCTGGACACTGGGTAAGCTGCCGCAGATGATTTCTTAGCCCCTGCTGGGCCGATTTGCTTCCCCCTCCCCCCCCCCCCCCCCTCCCCCAAGCACGCAACTAGCACTTTGCTAGCTACGTGTTTGGTCCGATATCCGCTGCGATACAGGCCCTCCCTCCCCCGCATACTCCTTGCGCAGCCTGGCCAATCGCTGCCAGGCTACGCTATGGGGTGGATCGGGACTCCCTGTGTCGTCTATAACGTCACTCCGTTCGTCGCCATGGCGACGGGGGAAGCCCTCAAGGAAATCCCATTCAGAACAGGATTTCCGGATGGGCATGATTGCCGGCGGTGATCGGACGGTACGGGGGACGCCGCAGGGAGCGGGAAGCATGTAGCTAGCGCTAGGCTAGCTGCATGCTAAAAAAAAAAAAAAAAAAAAAATCATACCACCAGGGAGGTTAAGGGTCCATTTGCACTGTAGTTACTCTAAATGAGAAACGTGTATCTAAATTTTTTTTTTTTTTTTTTTTTTTGTACAACCACTGCAATTTTTCTGCATTTACATTGCATATTGTATATGGGAAAAAAATAATCACTACAATGTGCTTTAAAATGTATGGAACATTAGTATAAGAAATACAGGTTAAGGGGCAATACAGTTGAAAGACTGTACATTACTGTAGATATGCGACAAACATGAAATCGAAATGATGCATGTGAAGTGACATTATAATGAATGTTAGGCCTCTTTCACAGTGCGACGTTAAAGTCTCACGTTAGAAAATGTTAACGTGGACTAACGCACAGCAATACTAAGTCTGTGCAACATTCACAGTGCACACGTTGTGTTTGTGTGTAACGTGAGGTGTTATTAGAAAGTGCTGTATGCTGTGCGTTATACACATTAACTGCATTGGACTGTTGCACATGCTCAGTAATGACCTCGAAGCATACTTTTCATTGCCTGTATGCGACAATAACGGGATAGTTGCGTTGTGACATTTTTGAGACGTTGCGTTTAGTTTGCGTTGCGACTTTAACGTTGCATCAAAATGCAACGTCCCACTGTGTAAGTAGCCTAAGGCTCCTTTTGCACTACACAGTATTTGTTGCAATGCGCACCTTGAAATATAGGCTCACAACACGTCATACAGTCCATAGAATCTACGCTGGCACCACACGTGTTGCCCCGGTAATGCACTGCAATGTTCCATTGCGACCCATCGCACAGCAAAACTACCAGTGTGAAAGGCCCCATTGACATAGAATTGCATTGCCTCTTGATCCATGCATTTAATGCAAATTATCATTGACTTCCATTATCTACTGACAGAATGCAAAAAGTATGCAAAACCGTTCATATGTGAACCCTGCCTGAGGGCCCATTCACACTCTAGCAGGAATCGGGCAATTCCCGCTCAAGGCAAACCACTAGCGGTTTTTAAAAACCACTGCAGCATGTAACACATGGCAGTGTTCTCACTGCCGAGTTTGCGGTTAGGGTTTGTTTCCACTATTGCGGTGCGGAATCGCTGCATATCACCGCTGACGAATCGGATGCGATTCCGCATGCGTTTTTGCCACGGTTTCGCATAGGCAGGGTATATGCAATTTTAACCATGTCCCTGCCTGTCAAATTACATTAATTTCAATGCGAAAAAACGTGATTTCCCTATTAACTACATTGCCTGCGATTCGCCTGCATTCCACACGCAGGGGAATTCTGTGGGCTCTGCCGTGCAGAAAAATCCCGCACAGGAAAACGCTGAAGAAAACTGACAAGTGGAAACAGGGCCATCCTCTTGTATTGGTTATGCGGACAATACATGCGGATTCGCCCTAGTGAAAACGGGCCCTTATTGATAAGCGCAAATGCGTTACATGCAGCGGGTTGCCGGCGATCAGTGTTTAGCGATCGCGATTAGCATGCATAGCACCCCAATCGCGATCGCGCCAAAACCGCTGCGTGTCCAGTGATATATAATTTTGGTTTTTTTGGGGGGGTTTTTTTTTGCATTTTACCTTCCATTATAGCAAAATCGCCCCCAAAAATGGTCCAGGCACTGCTTTGCTGAACGCACAAACCGCGCTGATATGAACCTTCTCAGAGATACATTGCAGAAGCGTTTTGGGGGCAATTTTAAAAATCTCCTGCACTTGAAAAAAGGTCCAAAATGCCTCTAGTGTAAATGAGCCCTAATTGTTACGAACTTAAAGTAATAGCTGCACCCTAACCTAGAGGGGGAAATGAATTTGCCTCAGAGGCTGCCACAGACCCATAATGGTGCCTTCTATACAGGGCCGGCCCTAGACTTTTTGCCGCCTGAGGCAAATTCTGAAAAGATTATTGCTGCCGCCCCCCCCCCCCCCCCCCACCTCTTCCTCGCTCGATCCAGCGTGCGCTCCACTGACGTCCCTTCCTGCAGCGCCGTCCATTTACAATACAGTGGGCGGCGTTGCAGGAAGTGACGTCAGTGGAGCGCACGCTGGATCGAGGAAGAGGTGAGTCCTCCCCGCCCGCTGCCTCTTACGAGTTGCGCTTCTGATGTATTTAAGGCTGGAGGGGAGCGGAGAACGGGGGACCCAGGCGAGGAAGGGGAGGGTCTGACCCCCCCCCCCCCCCCCCCGCCGCTAGGCCCAATACCCCCATCCTGCCCGCTACCCCTCCAGCTGGGCGGCCGGCTCCCCGCACCCACCGACGGGCGGATGCCGCCCCTAGAAATTTGCCGCCTGAGGCAAAAGTTTCACCCCGCCTCATGAGCGGGCCGGCCCTGCTTCTATATGCTATCCGGCCCCTTACATTTTCTCCTTCATCCTATGGCTATGCTGAGCAGACCTGTGAGGGTGAATGTGCTCCCGCCACACCTTCTGCCCACATAAAGCATATGACAGAACACCGTTCTGCTTTGGTGAAATGCATACATTCTGCAGCAATCTTTACCACAGCGTGACAACTCTCATACTAAGCTGTAGTGATGAGTCGTTCACGAACGAGCCGGCTCTTTGCTGCGAACGACAAGAGCCGGTTCTAAGTTTTGAAAGAGCCGATGCCTCAGCCGCCCCACACAGCCCTTCTTAGGTCTGTAATAACACCGCTCTGATCTGCTGTGTAATAAAGGGCGCTGAGGCATGCTGGGAGATGTACTCCTCCTCTTGCAGCTTGTAGGAGTGTATGGGGCAGAGCAGTGGCGTCCCTACCATGGGGCGGCCAGGAGCGCTCCGCTCCAGGGGGGGTGTCAAGGCCTCCCCAGAAGCCTTGATGACACAGGAGGGGAAGCAGCGCTGAAGGAGGGGTGGCAGCGTCGGCGGGGAGGGGGGAAATACCCCCCCACATCTCCCTCACCTGGGTCCCCTCCTTCGGCGCTTCCCCTCCACGGGCGCCGGCAACGGACACTGACCCTCAGTTTACCCGAGCAGGGCTACGGGAAGATGGCCGCCGACGCCCACACTGGAGACAAAAATAGACGGCAAGATGGCCGCCGACGCCATCTTGCCGTCTATTTTTGTCTCCAGTGCGGGCTTCGGCGGCCATCTTCCCGTAGCCCTGCACTGATGACGCAGCAGGAGACGGCGCGGGACATTCAAGAGGAGCTGCGGAGAGAGAGGCTGCCTGGGATTCGGAAGAGAGGTTTCATCTGCAGGTAAGTGAATTTTTTTTTTTCTTTTACAGGTGCACCGGCCCACCTACCCACCGCTGCTGCCCACCTACCCACCGCTGCTACCCAGCAGGCTGCCCACCTACCCACCAGGCTACCCACCACTGCTACCCACCTATGCACCACTGCTGCCCACCTACCCAGCAGGCTGCCCACCTACCCACCAGGCTACCCACCACTGCTGCCCACCTACCCACCACTGCTGCCCACCTACCCACCACTGCTGCCCACCTACCCACCACTGCTGCCCACCTACCCACCACTGCTGCCCACCTACCCACCAGGCTACCCACCACTGCTGCCCACCTACCCACCACTGCTGCCCACCTACCCACCACTGCTGCCCACCTACCCACCACTGCTGCCCACCTACCCACCACTGCTGCCCACCTACCCACCAGGCTACCCAGCAGGCTGCCCACCTATCCACCACTGCTGCCCCCTACCCACCACTGCTACCCAGCAGGCTGCCCACCTACCCACTAGGCAATCAGGCTGCTCACCCTTCACCACCTACCCACCAGGCTATCAGCTTGCCAACACTCAAATCTGCTACCGTCATTGTGTATTTTGTGGTGAAATCTGGTGCTGACATTGTGTATGTTCTGGTCAAATGTGCCGCAAGATTGAATGATTTTTTTTTTTTTCTGGTCAAATCTGCCGACATGATTGAATGTATTTTCTTGTGAAATCTGCTCACATAACGTGTAATGTCTGGTGAAATGTTCTCGCATTACGTGTATTTTATGTTGAAAGCTTCTGACATTTTGTGTATTTTCTGGAGAAAAGCTGCGCAATGATGTGAATTTTCTGGAGAAAGGTTGACTAAAACTTGGGTGCACTTTTAAATTAGCTCCGCCCCATCCGGTCATAGCCACACCCATTTTTTCACCGCGGCGCGCTTCGGTGTACCGTGAGTGGGGGGGGGGGGGGTGTCAAATGCCCTAGGTACGCCACTGGGGCAGAGCAGTAGCAGGAGGGATTGCACCAGTCAGAAAAACAGTCTGGAGTTGTCATGGGGGCGGGGCTTTTACTCAGCTTCTGAGTGGTGTCTAGTGATATTTAATGAAGAGCTGATTCAGAGCCGTAAGAGCCGGCTCTTTAATGGGAGCCGATTCAGAAGAGCCGGAATTCCCATCACTACTAACTAAGCAGCATGGTCAGCTCACTTGCTGGATAGACTAGTCACATGACACTGTCTGACACATGACCAATTACTCCTCCTGCCCTTAGTCTCCAATGAAAATACAGAAAGGTTGGAACATTTCAAAGAACATCTGTGTATTCCTACAATGGTATTAGATATAGATATATATATATATATATATATATTTTTAGCACTCGGTCTGCTAGAATATTTTATAAAAACAGAACTGCCAGCTGAAACATGGCAGAGCATAAGCAATTGGCTGCATTGATACAGGAGTCTTATCACCCAATTTCAATACCTGCACTGACTTGGTGGTGGTCTTTTGACTGCCACGGCCAGCGCTGCTATTGAAGGACTTGATTTGAAAATTAAAAAAACCTTTTTTACTCACCTGGGGCTTCTTCCAGCCCCGAGCAGCTGTCTCAGTGTCTCACCACAGCCCTGGTCCTCCCTGTGCAGAAGAGCCAACCCCGCCGGCAGGTCGCCATCATTGCAGGGACACAGAGGAGGGACTGAGGCTGCTGCTCGGGGCTGGAAGACCCAGGTGAGCAAAACAGAAGTTTGTTGTTTTTTTTTTCTTCCATGGTCCAAGGGCCGCTGTTGCCCCGCCTTGCGCCGGCCCCACGGGGCCCCTGCCTGATTTGTGACCGCATTGTAATCACTCGCCTGTCCTGGTGCACTGCTCCGCCCACGCTCTGTCTTCTTCCCCACTGCCTGCCTCTTCTCCATGACCCGCCGCAGGTTATTTACGCATAGCAAATGCCGCATGTAGAAGAGCGAGGCAGGAGATGGAGCGCAATGATGCCACAAATTGTCCAGGGGCAACCACTTGGTGGGGGAGGGGGCGGTGGCCAATTCGGGGGCCCTGGGGGGGGGGGGGGGGTGTTACAAGTCTCCCAAGTTACCTTTCCCTGGTGCCCCAGTGCTGCAGAACCACTCCAGCGCAACAATTAAGCAGTTAAAATCTGGCAGAACCGGTTTGGACTAGTCCATCTCCTCATGGGGGTTTTCCTTTGTTTTCAAAAGTATATCCTGAGCGGCGGTTGCTAAGTTTAAGTGACAAAATAGTATGCAAGTGAGTAGGGAGGCTGGCTGGTAACTTACTATTTTGGCAGTAAAACCACCATTCAGGAACTGCTTTTGAAAATTAAGAAAACACTGAGAATCCCACATGAGTAGATGGACAAGTCCAAAACTTGTCGGTTGTGCCAGAGTTTAACTGCTTACTTTTTTTTCGCTGGAGTGGTCTTTTAAACCGGCCCTTACTTCAGCCAAGTTTATCTAGCATACATGTCTTTAGACCAGTGGTAGGGACAAAAAGGATAAGTTGCGAGGTCCTCTGAAGGACAGTGACATGAGATTCAGTGAACTCTGTAATGCTGGGAATACACGGTTCGTTTCTTAAATGATGGTTCGATAATTTCCGACATGTCCGCTCTCCCTTTCGATTGTTTCGCCGCTCGATTTCTGATAGAAGTGAATGGAAAAAGATAAGCAAAACAATCGAGAGAAATGCTCGGCAGAAACGAACCGTGTATTCCCTGCACAAAGCTTTGCAGACCATGTCACTTAGACGAATACACTACAGGAAGGGGCATGACTGGTAGTCTTTATACATGATTACATTGTATGGGTGTAACTTCTATCAGATACATCCTGACCTCTATTGAGTAAGAAGTCTCTGTGGGAGCTGCATTGCCTCTCCTTCCCCTCAGGCAGAACAGCAATCCTCAGATGAGTCACTGCAAAATTTGTAATGCAAAACAATCCCTTCTGCAAGTAGGACACACTGTGGCCCACACTTCCTATTCAAATGCCTGCCTGCACTGAGCTGCAAAAACCTGGGGGGGTTAGCTATGTGGTTGGTTAATTATTAAGACCCGCCCTTCTCTATTTTCATACTTGGGGTCTGAATGAGTGTGTGTCTGTTAGGTGTGTGATTCATACTGGCAGAGGGATGGCCTGTATCACATAAAACAGTGCAACTCTGCAGTTTGTCACCCCCTCTCTGCTGGTTGTTTTTCTCACAGTATTAGCAACTTTATGGATTGTTGCTGTGTGGGGTTTTTATTTATTTTTTTCACAGAAACACATACAAAGTAATAAATGTATTGATCAGAAATTATTGTCTTTGGGGTAACTCAACTTGCATTGAATCCTTTTTTTTTTTTTTTTTTTTCTTTTTTTTTCCTAGAACAAAATGTCGTCTGAGTTTTCGGTAAGTAAATGCTTCTATTTTATTTCGGAGCTGTTAATCAACCAATTGCTGCCAATTAACCAGACTATCCATTTCAAACCCCCAACCTACAAAGCTCTCCCCAATCTCTATCCCCCGTACATCTCCTCACTCGTTTTCAGATACCAACCCAATCACAATATCAAATTTGCACATGTGCTTCTTCTGCCCTCCACTAGAATCCCCTCCTCACATTCACTTCTTCAAGTCTTCTCACGTGCTTCACCCCTCCTGTGGAATCTCCTTCTAAAATACATCTGTCATTTTCCAACCTTTGAAATCTTTAAACGTAAGGAGAAAAAAAATGTATATCTATCTCTAATATCTATCTGCGCTCTACATGTAAATGAATGTATTTTTCTATTTGTACCAACCTGCTACGAGATGACGCAATCCTGGGTTAGGCGGTCCCAGGAGAGCCACTCTGCGGGTGCAATTCTGGGTGAGGTGGTCTCAGAGTGGTTAATATTTCATGAAGAACCGAAGATCTGGCACTGCAGAGGAATTGTGCGTTAAATCAAAGTCCTCAGTCAAACACCTTCTCAATTGTGTGCAAAGTCCAAATAGGACACACTGGTGGCTTTGCCAACCAGACACACGTGACAGCGTGCAGTAGATAGGTCCTCACGTAGGTGAGGTGGGTGCAGGGCGCTAACATTCAGCTTGCTTATTTATTGTATTAATAAAGCCCCAAGATATTACGCAGCTCTGGACATTAGTTAAGGTTAGACAATATTTAGGGGTGACATACAGCAATACGGGAATACATGCAAACCAGATCACACAGCACAGTATGAGTACAAGGTAATGCTTAGTCATTGGATGGGAGCATAGAGATTAGGCAAGTAGAGTTCACTCAGACCCATAGGATGGGTGTACAGTAATGGAGGAGTGTGATCAGGTAGGAGACATGAGGAGGAGGACACTGCCGAAGGCTTACAATCTAGATTCTAGAGGTAGGTACACGAAAGGTAGGGGAAGTTCAGCCTAAAGAAACATACTGTCATTAAGTTACATTAGTTATGTTCATTAAAATAGATAGGTAATCTCTTACCCACCCAGGCAAACGTTTGTGATTTCATGGGGGTAAAAGACAAAGACAAACACTTATATCGCGCTTTTCTCCTGGTGGACTCAAAGCGCCAGAGCTGCAGCCACTAGGACGCACTCTATAGGCAGTAGCAGTGTTAGGGAGACTTGCCTAAGGTCTCCTGCTGAATAGGTGCTGGCTTACTGATCAGGCAGAGCCGAGATTTGAACCCTGAGGCAGAGCCCTTAACATTACACCATCCACTCTAGCCATCTTTTTGGTTAAAACAAGGTGACAGGGAGCATGAGACAGAGTTCCAACTGTTCTGTGTCCTGATCAGCCCTCCTAGCTGCACACGCTAGGCTTCAAATCTCATTCAAAATTAACAAAACGTTGCACCAAAACAGCAGATTGAGAACATTAGAAATCCCATCATGCTTTGCACAGTTTAAAGGGAAAAATTCCCGGGCAGTTTTTTCTGTGCAGCTAAAAATGAGGCTTGGGTAAGAAAAACAAAGTTCTGATACTGTTAACCTCCTTGGCGGTAATCCAGAGCTGAGCTTGGGGTATGCCGCCGGAGGTCGCCGCTCAGGCCCTGATGGGCCGATTTCCATTCTGAAAAAAGCAGCACACGCAGCCGGCACTTTGCCAGGCGCGTGTGCTGCCCGATCGCCGCCGCTCCCGGCGAAAGAGGGTCCCCCCAGCCGCCCGAGCCCAGCGCAGCCGGAACAAACAGTTCCGGCCGGCGCTAGGGGCTGGATCGGGCGGCTCTGACGTCAGGACGTCGACTGACGTCCATGACGTCACTCCGCTCGTCGCCATGGCGACGAGGAAAGCGAAACAAGATAGGCCGCTCATTGCGGCCTATCTTGTTACTTTCGATTGCCGGAGGCGATCGAAAGTACGCTTCCGGAGCGCCCTCTAGTGGGCTTTCATGAAATATTTTTTTTTTTTTTAATTTAAAAAAAACCATATTGCAGCCTCCCTGGCAAAATAAACCGCCAGGGAGGTTAAACGCCAAGCCTCTTCATTGCTGCTGAGTAGAGTTTTTTTTTTTTTTTTTTTTTTTTTTTTTTTTTTGTCTGGAGGTTCACTTTAAGCTGTGGGTTTAGAGTATAAGTAGGGGGGGGGGAGGGGGAGATAGGCCAGTTTAATGTTTACCTGCTCCAGTGCTGCTGTGGGTCTCCTGATCTTCTTGAAAGACCCTATGACGCCGCATATATCACGTTACCCCCGCCGTGGAGCGCACATGAAGCCGTCCCGGATGCCGACCTGGCGAGGTCGGCTTCTTTAGCGCAGGACACCGGGAGTGAGAGGAGCTGCAGGGAGGGCACAGAACGACTGCCAGGGGCTGGAGGAAGCCCCAGGTAAGTGGAGTTTGTTTGCAGCTTGGATGTTTCCTTTAAGATCACAACCTTGTGTTGCCAATCACTAATGTAAACTTATTTAAAGAGACTCTTAACTGAATATAAAAGTCAAAATAACCATACACAGGTCATACTTGCCTCCTGTGTGGTCTACTCCTCAATCTTTCTCCTCTCCTGCATCCCATTTGTCCACTGTGATCAGTGGATTTCTCCTTCCTCCATTTTAAAAATGGCCATTACCTTATACCTGTTTCCTGGTCAGCACACTGTTAACTTGTAATATCACACACTTGAGCCATAGGGAAACAGGGGCATTACCTTGCACATTCAGTTGTAACTGACAGCTGCTGATATATAACTGACAGCAACTGGTATATTTCAGTTCTGACAAAATATTGTCAGAACTGGAAGGGATCACTGTAAGAAGAAAATGGTGAGCTTCAGAGATACTGATGAGGTTAGTATGTAATATTCATTTGCAGCCACGTCATGTGTTTACTTTAAATAATTTTACTCGCTACAGGTTCCCTTTAAAGTGACACTGAAGTTAAAAAAAAAAAAAAAAAAAAAAAAAAAAACTGATGCATTAAAGTGGACCCAAATTAAAAATACAAGATTTCAGAAATAAAATCTCTTTTCTAAAGTATAATGATAAATAGCAGCCTTTTTTTTTCAGCTGCATGATGACAAATATAAAATATCTTACATTTATTGGAGAAACCCCTTCCTTTCATATTACCGGGACAGAATCTGGCAGACTGGTGGAGTAGGTGGTATCTGGCAGAGGAGGAATTGCTAATGGCTGCCACCCTAGTTATGCGAAGAGGGTGAAAAGCATGCACTGAAATGCTCATAGGCTTTAGAGTGTTTATTTATCTTTGTATGTGTCAGAGTGGTGCAACTAAATATTTTGAATTAAAAAAAAAAATAATTGATTTGGGTCCGCTTTAAAGGGAAGGTTCAGGGAGGGGATTAAAAAAATAAAAATAAATTTCCACTTACCTGGGGCTTCCTCCAGCCCGTGGCAGGCAGGAGGTGCCCTCGCCGCCGCTCCCGGTGGTCTCCGGTACCCGACCTGGCCAGGCCTGCTGCCAGGTCGGGCTCTTCTGCGCTCCATTTCCTGGCACTTCTGCGTCCCACGCTGGCGCGCTGACGTCATCGGACGTCCGCCGGGCTGTACTGCGCAGGCGCAGTAGTTCTGCGCATGCGCAGTACAGCCCGGCGGACGTCCGATGACGTCAGCGCGCCAGCGTGGGACGCAGAAGTGCCAGGAAATGGAGCGCAGAAGAGCCTGACCTGGCAGCCGGCCAGGTCGGGTCGGGCACCGGAGACCACCGGGAGCCTGCGGAGCGGCGGCGAGGGCACCTCCTGCCTGCCACGGGCAGGAGGAAGCCCCAGGTAAGTGGAAATTTTTATTTTTTTAATCCCCTCCCTGAACCTTCCCTTTAATAGAGTATTAGTAGCAAAGAAAATCTCGTTTTTATTTTCAGGTATATACCGTAGCTTTTGTTTCATAGCATTGCATCATTCTATCATATTTGCAATTTACAAATCACACTGAAGCAGAGCTAATTACCCTTTTAAAATTACCTGCAGTAAAAATTTTATCTGAAGCTGCCTGTCACTGTTTCTTTGAAGTATAAGTGCCTCAGAACAGCACTGTAGCCAACTAAACTGGTCAGAGAGCTCAGAGAAGCTCTTTTGCATAGATAACTGAAGTTTCTTAACTCTTCCTGTACTGGAAACAATAGGAGACTGTTCTTTGCTACTAATGTGCTATTTGTTAGCTGTACCACGAATACAATTCATTATCTCATAGGTTTATTTTCACTTCAGATTCCCTTTAACTCTGTGATTAAGATCTTTGATCTCTCCACAGCTGGATGATGCCCTAGGACAGAGCAGTGGGCAGCAAACGCAATCCGATGGTCAGAACTGGAATAACCAATGGGGAGGTCAGAACCCTGGTGCTCCGCAATATGGAGGCGGACCTGGAGGCTTCCCAGGCTATCCAGCCCCAGGGGCAGGCCAGCCGTTCCAAGGCTACCCAGCAGCAGGGCAGGGACAGCCGACTCCAGGATACCCAGCAGCAGGGCAAGGACAGCCTGGCGGATACCCGGGGTTCCCTCCAGGACCAGGACAGCAGCAGTTTCCAGGATTCCAAGGATTTCCTGGCTTTCCAGGACAAGGCTACCCAGGAGGTCCCACTCCAGGACAACCTACTGATCCCAAGTCTGTTGATCCATCTGCTCCCACCTATCCAACAGCTCCTACTGGCCCACTGGTAAATATGCAACAAATTACATTCTGAAGAAGGCTGTGACTATTGCGTTGTAAATGTAGTATATTGAATACTGGTTTAAAGTGAGTCTGAAGAGTAATATATCTCTATCGTGAAGGCTTGGTATATAGAGCCTTCCCATTCCTCTCCTGGTCCCCTCATTCCACCGCTGGCTCCCCCATTCAAATCTCTCGCAACAAGAGGCTTCAGGAGCCTGTGTGCTCCCGAAGAAAGGCAGCTCCGTATTGCGCAGTTCAGAGGCCCGTCTTCGGGAGCACACTGACTCCTGAAGCCTACTGCAGTGGTAGGGAGTTGCCTAACGCTAACTGGGAAGCTAGCGGTGGTAGGAAGAGACCAGGAGAGGAGTGGGTAGGCTCTATAGGATCCAGATCCTTCCCTCTCCTTAGGTAAGTAAATGTGGTGGTTTTGTTTTCCTTCACTTCAGGCTCCCTTTTTAAATCGGAGATTCTCAGTCTGGTATAAATCTGCATCTGCCAAGGCATACATTCGAGACATTAAGACTATGGTGCATCACACTTTCCTATTGTTAATGAACGGATGCTTGATGCCTTTAGACACCGCATCTTGTATGTCTGCTCCTTTTAGCCTCCCTCCCTGCCCACTTTGCACTTATGCTGGGGAAGGCAAGGGGTTGGTTGCATTGTGATTCACTTTCTCCTGCACACTGGGCAAACATGGTGGGGCTCCACTGCAAGCCTTGCAAATCCCTGCAAAATGCACTCATGCTGGGACACGGAAATTGGTTGCATTGCATAGGTGAACTCCTGGAGAAGCATGTGATTTGATCAGCTGATTTGCTGTGATCACATCCTGCTTTAGCACATGATCAAGACTAGCCAAACAGACTTGCATATCTATCACCTGACCAAACTGATCACCTGCTTCTTCATGAGTTCGCCTAGACATGTACGTCACTAATACTCACGTGTCTACACTCTTGCAGTCCTTTCTAGAGATGGTTGGATGAAATTTGATTTCCGATGAAATTCCAGTTTCTGCAAATGCTGATTACCGTTACCACAACATTTGGACCAATTTCCACAAAGTTTTCTTTTTTTTTTTTTTTTTGGTCTGCATTTTCCGATTGGCCAAATACTTCTGAACTGACTCTGCA
Source organism: Hyperolius riggenbachi (assembly GCF_040937935.1). Classification (NCBI taxonomy): domain Eukaryota; kingdom Metazoa; phylum Chordata; class Amphibia; order Anura; family Hyperoliidae; genus Hyperolius; species Hyperolius riggenbachi. The sequence goes on along the minus strand of NC_090654.1, from coordinate 259,416,011 downwards.
TTCTCTGATCCAATGCTTCAGAGTTCTGTGATTGGGCTAAAGCTGTCGCAGTAATGTGGTATTTCCTTGGAAATCCGATTTCTAACTTGATGGTGATGAGGAACCTATGAAAGCTCTAATCCTTTTTACATACACTAGAGTTGTCGCCAGAGATATGTTTGTGATCCTCTCGAGGCCCCTTTTTACACTTGCGTTACCCTATTTTATCGCAAGAGGGCGCAAAAGCAAGAAGTCTATGGAGACTTTCAAACCTAATGAGGTGCGGAGGAAGTATCGGATCCGAAGTAAGGGTTGCAGCACGTTCCGGAAGCCCTGCGCTGCTTAACGCACAAAGCTTGGGGTAATGGAAGTCTATGGGCAAAGCAATAAGTGTAAACACCAGAGTGTGGTGTGGGGCGCAGGCGAAAATCAACAGGGATTCCAGTGACTTATTTCCTGCTCAGCAGAGAGTGCATCATTGAACAAGGGGGAGTGTTTGGCGGCGCTAGGTATATGACTGTCGGTGCACTTTGCCACTTGGTCAGTAATGTAGTTTTTTTTGCATTGCGGTGGGATGCGGCAAAAGCATCACGTTGTACTGCAAAGATCAAGTGCAAAACTGGCCTTCGTTTACATCTGGTGTGAGCACATGTTTGTGGTACAATACCCATGTTTGCCTGGCTGAGACAGACCACTTCTACGCACAGATAAATGGCTAAGTCACATGGTTACACGCATTAGATTTTGAAATTGCTGACTATGACTTGGAAGCCTCTTCCCTTCCATGGATGTTGTGCGTTTACTTTTTTTTATGACTTTACTGCTCTTGTCTTTTAGAAAGTACCATATACACTTCCCCTGCCAGGAGGACTAGTTCCCGGATTGGTGCTGACACTTCAAGGCATGGTCAGCCCAAACTGCAAGAGGTAATGTCTTATATAATATTGTGAATGGGCCCCTAAACCCTGTGTCTTATGAATGACCTACCGCAGGGGTCAGGAACCTTTTTGTCTGAGAGCCATAAACTCCACACTTTAAAATGTAATTCAGTGAGAGCCATACAATGTTTCAACCTGGAACAGTAGGGCTCATGTCCCTGTTGCCATGGTGATGTGTATACAGTTGATCCGCAGGGCAGCGGAATTGTCACACGTCTTCAGCTTCTCTTGGGTTTTAGCAACATCAGCAATTTCCCCAAGAGCCAGACAGGAGAAATACCGACTAACAGCTTGTACAATTGGCTAGCTGACTTTGGGATTGATTCACCTTGTAGGAAGAGAGCCCCTATTGGGTCAAAGTGTGGGGATCTCGTTCTATAAAGTCACTGGACCTGACTTAGTCCAGAGTGGGACAATTGGAGCAGCTGTTCATTTTAGGGTAGTGTGAGTAAGTTAGTAGTGCATGCTACAGCAGTATGCTTAAAAACAAGAAGAGAATCGAGAGCCCAATATGGTGCAGTATTGTCGGTAAAATGAAGAGTTCAATACAATTTTGTGTATATACTCACAAACACGGGTTACCCATAGGCAACCACTTTAAATGCAGGTGGGGAGCATTAGGACCTGACCCCACTCAGGTTAAGAAGTCGCTCTCTGTAGATAGTAGATGGGGATGCACCCCTCCACCCAGGGTGGACTAGAAGATCAGCAAAAGCTCGGTATACAGAGGCGCCAGAGTAGAGTAAAACGTTTTAAAAGGAGAGGGGGATGTTAGGGTTAACTTACCTCCCTCTTACAAAAAAGAAAACTCACTCGAGTCTTGATAAAACAGAATTGACAAATTTATTCAACTCCACAAATGCAACGCGTTTCGTGGGCGTGACCCCGCTTCTTCAGGCAAAAATGGGAGCACAACTGGAATAAAAACAAAATGTATACACTAACTACCCACAGAAATGCAACAATCGGCGCAGCAGATAATTGGTAGAAAGCACATCAAATAATTGCTACATAAAGCATTGCTACAAAAAAAAAAAAAACACACATTTACGGCCCACATAAACACAGGGCCATGCGAACAAGCTTAAATGTCAGAAATCAAATAGCTAAGGCTTAATGCTCACAGATTAGAGGGTTCTTATTATATGTCTCAAAGTGAAACAGTTACATGGTAGAGCTGGGTATAGGGCACAGTCTATTCCCAGACAGCATATAAAGCTTTATATGGACACAAAGGAATTATCATATACTTTATGCTTGCAGTTTATATTAATTCCTTTGTGTCCATATAAAGCTTTATATGCTGTCTGGGAATAGACTGTGCCCTATACCCAGCTCTACCATGTAACTGTTTCACTTTGAGACATATAATATGAACCCTCTAATCTGTGAGCATTAAGCCTTAGCTATTTGATTTCTGACATCTAAGCGTGTGTGTGTGTGTGTGTGTGTGTGTGTGTTGTAGCAATCCTTTATGTAGCAATTTTATGTGCTTTCTACCAATTATCTGCTGCGCCGATTGTTGCATTTCTGTGGGTAGTTATTGTGTGTACATTTTTGTTTTTATTCCAGTTGTGCTCCCATTTTTGCCTGAAGAAGCGGGGTCACGCCCGCGAAACGCGTTGCATTTGTGGAGTTGAATAAATTATTTGTCAATTCTGTTTTATCAAGACTCGAGTGAGTTTTTTTCTTTTTTGTAAGAGGGAGGTAAGTCCACCCTAACATCCCCCTCTGCTTTTAAACGGTTTTTAAAACTTTTTACTATACTCTGGCGCCTCTGTATACCGAGCTTTTGCTGATGCTACAGCAGTAGCGTGCACCACTTTAAAAATTTTGCTTGCACTGCCACACTAAGCTGCGCTGCTTGAGCAGTGTAGCTTAAAGTGACTCCGAGCTCATAAAAAAAATGAAGTTGTACTCACCTGGGGCTTTCTCCAGCCCAGTGCTGGTCGGGAGGTCCCACGACGGCGTCCTGGCTCTTCTCCTTCTCCCTGCTCCGGAATGGCTGACAGGCCGCAGCCCGGGCGACACTCGCCCTAGTGTCGGGCTGCTCCTTCCGCGTATGACGTGGATTACGTCACACGCCGGCCGCTGCGCGTCATCACGGCGGGCGGCGTGAAAGTACTGCGCATGCGCGAGTGTCGCCCGGGCTGCGGCCTGTCAGCCATTCCGGAGCGGGGAGAAGAAGAGCCAGGACGCCGTTGTGTGACCTCCCGACCAGCACTGGGCTGGAGAAAGCCCCAGGTGAGTACAACTTTCATTTTTTTTTATGAGCTCGGAGTCCCTTTAAGCTACATACACGCATACGTGTGACTACCCACCGGCAGGAAGATGGATCGGGGAGCGCTCGTCGCTGTGATCTATCTTTCTTTGCCAAGAGGTAAGTAGTAGTCAGCTTTACTGCTTTTATTGATTAGGAGACCTTCCTGCCTTATTTTAGTCCCTCAAGTGCAAGTACCCAGTTCATAACTAATAAAAAAAAAATTGCTATTTTCCTAATCGCATGATGAAATTGCGATGTTTCCAAGCTGATCTAGAATTATATAAAAATAAAAAAAATTTCCCTTTTTCAGGTTCGGTTTTGATTTAAAAAATGGTGACAATATTGCTTTTCACTTCAATCCACGATTTGATGAGCAGCCAAACGTTGTGGTACGCAATTCCATGCTTCGCGGCCAGTGGGGGAGTGAGGAGCGGGGAGCACCCAAGTTTCCTTTTACAAAAGGACAACCATTTAAGGTAAAAATTACAACCATTATTTTTTTTGTTTGTTGTTTTTCTGATGGCAATAATTTAGCTGTGTAGTTGCAGTGACTGCACCAACCCGAATCCTGTCTTAGGGTAGGGACACACTAGGCAGAAACGCCAGCCTTGCGGAAAAAACTAACTTTAACGCACCTAATGCAAGTCAATTGGCCGCATAAACTCATCTGTTTGCGGTCAGCAATGTGCATTTTGGAAACATATGCAACAAAACATGCATCTAAAAATGCACATAATGAAAGTCAATGGTGACGCAGGGGTATTGCTTTTTTTGCTTTTGGGCTCCACAGAAACCCTTTAAATTAGATAGCGTTGCACTGCCTGCGGGGCGGTAAACGTGCCTATGCCACCTATAGCCTTTGCGACCCACGTAGCGTGTTTTTTTTTTTTTTGTTTTTTTTTTTTTTTTTTTTTTTACAGTGGAGGAAATAATTATTTGACCCCTCACTGATTTTGTAAGTTTGTCCAATGACAAAGAAATGAAGTCTCAGAACAGTATCATTTCAATGGTAGGTTTATTTTAACAGTGGCAGATAGCACATCAAAAGGAAAATCGAAAAAATAACCTTAAATAAAAGATAGCAACTGATTTGCATTTCATTGAGTGAAATAAGTTTTTGAACCCTCTAACAATAAAAGACTTAATACTTCGTGGAAAAACCCTTGTTTGCAAGCACAGAGGTCAAACGTTTCTTGTAATTGATGACCAAGTTTGCACACATTTTAGGAGGAATGTTGGTCCACTCCTCTTTGCAGATCATCTCTAAATCCCTAAGGTTTCGAGGCTGTCTCTGTGCAACTCTGAGCTTGAGCTCCCTCCATAGGTTTTCTATTGGATTAAGGTCCGGAGACTGACTAGGCCACTCCATGACCTTAACCACTTAAGCCCAACTGGACGAGATTTCTCGTCCAGTTGGGCTGCGTGCACTCCCGCGGGTCGCGCGGGCCCCCGTGCGCGCCCCCGCTGCTGGCCGCTAGCCCACCGATCAGTGAAAGGGATTATAAATCCCTTTCGCTGATCGGACTCCCCCCGGAGAAAAGCCGACAGCGTCTCTTCAGACACTGCGGCTTTTCTGAGCTCTGGTCTCCTCCTTTCTTCTGCCTGGGAGCGAGATCGATCGCTCCCAGGACTTTTTGATTCTGGCCATCTTGTGGCCAAATAGCAAATTACACCTTAAAAAAAAGTTTTAAAGATAAACATATAAATATATTAAAAAAAACCCTGTTTACCTCCCACACCAAAAAATACCCACATAAAAGTTTAAATAAAAAAAAAAAAGTTACCTAAGGGTCTGAACTTTTTAAATATGCATGTCAAAGGAGTATATCAATATGATTTAATAAATTATGGGCTTCTAAACAGTGATGGACGCAAAACGGAAAAAATGCACCTTTATTTCCAAATAAAATATTGTCGCCATACATTGTGATAGGGACATAATTTTAACGGTGAAATACCCGGGGCATATGGGCAAATACAATACGTGAGTTTTAATTATGGAGGCATGTATTATTTTAAAACTATAATGGCTGAAAACTGAGAAATGAATTTTTTCCATTTTTTTTCTTATTCTTCCTGTTAAAATGCATTTACAGTAAAGTGGCTCTTAGCAAAATATACCACCCACAGAAAGCCTAATTGGTGGCGGAAAAAACAAGATATAGATCAATTTAATTGTGATGAGTAGTGATAAAGTTATTGGCAAATGAATGGGGGGTGAAAGTTGCTCGGATGTAAAATTTCAACCCTTCGGGCTTAAGTGGTTAATGTGCTTCTTCTTGAGCCACTCCTTTGTTGCCTTTGCTGATGTCAGAGGCACCCAAAATACACGTAAAACCATAATGCATGTAATCTGACAGCAGTGGTCCCCGAGCAGACACAATCTGGCAGCGGCTCTCCAAAATACACGTACCGTATTTTTCGGACTATAAGACGCACTTTCTCCCCCAAAAATGGGGAGAAAAAGTGAGTGCGTCTTATGGTCCGAATGCTAACTTTGCTCCCCTCCCCGCCCATCACAAATAACTGCCGCGGCCCATGCTAATGCTGGACACCAGCCAGCCTACCTCAACTCATGCCCCAGAGATCATCTCCAGCCTCGAGTCCAGGCTTTCACAAGCGGCCCCATGTTTTCATCCAGCTCACGTCCTCACCACTGTCGTTTGGCTGCTGCTGGTGATCGGGTTAATGAATCCATATGCGGCTCCAGGTTATGCCCTCATCGCCGTCCTCTGGCTGCTGCTGGCGGCGATCGGGTTAATTGACGTGCAGCTCCATGTTATTTCTGCATCGCCGTGCTCTGGCTGCTGCTGGCGGCGATCGGGTTAATCCACGTGCAGCTCCATGTTATTTTTGCATCGCTGTCCTCTGGCTGCATCGCCGTCCTCTGGCTGCTGCTGGCGGCGATCCGGTTAGTCCACGTGCTGGCTCGCATCGGGCGATACTGGCAGTGTCGGATGTGCAGTAGCCGCGTTCTCTCCTGGCCGCTATTGTAACAGCGTGTGGCTGTTACACGCCGCTCACATACCGGATGTGAGCGGCGTGTAACAGCCACACGCTGTTACAATAGCGGCCAGGAGAGAACGCGGCTACTGCACATCCGACACTGCCAGTATTGCCCGATGCGAGCCAGCACGTGGACTAACCGGATCGCCGCCAGCAGCAGCCAGAGGACGGCGATGCAAAAATAACATGGAGCTGCATGTGGATTAACCTGATCGCTGCCAGCAGCAGCCAGAGGACGGCGATGCAGCCAGAGGACAGCGATGCAAAAATAACATGGAGCTGCACGTGGATTAACCCGATCGCCGCCAGCAGCAGCCAGAGGACAGAGATGTGAGCATAACCTGGAGCCGCACGTGGGAGCTTATGAGTGAGTACACCTATGCCTGGCTACCTACACTGCAGGCAACTATGCCTGGCTACCTACACTGCAGGCAACTATGCCTGGCTACCTACACTGCAGGCAACTATGCCTGGCTACCTACACTGCAGGCAACTATGCCTGGCTACCTACACTGCAGGCAACTATGCCTGGCTACCTACACTGGAGGGGCAACTATGCCTTGCTACCTACACTGGAGGGGAACCTATGCCTGACTACACATACTGTGGAGACCTATGCCTGGCTTCCTTGTTGCCTCAGGCATCAAAAAGTTGAGAACCACTCCTGCTCCACAAGATGCCCCTGTATCAGACGCACCAGGGTTAGTATATATATTTTTTCCACTGGATTTTGTCCTCCAAACCAAGGTGCGTCTTATGGTCAGGTGCGTCTTATAGTCCGAAAAATACGGTAATCTGGCATCAGCGGTTCCCCAAAAATACAGATCTGACAGCAGTTCCCCCAAAATAGGTACCCCCAGTATAGCTAGCCAGGTCTATAGGTGTCCCCAGTATAAGTAGCCATGTGTAGAGTTGTCCCCAGAATAGGTGATCAGGTGTATAGATATTCCCAGAATAGGTAGCCAGGTCTATAGGTGTCCCCAGTATATGTAACCAGGTGTTCAGGTGTCCCCAGTATAGCCAAGTGTATAGGTGTCCGCAGTATATGTAGCGGTGTATAGGTGTCCGCAGTATGTGTATAGGTGTCCCCAGTGTAGCCAGGTGTATAGGTGTCCCCAGTGTAGCCAGGTGTATAGGTGTCCCCAGAATCGGTAGCCAGGTGTCCCCTCAGCTGAAGGGGAGCAGTGGAGAGGAGCATTGTGCACAGCCCCCCCTCCCCACCCTCACCTTGTGGCTCCTCTTCCTGACTCTCCCCTCCATAACGATGGCGGTGGCTGGCAGCGGGCATCAGTGGGCGGGACATACCTCCTCCAGTGTTCCGGCGAGTTGACACTGTGCATGCAGCTAGTCTGGTCTAGTGAAGACCAGAGCAGCGGCACGCACAGCGTCAACTCGCCAGAACACTGGAGGAGGTAAGTCCCGCCCGCTGCCAGCCACTGCCACAATCGTTATGGAGGGGAGAACCAGGAAGAGGAGCCCCAAGGTGAGGGAAGGGGGGGGACGTCCGCCCTTCCCCATGCTGTACACAATTATTTATTATTATTATTGATTTATAAAGCGCCAACATATTCCGTGGCGCTGTACAAAGTAAGAAACAAACATGGGGTACATAATAATACAGACAATGCTGTACACCAATATACAAGATGCATAATTAGTGATGCTCCCCTCCAGGGTGCTAGGGTGGACGACGTCCACTCTCCAAAAAAAGGTGAGTGGACGTCGCCCCCCCCCACGTTCACGCAGGGCTCGACCCCTGGCCTGTTTCCACTAGAGCGAATCTGCATGGCCAATAATAGTCAATGGGCCTATTCCACTTGGCTCTGCTGTGCAGATTTTTTTGCACAGATTTCCAGAATCAGAATTCGCACACCACAAGGCTAGTGTGCAATTCGCATGTAATGTATTTAATTGAAAGTTTGCTTGTGTTTTCGCTATGCAAATTTTTCATGCAAATTCACGTGTTTTCGTGTAAGATCAATGCAAAAGCACACAGGCACTGACATGGTTACAATCGCATACTTACAAAAATTCACAAACTCGTGCAAATTCGCATACAAATTCGTTTATGCGGTTTCTGCAAAGAAATCGCACTGCACTAGTGGAAACTGGCTCTAAAGGATGCCGTAACTGCACTATGTGCACACCAGACCTGAAGGGGCCCACAAGTGGTCCTCCTCCAGTCATTATATTAGCTTTTGCTTGGTGCTGCAGTGGTAATTAGGCCTAGTGCACATCGAGCGGTTTTTGGACCTATCCGCCTGTAAAAACGCTTGGCTAATGTATTGCAATGGGATGGTGCACACTGGCGGTTTGAGGTTTTTGACAAGCCGCAAACGCGCCTCCTGCCGTGCAGTTTGCGGTTTTCGGAAGCGTTTCGTCAATGTAAAGTATAGGAAAAACGCAAACGGCTCTGAAAAACGCTACTTCAGAGCGGTTTGCCAGGCGTTTTTGTTACAAAAGCTGTTCAGTAACAGCTTTTACTGTAACAATATGTGTAATCTGCTACACAAAACCGCTAGGTATGTTGAGAAAACCTCTCTAAACATGCCTAGAATCGCTCTGAAATCAGCTCCCAAAACCGCTAGAATATTGCGGATCTGCTAGCGGTTTTGGTGTGCACTGGACCTTATGCGCTTTGCATAGAGTAATCCATTAAAACACCATATCACTTTATAACACTGAAGTGGAAAAAAAATGATTTTGTATGTGTAGTACAGCTAAGAAATAAAACATTAGGCGCAGAGACATAAGTCTAATATGGTTTACAGTACAGTAAGAGTTAAACTCCAGTTATCTATGCAAAAGAGCAATTGAGCTCCATAACTTTCAAAGCTGCAGAGAGCTCTGTCTTCTGAAGCTTATTATCGTAAGTGTTTGGCACTATATTGTTTTGTGGTTTTTGTTTTGTTTTGTTTTTTTTCTTTCTTTCTTCAGAGGGCAGTTCAAAAGTTCATTGGCCTGCTCTGTAAAATCATTTAGAATGCTGAGTAGAGTTTAAACTGCAAATCTTGGAGAATGATGCAATGTTATAAAAAAAAATATATAAATGATATTATTTTATTTGCTACTAATGTTGTAGTTATTATCCGTACTACACAACCAATTCATTATATCATTATTTTTCCCGCTTCAGTGTCTCTTTAATACACCCCCACGCAAAGTTGTATACAATTATGCTGAATCCCCCACCACCACCAATCCATAATGCTTTTATGAAAACTGATTTCAACTAAACTTTGTATACAGATCCCTTACTACCTGGGAAGATATGTTCTAGGGGTCTCACATTTCCCCCGCCCTTCCCGCACATTTGGGCGGTACCACAAATGGCCAATAAGATTTCACCCATTCAGATCGATGGAAAAAATGTAAAAGGCTACCTTTCTCACAGTAATAGTCCCCAAACTTGACACAGTTGGTGACCAAGGTGAAACCTTCAGGGAAAGTGGGCAGAGCATATAACCATGTCCGTTTTCTAGGGCCGTGCGGGCACCCTGAGCGCTGGAGGGGGGGGGGGGGGTGCTGTAATGGAGGGGGAAGTTGGCTGCGGGGAGGGCAGCCCGACCTCACCCTCTGTGCTCTTCCAAACCCCCCAACCCCCCCCCCCCCCCAAGCAAAGCGCAGCAGCCAGCAGGGAAGCGCTGTAATAGTCACAACTCGCCTGCCTGCGTTCCAATCGCCGGTCACTAGCTGCTGGTCTCCTCCTCTGCATACACGTTGATATCAGCGTGTGTATCGGCATGTATGCAGAGAAGACCAGCGGCTAGTGACCGGCGATTGGAACCAGGGAGAGGAGTTGTGACTATTACAGCGCTTCCCTGCTGCACTCTGCATCGGAGGGTGGCCCGGAGAGGAAGGGGGGGGGCAGCTACCTAATCTAACCTATACTGGGGGGCAGCTACCTAATCTAACCTATACTGGGGGGCAGCTACCTAATCTAACCTATACTGGGGGGCAGCTACCTAATCTAACCTATACTGGGGGGCAGCTACCTAATCTAACCTATATTGGGGGGGCAGCTACCTAATCTAACCTATGCTGGGGGCAACTATTCTGGTTCCCTATTAGAGGCACCCACCTAGCTAACCTGTACTGGGGGCACCTACCTATCTAACCTATAACCTATACTGGGGGGGGGGAGAACTATACCGGCTACCTATACTGAAGGCACCTACCTGGCTAACCTGCACTGCGGGCACCTATACCTGGCTAAACTGGGGGCACCTATACCTGGCTCCGTGGGGGGGGCACACTTTTTACACCCTCGCCCTGGGTACATTTTTAGCCTAGAAACTACAACCGATCAAAATTTAGCAATTCATTATCAATAGGAAAATGTAAACTCCAGCCATTCTGAGGGACAGTGCACACCTAAAATCAACTAGCGTAATTGCAAACGCTAAGGGGTTTTTTTTTTTTGTTTTGTTTTTTTTCTAAGCGATTCCAGGCATGTGCCTAGATATTTTTTAGCAACTTGATGTAGTGTTTTATTTTATTTTTTTTTATTTTCCATTTTTCCTATACTTTAAAATTGAGGCTGACTCTCCTCAAATGCTGCAGGACTTGCGTTTGGGAAAATGTCATATTGCTCTGGTGTTATCCATCCCATACAAATACATAAGCCACGCGTTTTAAAAGCACTCACAAGCGTTCTAGGTGTGCACCAGTCCTTGGACTGTTAATGGTAGGGTTCTCAAACTTGCCACAGTTGGGATTCAGGAAAGGGTGGAGCCTAAAATAGGCAATCAAAACATCTGAGGGACAACCATGCATTTTTTTTATTCTTCTTGAGCATTTGGGGCCCATTCACACTTGCAAAATGCTACTGCTTTTGCTAGTGATTTTTGGTGTTTAACGTGAAAAAAATCACCATTCACACTTGGTGGGGTTTTTTTTTTTTTTTGCCATTCTATAGCACTGAAGCGCGGTCACCAAGAAATCACCTGAAAATGGGCAAATCGCCAAATGCAATTTTGTATCCTGCACCAAGTGAGAACGGGCCCATAGGGTATTATGGCACTAGCGCTTTAAAAAGCGCTGGCGCTTGAGCGTTTTGCTGGCGATTTTGGCAAAATGCTCAAGTGTGAATCGGCCCTTAGGGATCGCTTTTAAATCACTATTGGGGATCGCTTTAAATCACTAGCTATTTCCCTAAAAGCTCTGCCAATGTAAATGTAACAAATTCCACAGTAGCGATTGTGATTAGCAAAATCGCAATCTCAGGACATGCAGCGCTTGCGCTCCAATATAAAGTATATAAGTGCTGGCAAATCACTCAAATGGCTACACATCGTTATTTATTTATTTATTTTTTTTTTTTTTTCAAAACTGAAAGAACCAATTAGAATTTAAATCGCTGGCAAAAAGCTTATGCTTTTTAAAAACCGCCAGAAAGCGCTCATGATCTAGCTTACAAAATGCTAGTGATAGAGATTTGCGACTTGTAGTGGGTTCCAGGCCTGAAACAGCTACCCAGTAGCCATCACTGATGTCCAAGTGCAGTTATCAAACTACTACGTACAACAAAATGTCTAACCCAAATTAAATCGCTCTGAAGTGAAAAGCCAGCACTATTCTTGGCTATAGAATTGCTGGATGCTGCATAGATACAATATTGAATCTAGAAATGCCTATTTTACCTGTTGTGATTAGGGATGGCCCATGAGATGCAAATAACTTTGGAGATGATGTAGTATTATGCAAATTTATGCAGCTTGAAAATGAACCAATCAAATCCTGCTGAGGTAAAATTTGATTGGTCCATTTTCAAGTTGCATAAATCTGCAGAATCAACTACTTATTTTAATCTCATTGACCATTCCTAGTTGTAATTTCCATCCTGGTGTAACTTTGGTGAATAGTCCGCTTTTTTTTTTTTTTTTTTTTTTCCATTTTTAATTGTAAATTCTTATGTTTTCCAGATACAAATCCGTTGCGATCAAGACCAGTACAGCGTAGCTGTGAACAATGAAATGTTCTGCCAGTACAGACACAGAGATAGGTCTCTGCCACAGATTAATTGCCTGTGCATCGGCGGTGACATCACCCTGAACGAGGCTTCTGCCGCTAGGATGTAAGGCCAACGCCTGCTTGGAGCTACTACAACTGAAATCTATGTAAACTCAATCAACCATAGGAATATAGCTGCTGTCCTGGGAGACTTTACCATTCTTTTGTATGAAGTATATTTGTGAATACTGGGTAAATTTGATTACGAGAAATAAAATATTATGCCAATGTATTTGTGTCAGTCTGAATACCTTTTTAAATGACTACGAGATTAGGCAAGACATTTATATTGCGCTTTTCTCTTGGTGGACTCAAAGCGCCACAGCTGCAGCCACTAAGGCGTGCTCCATAGGCAGTAGGAGTGTTAGGGAGTCTAGCCCACGGTCTCCTCACTGAACAGGTGATTGCTTACTGGACGGGAAGAGTTGAGATTCGAACCCAGGTCTCCTGTCAGAGGCCTTAAAGAGGAACTCCAGTGAAAATGTAATAAAGGGCTTAATTTTTTACAATGATGTATAAATTTATTTAGTTAGTGTTTGCTCATTGTAAAAATCTTTCCTGTCTTAGGCCCAGTGCACACCAAAACCGCTAGCAGATCCTCAAAACGCTAGCGGTTTTGGGAGCAGAGAGCCGATATTTGCCGGGTGCACATCGAGCGGATTTTGTATGAGATCCGCCGGCCGCATCAGCATCCGCGTGGCTAATGTATATCTATGGGCTGGTGCACACCGGCGGTTTGAGGTTTTAAGCAAGCCGCAAACGTGCAGCAAGAGGCACGTTTGCGGCTTGCTAAAAACCTCAAACCGCTGGTGTGCACCAGCCCATAGAGATGCATTAGCCATGCAGATTTTCAGGCAGATCTGCCCGGTGTGCACTGGGCCTTACTGTGACGGATCCATTGCAGCGTGCCAAGTGTGAACTTTTAGCGATTAGCAGAGAATGGGGAAAAAGTCGGATCAGAGCCCAGATTTTTCTACACTCCACCTGTGATGGGAAATGGGCGTGTCCATGACATGGTGTGGGTGCAGCGAATTGTTATGTAACTGAGGCAGTGGGCCAGAGTTTCCTCCCAAAACAGGCAGTGGGCCAGAGTTTTCTCCCAAAACACAGATGGACAAAGTGACCCTAAAAGTAATTAGGCAATGTTCCCCAAACTCATAAAGCAGTTTTCCCACAATGTAGTGAAATGGGAGTTTTGCATCATAGATGTCTGTCCATGACATGACTGTGCACTCTGTAAAGTGCTGCAGAAGATGCAAGTGCTACATAAATACATAATGATATGGCGGGGCATTAGACTATGAATATGGCCAGGATTAGATTGTGAGCTCTGCCAAGGACATAACTACATTCTCTGTAAAGTGCTGCCTTAGATGCCAGTGCTACATACTGTAAATACATAATATTGTAGGGCATTAGAATGACTATGGTGGGATTAGATTGTGCGTGAAATCTGCAGAAGCTGCTGATGCTACAGTATTGGCATACCATTTAATAATCATGATGAGGCCCCAAAAGTAGCAAATGCAGTCTCATCAAACAATAACTGCAGCAACTATTACCTCTGACACATGAAATGCAGTAGCAAACTATTACTTTGACCTCGCAAATGGTAATTGAGGCAAACCTTACCTCATGCGGCCAGAGTCCCACGGCTGTGACACCTGGTGGCCAAAAGTGGGACATAACCTGGGACACATCGCAGCCTGGGACAGGGGACCCTGAACCTGGGACATGTCCAGGGCCGGATGTGTACATTTTACCCCCCAAGGCCCACTGTCCAGTTCAACCCCACTCCGCCCACTGGGCTTGATTCACAAAACAGTGATAACTGAGTTATCACACCTAAAAGCTTTGCACGTGCAAACTACAGGCTTAGCGTTCGAACCTATTCGGGTGTATGCTTAGCACGCCTGTGCTAAGCTGGTTTGCACGTGATGTATTACACGCAAAACTTTAAGCGTGCAAATGATTGACTTCATGCAAATTCATTAGTTTGCGCGCGTAAAGCTTAATGCGCATGATATCACGTGCAAAGCAGCTTTACACGGGCGTGCTAAGTGCTAGCCCTGTTTCCTCTGGTCTTGAGCAATCCTGTCCTATTCTCCCATGTCCTGTGCTTCCCCCCCCCCCCCCCCCCCCCCGCCTTGTGCTGTGCTCGACAGCTCTGCCCTGTGGAATCAGGCCAGCCACGGACCAGGTCTGTGACCACTGTGGTTTACATGTTTAGCAGTTTACCTTCCGTGTGCCAGCCCACTTCCTACCCCTTGTTTTCTGGTGCCCTAGGCCATGGCCTTTGAAGCCTTTCCTCAATCCAGCCATGGACATGTCCCAGGTAAAACGGGATGTCTGGTCAAGGTACCTTAAGGCTCATACACACATCAGACTATAGTCTTTGGAAAATGAAAGCCCACAGACCAATCTTACCACCCTCCATGTAGTATGAGAGCCATACCTACAGTCTATTCTATGGAGCTGAACTCCCCATCAGAAAAAAATCTTTGCAAGATGCTGTACAGACACAAAAGATCTGTTCCTGCCAAAGATCTCTTCCTGCAAATTGCATTCATAGTCTGAGATCTGCAGATCATCATACACACACCTTGTTTAACTGACTCATCTGCAGATCTGAAAATCTGATCTGCAGACGAATGTCTGTTAAACAAGGTGTGTATGATTGTCTGCGGATATCAGACTATGAATGCATTTTGCAGGAACAGATCTTTTGCAGCTACTGATCTGTTGTGTCTGTACAGCATCTGTGTGTGCAGCATCTTGCAAAGATTTCTGTCTGATGGGGAGTTCAGCTCCATAGAATAGACTGTGTAGGTATGGCTCTCATACTACATGGAAGGGGGTAAAATTGGTCTGTGATCTTTCATTTTCCAAAGACTATGGTCTGATGTGTGTATGAGCCTTTAGGATGGGGTCACTTTTTTTTTTTTTTAACTAATATATTAAAGCCCTCTCAATGCATGCCTCTTACCCTACTGCAGGCCTGGGCAAACTTAGCGCGGCCCGGGCAGCTCTTTGTGGACCACATTCCTAACATGCTTAGCCGCCACCTCCTCTCTCCTCAGCCCCTCCCTCGAGTCGCGAGTCCATAGTAACAGGCTGTCACGTGACACAACACACCACGGGCTAGCAGCCAGCATGCATTATGCAACTACCTTTTACACTAATGCATATTGTTACTACATTTCCTTTTTGGGCAAAATCCTTTTAAAGAGAATCTAAAGTAATTTTAAAGGGAACCTGAAGTGAGTAAATATTTAAAATACACACGATGTTGCTGCAAATGATTATATTACATACTTCATCATCAGTTCCTCTCAAAAGCTCACCGTTTTCTTCTTACAGTGATCCCTTCTAGTTCTGACAATATTTTGTCAGAACTGCAATATACCAGTTGCTGTTAGTTATATATTAGCAGCTGTAAGTTGCAACTGAATGTGCAAGGTAATGTCCATGTTTCCATATGGCTTGAGTGTGAGATATTACAGTTTAACAATGTGCTGACCAGGAAGCTGTTATGGTGTAATGGCCATTTTCAAAATGGATGGAGAATTCCATTAATCAGTGGACAAATGGGGAGCAGACTACACAGGAGATAAGTATGACCTGTGTACAGGGCCGGCCCGCCCATGAGGCTGGGTGAAACTTTTGCCTCAGGCGGCACTTCTGGGGGGCGGCAGCTGCCCGTCCGTGGGTGTGGGGGGGCCGCCCGAGCTGGAGGGGATAGCGGGCAGGAAGGGGGTATTGGGCCTAGCGGCAGGGAGGGGGGTCGGACCGCCCCCTCCTCCCCTGGGTACCCAAGTCCTCCGCTCCCCTCCAGTTTCGAGTTAAGTTGTCGCCGCTATTGTAAGAGGAACGGGCGGAGATCACTCACCTTTTCCGCGTTCCAGCGTGAGCTCCACTGACGTCACTTCCTGCTATGCCGCACACTGTATTGTAAGTGGACGGCGCTACAGGAAGTGACGTCAGTGGAGCAGTCTCTGACATTACCGACAAGTTTTGGGCTAGTCCATCTCTTCATGGGGGATTCTCAGCATGGCCTTTATTTATAAAAACACCCCCTGAAAAGTATTTATACACAGATGCTGAACCAGCCTCCCTGCTGTCTTCACACTTAGCTAATGACAGTTTCTCTAACTGCCAAACAAAGTGCGTTTGAAAATAAAGAAAACCCTGAGAATCCCCCATAAGAAGATGGGCTAGTTCAAAACCTTTCAGTTCTGTCAGATTTCTACTACCAACTATAAGTGACAGCAACATAGGAGAAAAGTAATGTATAGCTAAAATTTTAATCTGGAGGCAATGTACTTATTTAACCCTCCTGGCGGTATAAAAAAATACGCCAGGAGGCAGCGCGGCAGTTTTTTTTTTTATTGTTTTTTTTCTATATCATGTAGCGAGCCCAGGGCTCGCTACATGATAGCCGCTGCTCAGCGGCATCCCCCCGCCCTCTTCGATCAGGAAATCCCGTTCAAAGAACGGGATTTCCTGGAGGGCTTCCCCCGTCGCCATGGCGACGGGGCGGAATGACGTCACCGACGTTGGGTCGTCATTGGGAGTCCCGGGCCACCCCTCGGCGCTGCCTGGCACTGATTGGCCAGGCAGCGCACGGGGTCTGGGGGGGGGGGGGCGCGCGCCGCACCGTATAGCGGCGATCGGGCGCGCGGCGGCGGCGATCAGGGTGCTGGCGCAGCTAGCAAAGTGCTAGCTGCGTCCAGCAAAAAAAAAAATTAAACAAATCGGCCCAGCAGGGCCTGAGCGGCACCCTCCGGCGGCTTACCCCGAACTACGTTCGGGGTTACCGCCAAGAAGGTTAAAGGTGTTTACATGTATTTAAAATGTTACAATTTTCACGATTGTGGTACTGCGAAGACTTCTGAAGTGTCCCGTGGCGGGAAATTTTAACAGGGGAGCCAGCACAGGAACAAGGGGATTGTGAAGGGGAATGGGAAAGCTCATTAGGACCCAGAGCTTCCCCTTTCCTTTATTTCTTTTTCTTTAACCACTTCCATACCAGCAGTCTCTGCCCCCTTAAGGACCAGAGACTGCTGGTAGGGTAAACTGCTTCTCGGCAAATAGACAATCCACTGGTCATGCTGCTCTGTCGTCCCTATGAAAGCGTTGTGCGCCGGTCAGGAGCCGCTTTCATTGGCTCCCAACCCTGTCAATCAATGTAAGCCAATAATAACTGCTCCTGACCAGATCACTGAGCTCTGCTGTCAGAGACGGCAGGGGGAGTGTATTGCAGCGGGGAGAAAACTGTATGATCGGCGGGGACACACAATTCAGCAGGCTGTTGAATTTACGTCCAGTCAGAGCGGCAGCACCACCTGCTGGACATAGATTCATACTGCGTCGGTCTGGAACCAGTTAATGAGAACCTGAACTGAAAATAAAGTCAAAATAACTATACACAGGCAGGCCCGGCCCTAGACTTTTTGCCGCCTGAGGCAAACTGAAGAAATCGCCGCTGGAGGGGGGGGGGTTTAAATGTTTGAAATCTTGTATGATTTTCATTTCACTTCTCACGTGTACACCACTTTGTATTGATTTTTCACATGGAATTCCAATGAAATTGATTGTTTGTGGAAGTAATATGACAAAATGTGGGAAAACTTCAAGGGGGCTGAATACTTTTGCAAACCCATACTTTTTTTTTTTTAAATTTTATGATTTTCGCAATAGTGGTCCTATAAAAAGACTCTGTATCAAAAAAGTTCCCCTGGGGGTATTCCCCTCGGGAGGGGGAAGTCTCAGGGTCCCAATGAGACTTCCCCTGTAGCTGCAAGCAGTCCAGCCCTGGCTCCCCCAAAGTGTCCGGCAATCCTCCCTCGACAAGCGCCAATTTACCTTTCCTGGCTCCAACGGGAGCGTTGTTGCTGCTTTCCGCACGGAGATAGGAGAAAATAGCCAATCTCCGTTGGGTCCGCTCTACTGCGCAAGAGACTTGTGCCTGAGCAGTAGAGCGGCCTGACAGAGATTGGCTATTTCCACCTATCTCTGAGGTGAAGAGCCGATACTGCGCCTGCGCTGGAGCCGGGAAGGTAAATATTTATATCCCTGCTGTTCGGGGAGCTTTATCGCCGCCGTGGGACCGAGGAAGACGGGGGAAGCCTCAATAGGATCCGGAGACTTTCCCCCACCCCAGGTGAGTACCCCCCAGAGGAGGTTTTTCTGAGTACAGGTTTTCTTTAAGTGCTACCAAAGATGGTCGGCTCTGGACTGCGCATGCGTGAGAGCAGTATGGAGTGGCCCGTCTTGGGGAGCACTCAGGCTCCCAAAGACAGAAGCCTCCCGCAGCGGCAGAGATAGGAGACTGCTAACGGAGGATCATTAGAACCCAGAACCTTAAGTATTTTTTTTTTTTTCTTTAAATGACTTCAGACTCTTTAAATTCTGAAAGCCCAAATTGTGTAGAGCAAATTTATAAGCATCACTTTTCACATGAGATTTTTTTTTAAATCGGTTATAGCTTGCATGAAGCTGCACACCTACCCATACACAATCAGGACCCCTGGCACAGCTGCTTCCTTGCTCAGAAAGTGGGGTCTAAAAATTCCAGTATTTCCCTGCTCCACCCTTGTCACATGTTTTCTATTGTAATACTGGTACATGTAGCCAGCTGGTAGGTGAATACATCAGAAGTGACCATCTTAAGGTGGCCAATCGACCATCTGATTCGATAATTATCAAATTGGATAAAAATCAGTGCCGCCAAGAGCATGCCCAATTGACAATGCAACCAAAAAGGGTCGCGTGTATCGATCAGACATGCTGCAAGATGTCGGGCCATCGTGGTAGATTGGATAGACAATGGTAACAGCGGTCAATAATCCAACGAAACCCCTAGCGCTCCTCCCTAATGTATAAATGTACGGCCCGTGTGTGTATTTATACGTTGCCTGTCCTGTCTCACCGATCGCGTGGTGCCTATATGCCTTTGGAATCCCCCACTCCTCCATTGGCGGTAGTCCGGTAGAAAATGGTACTGCAGTGGCGAGTATGCTTTACTACATGCTTCTATACAAACAGGAAACGCTCAATTCTCAAAGTAGCCACCGCCCCACAGGTGCATACTTCATATACACAGCTGCATGCACACACACTGCAACTGCCACACTAAGACTCCACCCATCCTAAGCCACCGCACACAACTGTGCCATCTACACTAAATCACTCCCTACAGGTCCAATGAATACTTACAACCGTCAGTTAGCATATAGGTTTATAGAAGGTTTCTATTCACAGTTTTTTTTTTTAATAAAAATTCAACAGTTTCACGAGAGCAACACAATGTTGTTTGTTAAATTGTCCCTGTAGTGAGACGCATCTGAACACTGAAATATTTATATCCTTTCAACCAATATGGGAGGGGGGATTTAGACTATGCATGTATACAGGAATGTCTCCATTATCCAGAACTCAGGCAACCGGAATGCTCAACTAACAGGAAGAATTTATTTATATACTCCAAAAATTTCACAATGCGTTTTGCGGGCTTGACCCCCACTTCTTCAGGCAATTCAAAAAGGAGCATACAACAGTGAAAGTCCTGGTCTGCATTAAGCGCCTACAACAGTGAAAGTCCTGGTCTGCATTAAGCGCCTACAACAGTGAAAGTCCTGGTCTGCATTAAGCGCCTACAACAGTGAAAGTCCTGGTCTGCATTAAGCGCCTACAACAGTGAAAGTCCTGGTCTGCATTAAGCGCCTACAACAGTGAAAGTCCTGGTCTGCATTAAGCTCCTACAACAGTGAAAGTCCTGGTCTGCATTAAGCTCCTACAACAGTGAAAGTCCTGGTTTGCATTATGCAGACCAGAACTTTCACTGTTGTATGCTCCTTTTTGAATTGCCTGAAGAAGTGGGGTCACGCCTGCGAAACGCATTGTGAAATTTTTGGAGTATATAAATAAATTCTTCTTGTATTATACCTTGAAACATAATGGTTTCCGAGTGTCCTTTGGAGTAGCTAGAATTCCACCCCAGCCACCTCCATGGTTTTAAAAGTTTTATCATATTTTCGTTTGGCGCCTCTGTTCACTTGCATCAATCTTCTATCCAGCCTTGGTGGAAGGGCGGCAAACGTTATACGTTTCTTCCGGTCTACAGAGAGTGACTTCTTACCCCTGAGGGACAGGTGTAATCTCCCCCCCCTGCTGTTACAGTGGTTGCCTGAGAGGTAACCCTTTTTTGTGAGTATCCCATACTTACCTTTCATCACTTCTCTACTGTGTCCATACATACTACACTATATTGGGCTCTCGGTGTCCCTGTGTTCTCTCTGCTCAACTAACAGGCATGTTTGAGGGGATAACTGACTGACTGACTGACTTTTTTTGTGGGGGGGGGGGGGGGTTGTTTTCAGTGATTAAAATACAGAGAGTCCTGCGCCATCACCTTCCTGTTGCTCCTAGCGGCTTTCCAGCATCCATGCGCAGCTTCTGGCTGGTCAGGTGACACAGGGAGCCGTGCACGGGAGACCTCGGAAAGCCACTACGAGCAACAGGAAGGCTAGAAGATGGTGCTGGACGCTCTGAGTATTTTATTTAGCACCGTGGGGAGGTTTGTGCCTTTTCGGCTGGTTGCTCAAGCAACTGACAAGCTCATGTATCCGGCATCAGGTGATACTGGGGACTTTGATGTATAAGGTAGCTTCACTTTTTCCTATTGCAGGAGGAAATAAATCCACACAGCCTACAAAAAATACCATTTACTGTCAATTACAAATACATAATACAAAATCCATAGCACACCAAAAACATGAATTCCTCTGCGGGGAGAATCCAGCACTGATTTCCGTCTGTAGATTAAGACTAGACTTCGTTTTGCAGGAAAGGCGAGTGGATTGTCAATTTTGACATCTAAAGGATAAAATAAATATTTTACAGCAGAACATAACAGTAGCAGCTACACAGGGCCTATTTATAGCTTTAAAGTGACACTTATGTCATCCCAAAAAAAAAAAACGAGTTTTACTCACCTGGGGCTTCTACCAGCCCCCTGCAGCCATCCTGTGCCCTTGTAGTCTCCATCAGATGCTCCTGTCCCCCGCCGGCAGCCACTTCCATTTTCGGCAACAGGCCCGGCCACGAGTCTGATTCTTTGCATTCCTGGCCGCAATCGCAGTATAGAAGAATCACTCGCATTCCCAGGCCTGTCGCAGAAAACGTAAGTGGCTGCCGGCGGGGGACAGGAGCATCTGATGGAGACTACGAGGGCACAGGATGGCTGCAGGGGGCTGGTAGATGCTCTAGGTGAGTAAAACTTTTTTTTATGACTTAAGCATCCATTTAACCTCCCTGGCGTTCTATTAAAATCGCCAGAGAGGCTGCAGGAGGGTTTTTTTTTTTTTATTAAAAAAAAAACTATTTCATGCAGCCAACTGAAAGTTGGCTTCATGAAAGCCCACTAGATGGCGCTCCGGAGGCGTTCTTCCGATCGCCTCCGGCGCCCAGAATAAACAAGGAAGGCCGCAATGAGCGGCCTTCCTTGTTTTGCTTCCCTCGTCGCCATAGCGACGAGCGGAGTGACTTCATGGACGTCAGCCGACGTCAGCCGCCTTCGATCCAGCCCTTAGCGCTGGCCGGAACTATTTGTTCTGGCTGCGCAGGGCTCGGGCGGCTGAAGGGACCCTCTTTCGCCGCAGAGCGGCGGCGATCAGGCAGCACACGCGGCTGGCAAAGTGCCGGCTGCGTGTGCTGCTTTTTATTTGGCGCAAATCGGCCCAGCAGGGCCTGAGCGGCAACCTCCGGCGCTAATGGACGTGTATACTCGTCCATACCGCCAAGGAGGCATTAAACACTAATGAAATATTCAGTAAAAACATGTTCCCCTAGTTTTTAGTACCCATACAGTTACAGTACCAGTAAAAAGAATGTGAACCCTTTTAAAATTCTATGGATTTCTGCATAAATTGCTCATAAAATGTGATCTGATCATCATCTAAGTCACAACAATAGACAATCACAGTCTATTTAAACTAATAAATTAAATGTTTCCATGTTTTTATTGAACATACAAAAGGTATGTGAACCCCTAGACTAATGGCATCTCCAAAAGCGAATTGGAGTGAGGTGTTACCCAGCTGAGTTCAATCAATGAGATGAGATGAGATTGGAGGTGTTGGTTAGCTGTCCAGCACTATAAAAAAAACACACTAGTTTTGGGTTTGCTTTCCCAAGAAGCATTGCCTGATGTGAATGATGCCTCACAAAAGAGCTCTCAGAAGACCTAGGATTAAGAATTGTTGAGTTGCTTACAGCTGGAAAAAAAGTTATAAAAGTATCTCCAAAAGCCTTGCTGTTCATCGGTCCACTGTTAGACATATTGTCTACAAATGGTGAAAGTTCAGCACTGCTGCTACTCTCCCTAAGAGTGGCCATCCTGTAAAGATGACTGCAAGAGCACAGTGCAGAAGACTCAGTGAGGTGAAGAAGAACCCTAGAGTGTCAGCTGCCAACAACCATGTTAGCGAATCTATGATACCTAAAACACTAAACAAGAATGGAGTTCATGGGAGGATACCACAGAGGAAGCCACTGCTGTCCAAAAAAACCCCCAAAAACATTGCTGCACATTTAAAGTTTGCAAAACAGAACCTGGATGTTCCACAGCAATACTGGCAAAATATTCTGTGGAGAGATGAAACCAAATGGAGTTGTTTGGAAGAAACGCACAACACTATGTGTGGGGAAAAAAGAGGCACAGCACACAAACATCAAAACCTTATCCCAACTGTGAAGTATGGTGGTGGGGGCATCATGGTTTGGGGCTGCTTTGCTGCATCAGGGCCTGGACGGATTGCTTTCATCGAAGGAAAAATGAATTCCTAAGTTTATCAAGTCATTTTACAGGAGAACTTAAGGCCATCCGTCCACCAGCTGAAGCTCAGCAGAAGATGGGTGTTGCAACAGGACAACAACCCAAAGCATAGACATAAATCAACAACAGAATGGCTTAACCACCCTGGCGTTCTGATTAAATCGCCAGGGTGGCTGCGGGAGGGTTTTTTTTAAATAAAAAAAAAACTATTTCATGCAGCCAACTGAAAGTTGGCTGCATGAAAGCCCACTAGAGGGCGCTCCGGAGGCGATCTTCCGATCGCCTCCGGCGCCCAGAATAAACAAGGAAGGCCGCAATGAGCGGCCTTCCTTGTTTTGCTTATATCGTCGCCATAGCGACGAGCGGAGTGACGTCATCGACGTCAGCCGACGTCCTGACGTCAGCCGCCTCCGATCCAGCCCTTAGCGCTGGCCGGAACTTTTTGTTCCGGCTACGCTGGGCTCAGGCGGCTAGGGGGGCCCTCTTTCGCCGCTGCTCGCGGCGAATCGCCGCAGAGCGGCGGCGATCAGGCAGCACACGCGGCTGGCAAAGTGCCGGCTGCGTGTGCTGCTTTTTATTTCGTTAAAATCGGCCCAGCAGGGCCTGAGCGGCAGCCGCTGGCGGTGTTGGACGAGCTGAGCTCGTCCAGACCGCTCAGCTGGTTAAAGAGACTCTGAAGCGAGAATAAATCTCGCTTCAGAGCTCATAGTTAGCAGGGGCATGTGTGCCCCTGCTAAACCGCCGCTATCCCGCGGCTAAACGAGGGTCCCTGACCCCCCAAATCCCCTCCGTGCAGCGGGGATTACTTCTTGTTTGAGGCAGGGCTAACCGCCGCAGCCCTGCCCCACGCTTCTGTCAGCGCGTATCTCCGCCTCTCCCCCGCCCCTCTCAGTCTTCCTTTGCTGAGAGGGGCGGGGGAGAGGCGGCGATGCGACGCTGATAGACGCGACTAGAGGCAGGGCTGCAGCCGTTAGCCCGGCTTCTAGGAGCAGCAAAATCTACGATTAATTTTGTCGTTGATTTTGCGGGGGGGGGAGTTTGGGGGTGAAGGGACCTCCGTTTAGCCTCGGGATAGCAGCGTTTTAGCATGAGCTCTGAAGCGAGAATTATTCTCCCTTCAGTGTCTCTTTAAAGGGAACCTAAACTGAGAAGGATATGGATTTTTCCTTTTAAAATAATACCAGTTGCCTGACTCTCCTATTGGTCCTGTGTCTCTAATACTTTTAGCCACGGCCCCTCAACAAGCATGCAGATCAGTTGCTCTGACTGAAATCAGACTGAATTTGCCTCATGCTTGTTTCAGGTGTGTGATTCAGCCACTACTACAGCCAAAGAGATCAGCAGGACTGACAAGCAACTGGTATTGTATAACTGGAAACATCCATATCCCTCTCCGTTAAGGTTCCCTTTAAAGGGAAGAAAATACATCATCTGGAGTGGCCCTAGTCAAACTCCTGATTGAGGTGCTGTGGCATGACCTCAAGAAAGCGATTTACACCAGACATCCCAAGAATATTGCTGAACTGAAACAGTTCTGTAAAGAGGAATGGTCAAAAATTACTCCTGACCATTGTGCATGTCTGATCTGCAACTACAGGAAATGTTTGGTTGAAGTTATTGCTGCCAAAGGAGGTTCAACCAGTTATTAAATCCAAGGGTTCACACATACATTTTCCACCTGCATTGTGAATGTTTACATGGTGTGTTCAATAAAAACATGGAAACATTTAATTGTGTGTGTGGTATTAAGCCCCATACAAACGCTCAACAGCGGTGTTTTATGCAGCACAATTACCAAACCTATTGTTGTGAGACAAGTTGAAACAACCAAAAAAAAGTAGTTTGCTATTGTTCAAACAGCTGATAAGACTGATAAGACGTCAATCCAACTATCCGTTGTTTGAACAATAGCAAACAACTTTTTTTGGTTGTTTCACAACAAAAGTTGTTTGATAATTGTGCTGCATAAAAGATGGCTGTTGAGCGTGTATGAGGGTTTAGTTTAAAGGGACACTTAAGTCAAACAAAAAAAATGAGTTTTACTCACCTAGGGCTTCCAATAGCCCCCTGCAGCTGTCCGGTGCCCTCGCCGTCTCCCTCCGATCCTCCTGGCCCCGCCGGCAGCCACTTCCTGTTTCGGTGACAGGAGCTGACAGGCTGGGGACGTGAGTGATTCTTCGCGTTGCCAGACACATTAGCACCCTCTATGCTGCTATATGGTATATGATATATGCTATAGCAGCATAGATAGCGCTATTGTGGCCAGGAACGCGAAGAATCACTCGCGTCCCCAGCAGTGGCGGCTCCAGCTTCAGATTTTTGGGGGGGCTCAAAGGGGGCACGAGGGCTGGCAGGCCGGGCTTGGGGGGGGGGAATTTGCGCCGCGGCGAAAAATTGGGCGTGGTCATGATGTCATGTGGGCGGGGCTAACTGTAATGTAGTTGTACCAGCTAACGTAGTTACATGGAAAAAAAAATTGAAGTAAACGCACATAATGACAGGTAGCCTTTCACCAGTAAATGCACATAAGAATCAGCTTTTCAGCAGTTAATGCACGTAATGACAGACAGCGTTTCCTCATTAAATGCACATAAGAGACAGCTTTTCAACAGTTAATGCACATAATGACAGACTGCGTTTCTGCAGTAAATGCACATAAGAGCCTGCTTTTCACCAGTTAATGCATGTAATGACAGACAGTTTCCCCATTAAATGCACATAAGAGACAGCTTTTCACCAGTTAATTCACATAATGATAGACTGCGTTTCCGCAGTAAATGCACATAAGGGACAGCTTTTCACCAGTTAATGTACATAATGACAGACAGCATTTCCCCAGTAAATGCACATAAGAGACAGCTTTTCACCAGTAAATGCACATAAGAGACAGCTTTTCACCAGCCTAACGCACGTAATGACAGACAGCTTTTCACCAGTAAATGCACGTAATGACAGACAGCTTTTCACTAGTAAATGCACGTAATGACAGACAGCTTTTCACCAGTAAATGCATGTAATAACAGACAGCGTTTCCCCATTAAATGCACATAAGAGACAGCTTTTCACCAGTAAATGCACGTAATGACAGACAGCGTTTCTGCAGTAAATGCACATAAAGAGACAGCTTTTCGCCAGTTAATGTACGTAATGACAGACAGAGTTTCCCCATTAAATGCATGTAATGAGAGACAGCGTTTCACCAGTTAATGCACATAATGACAGACAGCCAGTGTCCCCAGTATATGTAGCCAGGCGTATAGCTGTCCCCAGTATATGTAGTCAGGCTAGTGATGGTGGGCTGGGGGCCCCAGGGCACCTCAGGCCTGGCCGGTGGTGGGCTGGAGGCCTGAGACCTGGCTGGTGGTGGTGGGCTGGGGGCCCCAGGGCAGCTAAGGCCTGGCCGGTGGTGGGCTGGAGGCCTGAGACCTGGCTGGTGGTGGTGGGAGGCTGGGGGCCCCAGGGCAGCTAAGGGATGGCTGGTGGTGGGAGGCTGGGGGCCCCAGGGCAGCTAAGGGCTGGCTGGTGGTGGGAGGCTGGGGGCCCCAGGGCAGCTAAGGGCTGGCTGGTGGTGGGAGGCTGGGGGCCCCAGGGCAGCTAAGGCCTGGCTGGTGGTGGGAGGCTGGGGGCCCCAGGGCAGCTAAGGCCTGGCTGGTGGTGGTCGGATGGGGGGCCCCAGGGCAGCGCAGGCCTGGCTGGTGGTGGTGGGATGGAGGGCCCCAGGGCAGCTCAGGCCTGGCTGGTGGTGGTGGGATGGAGGGCCCCAGGGCAGCTCAGGCCTGGTGGGAAGGCCTCAGGCCTGGCTGGTGGTATGGGGGGCCCCAGCCCCCAGGGCAGCTCAGGCCTGGCTGGTGGTGGTGGGATGGGAGCCCCAGGGCAGCTCAGGCCTGGCTGGTGATGGTGGGAGGGGGGGCCCCAAGGGCAGCTCAGGCCTGGCTGGTGGACTGGTAGGTGGGCTGGGGCCCCAGAGTCAGGTGGTGGTGGTGCTGCTGGTGCTAGGCTCAGGAGGCCTGGGGGGGCTGCGGCAGAAAGACAATTTGGCAGTTGACTGGGAGAGGACAACCACCGCCCACCGCACCCACCTTTTCGCAGAGTTCCGACTTCAAGTCCTGCTCCTGCTGCCTGGCTAGCCTGGCTGTCAGGTCCAGAGTCCAGCCCCGCTGCCGCTGTCCGTGTGTCGGTGCCTGGGTGTCCGTGTCTGTGTCACACACAGGCAGCGTGACTAGCCCGCCCCGCAGAGAGAGTCTGACTGTGACGCAGTCACACTTTTATAACGCCGCTATACGCGGCGCCGGCGAGTCGCCACCACCACGTTACCCCTGGGGCGGGCCACTCTGCCTGACTCACTCAGCTGAGCCTGCGCCCGGCCCAGGGACAGAAGAACGGAAGCGGACATGTCGGCCGGCCAGGGTGGGTGGGTCCGTGGGATCGCTGCTGGGGTGGGTGCCAGCCCAAGCCCTTGCCCAGTCGCCCTCCTCCCAGAGTCCCAGACTCCCAGGCAGCCCCCGGCTCCACTCACTGCAGTGCAGCCAGAGAGTGACGACGAGCCAGGTCGGGTCGGACACAGCCGGCGGCGGCGGGGGGGCTTTGAGGGGGGCTAATGAGTTGCCAGCTGGGGCTTAAGCCTGGGTAAGCCCCAGCGTGGCGCCGCCACTGGTCCCCAGCCTGTCAGCTCCTGTCACCGAAACAGGAAGTGGCTGCCGGCGGGGCCAGGAGGATCGGAGGAAGACGGCGAGGGCACCCGACAGCTGCAGGGGGCTATTGGAAGCCTCAGGTGAGTAAAACTTTTTTTGTTTGACTTAAGTGTCCCTTTAAGCAGACTGTGATTGTCTATTGTTGTGACTTAGCTGAAGATCAGATCACATTTTATGACCAATTTGTGCAGAAATCCATAAAATTCCAACAAGTTCACATACTTTTTATTGCTAATGTATATTTGCTTTTGTGCACAAGTATCGTCCATTTACAAATTACAAGTCTCCCGAAGTACATTTTATCTGTTCTGAAAGCTGCCATTGTATAGGTGCTGTATTTACCGTATATATTATGTATCCAGTGAGATTTCTGTCCTGTTTTACCTTCTGCTATCCATGCAAGCATGAGGAGGAATGTTTACCAATTGTAGCGGATAAGGAAAGAAACAAGATAATGTAATCACTTCCTGAGGCTCCTCTGCACTTTTTGTCTTTAGTGGGAAGCTTATATCAGTGTTTATAGGTAGCCATACATCTAGCGATGTTGGGCAGATTCCACCACTAGACAAATCACTCGCTCGAAGAATCTGATCGGAGAGAGATCTGTCGGCTGACCATACACTGCAGGACAATTCCCAATCGATTTAAGCATGAAATCTCCCCAGGAATCGGTCCAGTGCTGCCCCCCTGGTGTATAAATGTGCCCCCCATGTGTGCATTACATTACCCGTCCAGTGTTGCCCACCGCACAGTGTCCATCAGTATTTAGAATCCCATGGTCTTCCGTTAGCACTATACACGCTGCTGGCATGTGGCACGTGGTACGTGTGTGACGTCACACATGCGATACGCCGGTGGTGTGTATAGAGCTAACGGAAGACCAGCGGAATTCCAAGGATGGATGGGCACCATGCCGTGGGCAACACAGGATGGGTAATTTATAAATGCACACGGAGGGGGGGGGGGGGGCTCAGTTGTACACTGGGGGGGGGGGGGATGGATGGAGCGCTGGGGTTGCAACACTTTTCCCGATATTGCTCGCCGTTACAGCCACACCCAATCAAACATGCCGAACCGACGCCTTGCAGCATGTCCGATTGATACATGCAACTAATTTGGGGCCGAAATTGGTCGCATCGTTGATCGGGCATGCTCTTAGCGGCACCAATTTTAATTCGATAATTATGAAATCGGATGGTCGATTGGCCACAAAGTCGAGATATGTATGGGCACCTCCTTTTAAAGAGAAACGGAGGCGCAAAAAATGATGATATAATGAATTGGTTGTGTAGTACGGATACTAGAAGATTAGTAGCAAAGAAAATATTCTCATTTTTATTTTGTTATATAGTGTTTTTTATAACATTGCATCATTCTCTAATATTTGCAGTTTACACACTACACTCAGCATTCTAAATGTTTTTACAGAGCAGGCTAGTGAACTATTGACCTGTCCTCTGGAGAGAAAATACAGTGACTGACAGTTGAGATAAAAAGCTTCAGAAGACAGAGCTCTCTGCGACTTTGAAAGTCGTGGAGCTCAATGGCTTTTTTGCATAGATAACAACTGGAGTTTCTTAACGCTTCCTGTACTGGAAACAATATTAGACTTATGTCTCTGCTCCTAATGGTTTATTTCTTAGCTGTACTACACATTTAAATCATATCATCATTTTTTTTTCCGCTTCAGTGTCTCTTTAAATGCTATTCTGCTTCCATGTTTTTTTCTGGTAGTAGGCTTTATGCTGTAAATAATCTTATGCTGGGATTACACCATACAATTTTCTGTTAGATTCTTCTGTTAGATTTTCTGTTAGAATGCATAATTAGATTATTTTCTGTAGAGAATGGTCATTATCTCTGGTGCATTGTCTTCTGGTCATCTCCTGCTGAGTAGAACAATGCCTAATTGCTCGGCAGATACATGGTAAGATAGATACATTTCCAACATGTTGAGTTTAGAGAATCTAACAGAAAAATCTAACAGAAAATTGTATGGTGTAATCCCAGCATTAGAGCAAAGAAATGCTAAATTTCCCACCACTTTCAATACTCCACCATTTGTTTACATTGGCAAGCAGGGGAGGAGAGCGATTGGCCTCTCAGTTTATTCTGATAGCCAAAGCCACACCTACCTGGAGTCTAACGCCTGGCACACCCACTTTCAATTAGGATTGGCCAATCACTGAACAATTTTACAATCCCCATGTACTATGAGGGCCAAAAGATATGAGTAGATTGTGTAGGTAAACTCACATACTGCTTGGAAGTGGTAAAATTGGTCAGTGATTGGCCAATCATAATTGAAAATGTGTACCAGGCTTTACACTGGTGATGGTGGTTTTAATGCTTCCTCAAAACTGCAAACTTTTCATTTCTGTCTTACTTGGTCTATGAAACCTATTCACAACTTCACAAGGACTTTTTTCCGCAGCAGGCGTTGCAATCCAGTTTTTCCCAATGCGTGATTTTGGCGCTCATTCTCACAAGGGGATCGTGATTATAATGGCAATCATGGCGTCCTTTCTGGGAATCGCTTTCCCCTCAAAGGCAAATGCAGTACATGTTGCATTTTCTTGCCACGTTTCATGTCCACAAACTTTCAGTAAGAATGCAATCACAGGCCTGGGACCCACTAGCAGCGCTTTTCTAAGCGCTTGTGATTTGCAAAGCTCTTGCTAATGCAATGCTATGGGGGATTTTGTTTTTAAATCACATCCCTCAAGTGGGATCGCATTCATCGCATTGCAAGAGCATTTCAAATCACAAACGCGTAAAAAAAGCTTAGAAAAGCGCTGCTGGTGGGTTCCAGGACACACTGTAAAAAAAAAAAAATAAATAAGACGGATCACCCAAAAATCACACAAGTAAAATGCTGAGAGAATCCGCTTTCTACTGGGGGTGGGAGGAATAAGAGAGAGGGTCAGATCACACATACCTTCAGAGAGATTAAATTCCAGACTCCCTCAAGATCTGAATACCCTGTGTCATTTTCTCCAACCTTAAACTGATGGTTGTCCAACACAGCCTCATACTGTTTAAGTTTCTCTGTAATCAGCAACCTGGTCTGCCCGACATTTTGCGTGATCAAATCTTTTTCTAGATGAGAAAAAAAAAAGTTGAGCTATACACACACGCATACTGTATATTCCTCTTATGCCTTATTAGGACATCTGCGGGGGCTGATCTTCCATGAAGTAACATGAATCACATGCTTCAGGGCAGCAAGAGGCGTGTCCCCTCGCCAATTTCCCCCCACCTCGCACTCTACATCTTTTCCTCCCTAGAAGTATGGTGCCACTTCTCTTGCCTGCTCTCAGCATTCCAGCAATGGAATCTCCATCCATCCAGCATCCTTTATCCATGGCTACAGCGGTGCCTTTATGTGATCGGTTACATGCTGCCAGGTCACATGAGGTGCCGCTGTAGTCAGAGAGGAAGCAGGACTTTATGTGTGGCTGATGATCCTGCTGAGAGCGGGTGAGTGATGCGGTGCCAGTGCAGCAACATGCCCAGCATCCTGAGGATCAGAGCCGGGATGCTGCAGGCCAGCAGGGAGGAGGTGCTGTCTTGGAGGAAGCAGAGGGGGGTAAGCATAGTGCCAGTGTCTGCAATGCATCTCTTCCCCTCCGGTCTGGCTTTGTATACACACATTGGGTTGGGGACGGGGGATGCATCCTCACAATGTATTACTTCAGGTGGCAAAAAGTCTAGAACCGGCCCTGGAGATCAGGTGACGCATCTGCCGACACACATCAGTCCTCACCATCTTCAGTGATGTCCATGTCCATTCTCTTTTCCCACTCTGTGCACATCGAGGTCAGCCACTGAATCTTTGACTTCAGCAAACCTCTGGGACAAAGGAGAAAGAAAAATTAAAAAAAGAAAAGAAAAATAGTAATGAGAATACAGAGGTTTGCCTGGCAAGCTTTATAAAGGGCAACCACATAAATGACTAATTGGATGAAAATATGTCAACCATCCGTCCTGAGAGCATTTTGTTTAATCCTGATCCACTGGGATTATTATTATATTGTTCCTCTCTGCCCGAGGTTCCAACAGGTGTTAGGACAACCCTTCGGGAACCCCTAGAAACTCCATGAACTGCACTTCAAGCCAGCGTCTATCAGCCAACTCAGCTTGGCTCGGTGTAGAGCTTCGTACACACGTACTAGGACTGTTGTCTAGTGGATCACGTCCTGATCTCCTCGGGGAAGACAGTTCGGTGGCCCAGGCTGGACTGTCGCTTTGCTAGCCTGCAGGTTAGCAATGCGTCTGTTACTAGAGAGGGGCCACACATGGCGCACAATGGAGTGGCTTCTGGCAGGCGGAATGAGTAGGAGAACAATTTGTCCAGAGGTCCCTAAAGATTCAGAATTCCTAATCTTTCCGTGACGTTGGGAGTCTTCCATACGCACAATAGACTCTTACCCGAGGTGCTCTTTATTGGCTACCCTGGCTGAGTTTAATGTAGTGTGGCGTATGTTGCTTGAGGGACACCTCTTGGTTGATCTGCCCATATATCGTCTGATGTTTGGGCACCTTTTCAGGTCTGGCTATGGTATTTTTAAGGGATAACACATTATAAAGCCATTTTGTAAATTGAAGGACACAGAAAACTACTTGCCGTCTCATATCTGCAACAGAACACCATTTGGCAAACAGCAGGCCCAAACTCAATTTTCACACAGTCAGAGAAATTAATCTCCAGACACCAAGTTACCACTTTCGATTCAGGTGCTCGATCAGTTTACCTGCATGGCATGTCTGTCTTCACAGCACACAAAAAATATCAGAGGCATTCAACTAATCAGAGAGATCAGATCCAAAAGCAGTTTTCTGAGATAGAGAGAAACCTTTGTATGAAATTATGATTTATATAATAAAAGCAATGACCTTAAATACAGCACATCATGTGGAATCTCCTTGGACTGGTCAGCATTATTGGCTGGTGGAGATGCCGGCTGGTCACATGCTGCAGGGGTCACTATGGTAACCATCTCAGCTTCCCTGGCGTCACCTGGATAGTAAGCAATAAGAGATCAGGAAATTTGAAGAACTTCAGGGTTGTTGTTTTTTTCTTTTTTGTTATTGTTCCCAACAAGTTATAATCCAACATCATTTGTCTTTTATGCTGTGAAGCTGCATCAGATACATTCACTGCTGGATGAAGGATACTGCCAGCAGGGCCGGCGCATCCATAAAGGCAAAGGAGGCAG
Organism: Hyperolius riggenbachi; assembly: GCF_040937935.1. Lineage (NCBI taxonomy): Eukaryota > Metazoa > Chordata > Amphibia > Anura > Hyperoliidae > Hyperolius > Hyperolius riggenbachi. The sequence goes on along the minus strand of NC_090654.1, from coordinate 259,383,066 downwards.
TTGCCCCAGGGCCTATGGGGACCCCCTCAAGGTGCCTCCTCTCCTCCAGCTATAGTGGCCCATGATAGCAGGGATGCTGTGTGCACACTCCATATAGGAAAAAGATGGACACCTAATGATATTGTGCGATGGTTGGGGGGGATTGGATCGGGCCTGGCAGCTGGCTCAGGATCCCTGGGGGTGATTTGGTTTAAAAAGGGCGCATCAGTGGGCCCCCCCACCCCAAATTACTTTTGCCCCAGGGCCATATTGTAGCTAGAATCGGCCCTGATTGCCATGGTTATGGAGAGGACAGGACAATCAAGTGACATCACTGTGGTACCATGCAGGGCGAATAGGTTTTCCATCAACTGGCCGCCGGGAGGAGCTGTAAATAGTAAAATATCGGTTGTTGAAGTCGCTGATATTTTACTATATACTACTGTAAATCGAACCCTTAAAAGGAAAACTGAAGCAAAAATAAACTTATAAGAAAATTAATTGTAATGAATTGTATGTGTAATACAGCTAAGAAATAGGAGATTAGTAGCAAAGAAAAGAGTCTCATATTGTTTCCAGAACAGGAAGAGTTAAAAACTTCAGTTTATACCTATGCAAAAAAACCTCTCTGAGCTCTCCAACCCAACTTGGGTCGAATACAATACTATTTTTTTACAGCCCTATATAAAACAAAAAATGTAATGTAATCAATTCCTCACCTTCGGATTTGTAACCAAGCTTCCCACTAAAAGTGCTGTGTTTAACTGTTTGAATGCTGTTCTACTATAATTTTGTTTTCTGGTAGTTATTCTGTGTTATGCTGTACAGTAGTTATACTGTAAAGGATCTTTTACAGCTAAGAAGAAATACTGATCACATACCACTTTAAGGTATTAAAAAAAAAAAAAAAAAACACCTGTCAGCACTACATAAATGCATAATAATTTTAGCACCAGATATACTCCAGTCACAAGCAGGTTTACTAATGTACCTTGAGCATTACACACAGGTTTGGGGTCCATGTCTGGCTCAGCAGCCGGGGTCAGGGTGAGCTCATCAGGAGGGGACGTTGGATTCACGTTTATACTCAGCCTGCATCTTGAGGACATAACCAGAAACCCAACCGGAAAGTTTAGCATTTTTCTCCAAACCAAGATGCTAAAATCACAGAACAACAGTTGCATCACAACTAGATTTTT